>NC_041366.1:14593065-14926815 GCF_900634415.1 Cottoperca gobio | reverse complement strand
TGTACCAGAGCTTTTTGTATTCAGATCTTCCTTATATGAATCCAAAAAATGTCTCTTTGTGAATTGTGTTGTGAACCACAGGGCAGTGGGTATAGTTCTGCTGGTGGTCATCCTGGCAGCTCTCCTCATCATGGGCTGCTGGTACTTCAAGAAGAGGAGTGGCTACAAAATAATCAGGGTGAGACCATTAGACTGACTTTATTGAAGTGTTAGCCTTTGCATTTTATACATAAAACCAGGATTTATTGATATTGATATTGATATTGATTGATATATTGTGTTATTCTAACCAATAAAAGCAGGTATTGAATGTTTCTGCAAACTCCATACATACTATAAAGCAATGTCCCCTCTTTATTTGATGGTTGAAAATGCGGTCTTACTGATTTTGACCTATTTGAAATATCCATGTTTCTTTTTTGTATATCTTTTCACTCTGCTTTTTTATCCCCTCCCCCCCAATATATCACCCTAACCTAATTCCTTGCCTGTTTTCTCCTCACACATCCTTCTCACCTCTGCAGAGCCCTAGATCAGGGTCACCACATCAGACAGAAGGCCAGTTCTCAGAGACAGGACCTTCAGCAGATAACAAGATGGCTCCAGCGGACTTCGGCAGTTTCCGTTCAGCGGTGAGGGACAGGATGTTACCCCATAACCGACTTTACTGGCACTCTATTGCATCTCCCTGCCCCTAAGTCAAGTATTTGACTTATCAACAGTTAACTAGTGGGTAGACTTAAAGTCTGTACAGTCCACAACACAGGGTACTTGTTTAGTACAACAGTGTAAAGCATGTGAAGCGGATGCAATGGGTGCCTGAAGGAGATTATTGTGTCACCAGACTAGGGGTAGGTATTAAAAATGTTTCATTCCCAAGGGAGGAATGTGTATCCACGTGTGGGAAAAGTGTGTGTGGGGAGGGGGGGGGGGGTCAGATCAGCACCCTCACATGTGAGAAAGTTGGAAATGCACAATGCCCTTTAACAACTCTCATCCTTAATTAAGTACTGCAGCAGTTACCAGTTCTAAATGAGTACTTTAATCCTGCCAATATCAATTCATGCGATACAAAGACTCAGATTCAGCCGTTTCATTCGGATGCATTTGTTCCACTCTATTGCAGGTTCCTAATGCTCCTCCTGCCTATGAAAAGATTTCTTCAGGGCCACTGCCTCCTCCTTATTCCCCCTAAACGGTCCGATAGAAGCTGGACAGATGCCTGAAGAAGAAATACTGGAGAACAAACTCTTAACTTTATCTGTCATCTGATAGTATGTAATCTGATGTCACTGTCGATATGGTTCCTTATGCTCCGTAGTTTAATATACCAATCGATGAAACTATTCTATCCTTCACAAACACAATGTACTGTATATACTGTAGGTTGCTTCAATAAACAATAACAAAATGATTTCACAAGTCCGTGTATAAGGAAGCAGCTCAAACACACTTGTTGGGGACAGTTGCATTGTTTATTCCCATGCAGTAACGTCCACATTTGTTCAATGAAAATGCACCTAGTAAATATTTTTTGAAAAATCTATATGGTAAAAATAAATAAATGTGACTTCAAAACATTGTATATGCACTGAAACATGTAGTACAAATTCATCTATTAGTTCATTTATATTTCTAAAAAGTGAAATTGTAGTTTTCACACTAGTTGAAAAGATGACAACATGACAGAATCTGGATACAGACAGTATTGTTCAAACTGACATAAAGTAGAGCAAGTTGTACCAATGAATATTATCCCAAGTAATAATTATTGAAGCAGTATCTAATGGCATTGAAAAGTATTACAAAAGCTTGAGTTGAAATTCATTGCATTTACCCTCCCATTCTACTGCTTTATTATAACAACAGGTGTCATTACTGGCCATAAAGTTAAAAAGAAAAAAGGAAAGTCAAGAGTCTATAACATTCATCTGAGGGCAACCTCACTAGTTTTCACTTGAGAAAACCATCACAGTATACATTTCCAGTATGTCCGATAGAGCATACCATTTACCTATAAGATGATCTATCCAGAGGGTATAACCTACTATGTCCTAAATGTAAGTTATAAGTCAAACTACAGCTGGAAAGCAGTTTTGTTAACTAACCCCAGGATTACTACAAGCAATGGATATGAGTCCTGGTAAAACTAAGTAGCTGAAAAGTGGTGTCTGAGTCCTCACATAGCTGGCACAGGTAATTGGTTCACTTCCTGTCTGCCTGTGAAGGCTGTAAAGAGGAATCAAGTGCGTGCAGCGCTCCAGTGGAACTGTTGGGGGAAACCACTAGTGCATCCAGCGGTTTGGGACAGGCAGTCAGCTCAACTGGATTGACCTGGCACTGAACTGTGTTCAAAACAGAACCATCAGGACTAATGAAAAGCTTTGATGCTACATTGGTATGCATTCCTAAGGATGAGGTCTGCAGAGAGTGCTTTCCAAGTGCTTGATTGGTCAGAATGACAGGTGGGTAGATCGTGTTGTTTGTCTTCAGTGATGTGAATGGTTGAGCTGGAGTGTTCACTACAGTGCTGCTGCATGAAGGCGCTGTAACCACAGGTGCCGTTTCAAAGGTGTTGACAGTGCTTCCAATTGGTGGGACTGTAGCAATAGGCAGCGTCTGCATCCTAGACACGGCACTTACAATTGGTGGGACAGCCACTGTTGGCAATACCTGTGTCCGTGTGCCAGCAAGCACTGGTTTCATGACTGCAGGAACCGTTTCTTTGACTGATGTGTTGCCTAGTCCCATATGCAGGTAAGCCTGTGATGGAGCAGTGGAGGAAGCTGCAATTCCAACTGCTGTCTGCTGGGGCTGTATGTCTGGGCCCGGGGTTGTCACTGAAACCACCTGCTGGGCAGGAAGAGAAGAATGCAAAGCTGGTGTGCCTGCTGCCACAGGAGCTGCTGCTGAGGATACGGGTGGTATGACAGGGCTGGGAAGGGAAACAGCTGATGTGCTGGATAAAACAAGCAAGGATGATAGCGGTGCTGACAATCTGGACAAGGGGGGTGCTACTGCAGACAAAATGGTGGATGAACATTCAGCTGGCGTGGGTGTACCAGCAGCTAACCTGATTGAAGTCAGTGCTGAGCCGAGAGCAGGAGCACTGGTTACCACTGGGGAAACTAGGGCTGGTACATTGCCTAAGCCTGGCGGGGATGAGACCAGAGAGGGTGTACCTACAGGTTGATAAGCAAAGTTACCAGCATGTGCAGCTGGCAACCTAGGCAGAGCAGACACTACATTTGTTTTACTGGGTAACCACGTTGAGCCCAGGCCAGGCGTTCCTGTCAGTCGGATTGGCGGGACATTTGGAGTAGTTGCTAGCAATGATGGACCAATAGCAGGTGTGCATGCTACAAAAGGAGAATTTACGGCTGGCACACCAGGTAGTCTGGCTGGAGATTGGGGTAAAACTGGTGCTCGAGGGGCTACAGCGACAGGTCTTGCCCCTTGGGGAGGTACTGATGCTCCAGTGCTGGTAGCACTGGCAGTAGGCACTTTTTGTGGTGCAGGGCTAGAGATGATAAGGACATGGCTACCTGGGCCCAAACCCTGGGGAGGGACTACAAAACGTGCATTGTTAAGGAGGATCTGAGTACCAGCAGCAAGGGGCGTAGAGGTGTTGATGACTATCCTCTGCTGGATTGTGCCAGTAGCAGAGGTGGTGAATGGGGTATTGGTGGTTGTTGCAGAAGAGATGGGTGTTTGGGTTTTATTGACAGCAAGTTGAGGGGGAGATAAGAAGGAAGTGGTTTCACCAATGCCACTTTGGATATTTGAAAGCTGACTAACAAGAGTGGATGTGGAGGTTTGGGCTAGGTTACTCTGCACAGTGGTAGTTACCTGAGCAGGTGAGTTGCTGTACAGTCGAGTTGCAGGCATACAAAGGTCCTTATTGATCACGTTTCCTGCAGGCAGAGTGGCAGCAGTAGATGTCGAAGTGCCTGGTTGGGAGATCATGGTGAAGGAAGAAATGCCCTTAAACTGAGAGCTGCTGGTCAGAGAAGCCTGAGAGGCAAGCTGGGCAGAACAGCTTGTGATGGTATTTGAACTTGTAACCGGCACCAGTCTAGTGGTGGTGGTTGTCAGACGGCCTGTATCCGAGACAGACACTGGTGTGCTCTTGGAAGGAGAACGTGACAGGGCACCTATAGTCTGTCCAATGGTTGTCGTCTTCCCTGACAACTGGATTTGAACACCTGGGAGACACACGAGAGATATTTTATTGAATAGGTCAACATTGATAACGGGGGCTGAATTTAGGCTATTAGTTTTACCGCTTTTATACAATATTTAAACTATAAAATACTGTAGCAGCTAAAAAACATAGCTTCACATTCCTCCAACTACATTATGAATTCTACCTGTACAAATGGAGAATGTCCCATTGTTGCAAAATGTACTAGTGCTGCAACTACCAACTATTTGTTATATCTGCCGATGATATCTTAAATTAATCGGTAATCGTTTAGTCGATGAAACGTATTATTATATTTTTCAGTTCATCGTCTAATCGTTTCAGCTCAAAAATGAACAGACTGAATCAAACACGCAATACAGTAGACATAATAATCCTATACTATACTGGTAAAACATCACATCAGACAAACCCACCTGAGGGCAGAGTGATGTTCTTGATCTTGGACAATGCTTCTGAGTTGACAACAGTTTGGCCTGTGCTGAATCCCATCTGTAGACACTGACTCGATAATGAAGTGGTCAACAGCTGTCCACTAGACCCTGCTGCTATTGCCTGCTTTTGAAAGCTTCCCATAGACGTGGTGGTTGATGTCGCCGTGGGCTGGCTGATGAACATGACTCTTGAACTAGGAAGTGAGTTGGTGTAAGAGGGTGTACCTTTTGATAAGGCTGCATTTGAGGCGGAGGAAGAAGAGGGAGTAACTAGGATGAATTTAGTAACTTGGGATCTCTCATCTGTACTGGCCCGCTTCACACCAGTCTTGCTGATGAACTCTCCTTGTGTGAGAACTTGGGAAACACCAGAACTACTCAGTGACGGCACAGCAACAGCGTTTTTCATTAATGAAGCTTGAAAATGAGAATGAGCCGCAGGTGTCTCTGCTGCAACTGTAGAACCAGCCGAGGTGGTGGAGCCTTGATTTATAGCAACCGTAGTTACTGCAGTCTGGCTTCCTGCTCCTGTAACGGGAATGCTACCAGTGAATGCAGTCAGCATGGGAGTTGGGACAGTGGATGGGGACTTTAATACTGACAGAACCTGCTTTTGATGTTGGGCAACTGAGATACTTGTCACTGCTGGGTTGGTACAAGGGGAAGTCAAAGAGGGCGCAGAAGGGGAGCGTGTCTGTGACGTCTTGGATACGAGGAAGGCTTTAAACTGAGGTGAGATAGTGATGACTGGACTGTTGGTTAACGAACCAAGCGCATTCTGGTCTGAGGATGTCTGGACTTTGACGATGCCAGTGTTGCCTCCTCTCGTTGTAACCAGGATGGAGTGTGAGTCACGGATACACACAGTCTTAAGCTCCTGTTTATGGTCTGTAGATTTAATAGCCTCAGTAGGAGCTGTGATGAGTGAAGGGTTTGGCGTGACACCTTGTGGTGTGCTAGCTTGGGAACTGCAGACTTGTGCCCGCTTGAGACCTGCTGTGTTTAGGGCCCCCTGTTGCAGACGAGGGGAAACGGAAGGTGTCCTCACTGCCCTGGCAGCTTTTAAGGGAGCCACTTGCTGAACAGGGATTCTGTTATCGGGAATAGAGAACCCAGGCACATTGGTGGACATACAGAAGGGGCTGGTCACTTTAGAAACTGGGACCTGAATGCCCTTAGACTGTTGATGAAAAGAAGACACATTTTCTTCAGTTTTGTGAATGAGAAGGTTAGAAGGCAGAATCACCAATTGTTGCATGATCTTTTCCCCAGTGTTCTGGTCCACGACAGGATGAACAGAGATCTTGACTGGGCTGCTGCTCTCTTTCCTCACAATGTGACCCAGCCTCTCAGGTACTTTGTACACCACTTGGACAGGATTCTTTTGTACAGTCTGGGTCGGTTTCGCCTGTGGTGATTTAGGAAAAGCTGCTGTCACTGTAGCCATTGCTGGCTGTCTTATTACTTCTGTTTGTTGTAATCCATGTGTCTGCATTTGTAGTGAGCTCTGCTGCGAACTGGATGGAGAACATTGTGCTTTTGAAAGTTTTGTGGTAGTCACTGCAGAACTAGGCATGGAGCGCAAAGATCCTTTGCTCTGTTTATCTATGATGTTGATCTCTGGAAAATCAGCAGGCCGTTTCATTAAGGTCACTTTGTTTCCCACACTCTTAGCCAGCAGGGTGGGGATGGGCGTGTAGCCCTTAGGTAGTCCAGTGGTGGGATGGAGGATGGGGGTTCTGGGTGACAGTGAAGCCAGGGTTGGTAACCTTACTGCCCATGCTGAGTTTGAATCCCTGGTTTGATTAATGGTCTCAGTTCAGATCTAGACTGTGGCCCGGAGTCAGGGGTCGAAGTAATGTTACTGCCGCCAGTCTGACTTCTTGGCAGCAAACTGACTTGTTTCTCTGTGCTGG
Organism: Cottoperca gobio; assembly: GCF_900634415.1. Classification (NCBI taxonomy): domain Eukaryota; kingdom Metazoa; phylum Chordata; class Actinopteri; order Perciformes; family Bovichtidae; genus Cottoperca; species Cottoperca gobio. The sequence continues at coordinate 14,920,261 of NC_041366.1, read as the reverse complement.
CCAGAGAGGGTTTTAGGTGGTTGGGAGGTAAGTAGGTCACTGTTCTTTCTGCTGCAGACTCAGCCACAAACTCTCTGGTGCTTGCTGAGAACATAAGAGATTTCTGTTAAGGATTCACTGACTAATTAGCCATCTATACAGGATCAAAAGACAGGTAGTGACATTCCTTTCAATTCCTCCAGGACAGTTAAATAAGCTCATAAAAGTGTACCTGCAAGCTCTAGGAACAGGAAAAACCCATTTTTAATTACTACATTACAGCAACCAAAATTCAAATGTTATATTCTAATTTAAAACACTTTACCTCCACTCCAAAGACCTCTGGGAACCATATGTTCTAGGTCCTCCTCTTCTGATCTTCCATAATGATCCAAGAGTGAGCACACCTCCTTCCCCAAACCCCTCTCTTCATCATCATCATCATCATCATCATCATCTGATGAGGATGATGAAATACACTCCTCACGCACAAAATTATTGTATTCTGGGTGCTTCTTGAAATCATCACATTCCTTTTTCAAACGAAGCCTGATGTAGAAGCAAGAGAAGAAAAGATGTTGAAGAAAATGTTTTAATTATTTATTAGCGATACACCAATTGCAATTTGTTTTGGCTAATTCCAATTTCTAATTCTGTTTTTCCTTCTTTCGAAGAGCTATAATTGACAGCATACATTAACATTTTTGGAACTATTCTTTAAGGGAAAATGTAATTGTATGTTCATAACTATAGAAAAATCTGAGAAAATATTATTCTACACTGTGTGTGTGTGTGTAGGCCTATAACAGAGAGTCAGCTATGTATTGTCTATCTAACACTATGTATTTATATACACTAATCTGTTTATGAATCGGTATGTATTTATAAGAATGTAAAGGTGTGTGTATTTATCATATTAACTCCCACGGCGAGCGGCGTCCTCCTGCCCACCCCACACCTACAGGGGAGAGGGGGAGACCCCGCGCTGTCTGCAGAAGAGCCCGTCACTGCGATTACTCTGAGCAGCACGCATGGGAATGAATTACAATACAATATATTAAGTGTCTGATTACATAAATTGCTCCAAATGTTTTTAAGGTTGTTCCTCCATGGCTGATTTTGCACTAGCAGGTGTTACAAATCACTCACACTGAAAAACTTCCACACCGACGACATGATGCGTGTGTGTGTGTGGCTGTGACGTTACCGTCTGTGTCGCTGAGCGCGCAATGTAAAACCATCATGTGGAACATGTGTGTAAATCTGGCAGAAAATGGTCATCGGTCATATCATGGCTGATCCTCTGACAGCCGGACGGTTTTGACCAGTGGCTGCTGGAACGGTGCTTGCATTTATGAAGGTTTGATCCAATCATCGTTTAAATGTCAAATGAGTGGTACCTGTTCCTTTGGAAGGCTTTAACAAGTTTGGGTTCCCAGAGTGAAAGCTCATTCAGTAGTCTGATTAGAGTGCTGTGGAGGTCTTTCACTGCTTCTCTCCTATAATACCATCGACCCTGTCAGTTCAAACATGCAAAGGAACATGTGAGAAAATGTGTGACCATATTGTATTCTCCAACAAATACAGAAGGCTCTAGAGCATGAGAGTAAATCCTCTTGGCAGAACTACGATTACCACCTACCAATCTCTTTTTGGTGCTCTCCAGGTCATCAAGCTCATCTTCTGTTTTACTGATCAGCTCGCGCAACTCCTCAAGACTGGTGCATACCAACTACAGAAAGAAGAAAAAAAGAGGGCGAGAAGATAGGTAAGGCTTAAATTAAGACCATAAAATAGTTTTAACTTAAAAAAAAAAAGATTAATACAACATTAAAAATACACTGCTAAAGATTCATGAGTGTATTTTTCAGCATGAGTGTGACTACCTTAAATGATGGCTCAACTGAAGGTTCATCTTTCGTTTTCTTTGAAGATTCAAGCTTTTTTCCTGTCAACAAGATAACAAATATAATCATTGAACCAACATATTATTGAAAAACATAACTTCATTTTTTAAAAGGTTCAATGTGGAAGATATGCCAGAATTTAAACACACCATAACTTAGTTATTGGATTACATTCAAAGTGGCAGAAACAAGAAAAGCAACCGCACCACCTCACACTACGTCCTCACAGCTGCCAGGAGGCTGTTTCGCTGTTCGCAGTTAAGAGTTCAGCAACTGTAAACTTTCTTTCTGACACAGGTCCACCAGCACGCTGTGACTGCTGGCCCTGGGGCTTGTTCTGCCTGAGCTCAAGTCTCTATGGCTGCTGACCGGGGCTCCATCCGACGGAGGCTCCATCCGACTTCTCTCCTCCCCTGGCGGGCTGCTCTCCTAGCTGCGCCGCCACCAGGACGACGAGCTGAATATGCGGCTCGTTTTCTAGCTTCTGCCACTTTGGATTTAGTTCAATAAAGAAATGAACGTAACGTTACACAGGCTACAACCCCCAGTTATCATGAGTGCCTCAGTAAACACAGGTGGATCAGTCCCACGTGAACATTATAAGATAGAAGTGTATTTTGACCGGCTCTCAGAGTTTCAGCAGTTTGGTCGCATTTTGGTGTTCCTGCCCACTGACTGACTGACTGACTGATATTACACAGGAGTAAATACAACACACAATATAAAGAATAAATTAGAATACAATAAATATGGCAAACTACTACAACTAAAATATGAACATTAGAGATTGTATGGACCCAATTTAGAGGTGAAATTCGGGCCCCTATTTCTTTGGAGCAGGTGGCTCGGAATTACACATTGAACCTTTATTCAAATTAAGAAAATATCCCATATTACATTGTGGCTATGAATGAACACTTACAAATGAGACTAATGTAAAACCGAAATAAACCATTGGACTAACATTGAGCTTTTTTCCTCACCTGTTTTATGTTTTTTCTTCTTGTCTTTTCTTTTGATCGTTGTGGCAACTCTCTGCACCACAGACTTGGTAGTCTCAGCTGGGGACAGCCTCATCCTGTCCACGTCCTGCAGCTGCTTTTGCTCTCCTTTCACTCTCGCCAGCTGTTCCCTCCCTCGCCTTTTCTTCCTCTTTTTTTTTTTTGTCCAGATTTTGTCATTCACCCTCTCTTCACTTGAATTTTGAGAACTTTCAGAAGACAACTGTGTTGCTAGCCCTGATGTGCCACAGCAGCAGTCCCGCTCCTCAGATTTAACACTTCCTGTTTTGCTTTTACAACAATCCAAACAGGAAGACCTTTGGTGTGCCTGACTGGGACTTCCTTCCTCCATTTTGATTGGTTTGGTTGGGGAGGCCAGATTTATTAAGCGAGCAGGTGACCTGCCTGTGTAGCTGTGCTCCCCTACACTGAGACAGGGCTCCTGTGTCTCTGCTTTAATGGTGCGTATTGAGCCCAATGAGAAGCCCTGCTCCTGTTTTAATGTGAGTCGCTTGGATTGATGCTCCAACTCTACAGTCTCTTCCTTCAAATGCATTCCCACACTGCATCCTCCAATAGGACTAGTGTGTGAAAGAGTTAAGGAGTTAGTGTGTATTTTTAAGTCCAATTTAGAGTCTTCACATGAGTCTTCATCAGAGGACCCTGATTCAGACCCCTCTTTGTTCTTCACTAACCACATTTCAAACCTTTTACCTTCCTCTCCGTCCCCATTGTCCCCTTTGAAAACCCCAAATGTCTCTGCTTCCCCTTTTCCAAAATCATCAGACTCCCCAGTGTCCATTGAGCCTCCATAACACCCCCTCTCACTTGTAACCCCCTCTTCCTTCATTCCATCCGACTCTTCACCTTCGGTCCCTGGCTCTATATCAACAGTTTTGACCAATGCAGAACGGAAAGGCAAAACTGGGGGTATGCTGGGGCTCTGGCAGTAGATCCTCAGGTCTGCCCCACAGAAATGTGGGAAATGTATATAGGCATTGTCCTTGCTGTCATAGCCCAAAATAGACTCCCTACATTCATGGATGGGCTGGGCAAGGAGAGCATCCTGCACATATTTCTGTGTCTCATACACATGATCACACAGCCCCTTCAGAAGCCATAATCGCTGGTAGAAGGGCAGCAAGTGAAAGGGTTTCTCCTCCAGAGGACTCACCTCCCCGAGGGAGCTGAAAAACTGGTGGCAGAGTCCCAGCTGCTCAGCCCGACCAGGCTGATGATGGGAGGCACCAACAGCTCGATACCAGCCCATGACCCGCTGCCTGAGTTCTGACTCCCAGCGGCGGTAAGGCAGTGCAGGCCGGCGGTTCAAAGTGGCCCTCCGCTGGGGTGGGGACAGTAGGGAAGACATAATTTTTGACAGAAGGAGGCTGCAGCGGGGCATCAGCAAACAACGCTCCAGATCGAAAAATACAATCTCTGGGAGGTTAAGTGCAGTCTGAGCCAGACATAGGAAGTGCCCTATAGCAGGGAGTTCCCAAAGTGTGTCCACAGTGTGGGGGAAAGCCTGTGACAGCAAAGTCTGCTCCCACTCTTCCACCTCTTTGGCTGACATTTCCTCTGCCTCTTTCTTCTCAAGCTCACGTTGCCTGAAAAGTCAGAATATATGTGGGTTGTTGAAAGGTTTGTAACAGCCACCTTTAATCTTTTTCAATTATTCACTCACCTCTTCTCCTCCTTGGCCCTCTGTTGTTCTTCCATCCGTAGGGCCTGGACCATGACAGACTCATGCCCACCGACAGTGATGGTAGCCAGGCTACGAGGTGCCAGCCTCCTCCTCGTGGAGGTGCCCCCTGAACCCCGTTCCTCCTCTGCACCAAAACGTCCTTTAGAAGTCACTGACAAGGTCGTCTTCTCTCGCAGCGTCCTGGTTTGACAGACAAAGAGACAAAGAAAAACATGTGTTGATATGATTAAAGTTGTGTGATGGTAGCTGTCAGGATTGTTGGAAGTAAAACAGACAGTATATCTACACCACTGATGTAAGCCAACTGCCAAACATATGTTCAAAACGCATAAAGAATTAGCTTGTTGCCATTTTAAAACATCTTACTGAGAATAATCTGTGTGAGATCATAGTATGCTGCTGAACAGAATCCCATTCTCTAATTAATAATAACAACAAATATGCAATAGACACAATATTGTATGGCAATAAAGTAATTCTACTGCTGTATTTCAGAAACAAGATCTACTAAATGTTTGTGAGCGAACGTTGCCAGACAAACTTATGAACTTATGATGCACATTAACTAGAAAAGACCCTTTGGGCGCTCCATTTTTGCTCCTGTATAATGGGATTGAACATTTGCCAGCTAGGCAATTTGTTTAACAGTGTAATCACATTATGTTTACCTGGATAGCAATGTAAGCTTCTGCTCCAGCATGATTTCCAGCTTTTGAGCTTGTTTGGAGATCCAATGGTCCACCCCGTGGTAGCGATAACAGTTCTCCAACATCAGCCTGAAGTCTGCAACAAACTCTGTTAGGGTCTCATACTCTTGGCTGATAAACTTCTCCTCCATCCTCCGCAAACACATCGACTGCCTGAGCTGTGCCTGACTCCGGCCCCGGACCCCTCCAATTCCATGCTGGGCATCCAGGTGGCCTATGGGATGGAGGAACGGGCCGGTGATCCCTTTGTGCTTGTCCAAGAGAAAGCCAGTGAATATCCTATACGCTTGCTGGACCTCATAGTTCATATCCTCCTCAAAGCTATTGGTGTTGGTGGAAATGCAGACCTCAGGCAAAGAGAAGTCACTGTTGGAAAACTCTGAAATGCCATCATTGCTCAGTGCAAGGTGGTCACCCTCAATGGTGACATCTTCACTGTCACCAGGACAGTTTAATGCTATCATAGTCTCAACCTCACATATGCCATTACTGAGCCCATCCTCAGTTATGATCAGGTCAGTGTCTTCAGTGATGCTGCTAACCCATTCAGATTGTGAAGACATAATGTTGGAGCAGGGCTGCTGAGGTGATGAGTCTTGGTCAGCCACAGCCATATCTTGGTTGTGAAACAACTGTTGACTACAAGCTGCAGTGATTTGATCTGTCATATCCACCTGATCCATGGTGCAGGCACCTGAAGTGGGTAACAGGTGTCACATATGGTAAACATCGATGTTGGAAATATCACTTCAACATAGATTTGATACAGGGTAAAATATGACAAGACAAATAAACAGTGCATACTGAGCATATATATTGCGAGGTCCAAAAGAAATGACAGCAGGGAGATGAGGCGTTCCTGCCTAACATACCTAAAATTGCGAGGCTAAGTTTGCTGACATTACAATTCCTGTCATGGCAGGTGCTCAAAGTATTACTGACACATGATGCTTTGAACACTGGAATAAACATTACAATGTGATTGTGTCCAAATAACTAGCAGTTAGACTCACTTTAACTACCTGCCTGATCTTTGCAAACTTTTGCTTTTCCCTGGATCAACTGCTAGCTAGCTTGAAGTTAGCTATTAGCGAGCTAGCTAACGACAGTTAAAACAACAATAAGTAAACAAACTTTGTTCTGCTTGTTTATAAAAAGATATACTGTGTACTCCCTTATCACGTCCCGTCACGTGCAACTTAAGACCAAAACAAACAGACCGTGGTCTGTTTGTTTGCAGAGCTTGGCTGGTTAAATAACATACCTCGATGTTTTCAGTGCGGCTCCAGACACGCACCAGCTTTTAGCAAGCTTAGCAGCAACAACAGCTTGATAGCTAGGTTAGCTTGCTATTGTCTCCAGTCTGGGGCCTGCAATTGCTGCGTTCGCTGTCCATAATGAAAAATGTGGAGCAATTAAATGTCCAGCAGATAAAAAGTTATGCAGACATCTCATGTCGTCACCGCATGGAGTGATGTCAGCGACAGCAAGATGGATAAAGCAGCATTAGCCGGAGTAACACTAGCTGATTGTCCGACAATGCATAACAGTTCATTATCACCAGCCATCCAGCTAACCAGCTAGGTTTGCAAGTTGACAGTCACTTTACGACAAGTAAAAAAATCTAGGTTCACTTTAGAGACCAATTTGCACCATGTTTCAGATATTTTCTGAACCATGTAGGCGTTACAAGAAGCTAGTAACCGACTAACTGTCTGTCTGGTTTGCTTGAAGACCGTCCACTTCACTTCCACCCTGCGTGCGCCCGATGCAAATGTGCGCTGCCTGACGTACTAGATGGTCGACTGTCACATCAAATTGTTATTTTGGTTTTGGAGTTATTACTGACACACAAACACACTCGCTTTACATTTTATTATTAAACTTATTGTGATTTTGTCACCCATTGTCAATGAAAGATGAGCATCATGAGACAGCTGTCATTTGAAAACATTGAGAAATGGCACATTATCGACACGGCGCAAAACCACGAATCAGATGTAACTCTCATTCATAACTTGAGCGTTAAAAAGTTTCCAATTAGTTATAGAAGACAAAGTTATGATAGACACGGACATTTCTCACTATGATCTATCTTCGGATAGTCTTATATGACAACGTGTGTATGAACTGATTACACCTGATAACCGGTAGGCCTATAAATAAAAAATAAAAAAACGGCTTATGCCACAATGATAGCAACAGGTACACATTCAAAGTGTGGTGAATTATAAATAATATGTCACACGTATGCCTGGTAATGTTCTCCGACGTTTATATGTATGATCGCATAAAACATGCCAACATAATACACGTATTGTTTAGTTGTTTGGCTCTAAATGTCTGTTATCGATTAATCAGACTGGATACGGTGTTAGACGAGAGAAACTTAACGTTATACAATCCTTTATTTACGGTGCTATGCTACGCAACATTGTCAATACTTACAGAAAACATATTCATTTATGAGAAATATGCATCAGGGGACGTTACTGGTGTGACAGACTGACTTTGGCCTGTCGCTTTCAAGCAGCACCTGCCATTATGAAACGGTATATGCCGGTGGGACATCAGCTGCAAACCACTCCACGTATCGACGTAAACCGCTGAATCATAGCGACATACTATCAGCCACTTTTCGATCTCGGCGCTACTGGACAAAGCGTGCACGGTGTAAACTTTAGCAGCATGCATGACTTACGTTTAACCGCTAGGTGTCGCTAAGTCACTAATGTACAACCAACAGACAGTGGGGCACTAGGGCTTCACGGGCCCTTTGTTTAGCCTCTCAGGTAAGCTCTTGACCACAGGCTGTTTACACCTCGAAAAAGCTCCACCACATGGTTATTCTGGATATAGCTACGTTTAAGACAACTGTGTGTAATTCATATCTACAGGAAGCAGATTGAGTTTGAGAAACTTGACTACCCGACAGACTGTACTCAGGGCTAGAGAGTCCCATTCATTATGTTTTGGCCTCAGTCTGGTTTTGGCCGCTGCATGTACTGGAGGCCTTCACTGTCGTATGTTGAGGCGGGGGATTAGAGTTGTTTGTCATCAGATTGATCTCTTAAAACAGTATTAATTTATATATTTACAACCCCACATTGTTTTAATACTACTGCCATGTTTTTGTAAGTCACATGAGTAAAAGACAGAACATGCAGCACCGGCAAAGCGAGCAGATGTAGACCTATTATTCTCTTGTACTGACAGTTATAGATTTGCCGGTGGCACATCGAAGAGGTCTCCAGTTGAGACAATTGTTAATTAAGCAATTATGCCACAAGAGGCATATGCTTTACAGCGCTTTTAGCTCAGCTAGGATGCATTGTCAGGCAAGGGGTTTTCAGTCAAATATAGGCCTTCTTCATGTGCATTGCAGTGTTGTGCACAAACATGGATACATGAATAGAGCCAGGCTAACGATAGTGGGCTCTAGGGGGACACTTTAAGTGGCTTCTACTATATGTTTTGGAAAGACAGATTTATGAGGCAGAGTAGGATTTTAAAACATTTATTTGCTTGTTAGAATTCTATTGATTTTGCTTTTGATTGGCTATTTGAACAGTGTGTTGGAATTCATCATTATGTCACCGTAGGAAAAAATTGTGATCTGGGTTATCCCATGACACAATGTAGAGACTGTATTGCAATTATTTATTCCTATATAAAATGAAAGATGTTGCTTTACATAAGGCAATGAAATACATGACAACATTTAAAACCACAATGAAGTGGAATAAAGTTGTACCAATAAACAAATAGAAGTGCAGTGAAGAAAATAATCATTCAAATGCACGGAAGAACAGAACAGTGGGCACATTGCAGATAATCAAAATGTTGGTTTCATCTCTGAAGGAAAGCATCCTAAAGCCACTTCATCCTGTTTGGTTCTGACATAAGCTGACTGTTTCATATAAAGATCTTAAGGACCTATTAGGCTATCAGGCATATAAGGCATAAGGTATTTTTGCCCAAGGCCATTAAGTGATTTTTTTAAACAGGCAGCAACACTTTAAAATCAACTCCATAACTACTTGTAAACCAATGGGCTAAGTTTTGGCTACTGTTTCTTGATATAACTATGGCATCAGCATTCTGAATGGGCCGCAGTTGTATCCTATAATTGTCTTTGGAAAAGAGAAGAGACATGAGACTAGTTGGATTTAGTAAATTAATCCTATATTATGCTATTATATTTAACCAACTCTGGATTACAAGACAAAGTGGGGGCCCAGACTCCTAGCAAATGCCTCCCCATAGCAAATGCCCCATGTTCACTGTGGGGTGATTGCTTTGATACCCATTATGCAGCATAATGGCCCTTGTCAGAATTATAATATTACATATTGACACTATTAGATATTAGCTTGATCATTGACTGTATGTGCTCATATTTTGAATGTAAATGTGCAAAGTAGCTGTCAGACAAATGTATTGATGTCCAAATATAAAATAGTATACAATGGGAATAATGCATTCAACTGAAGTAAGGGTCCTGATTTTGAAGGGAAAGAAAGTTTACTCTATTGACAGGAAGAACACATCACCGCACTAGTATAATAACAGCTGCCTAGTACTACTGCACTGTAAAGCGCTTCAGACAAAGCTCTGTTTTGTTTTTGTTTTATTACATTAAATGGAGAGCTGTGCCTTTAACTGCAAACTGTGCTCGCTTAAACGTTATTTCGCGAGATTTGCTTGGCGCCGCGACCTCATGTGAGACTCCTGCACGAGCCAGTCCGACGTTACCTCTGCAGAGGAAAACGCAATGGAGCCCTGAACATTTTTCATTTCTATCTCCTTTGCTCCTGGAAAACAACAAGCGTATCTCAATACTGCTTTATTTGCTATTTATTTGAGGCGTTACAGGGCGGTGAAACAATGTGGATCCAGGTTCGTACGATAGACGGGAAGGAGACGCGAACCGTTGAGGATCTTTCTAGATTGACCAAAATTGAGTCTTTACGGTTGAAAATACAGGAGATTTTCAATGTAAGCCCACACCAGCAGCGCCTGTTCTACCGAGGAAAGCAGGTAAACATCATTGTTGTGTCACCCCGTCATGCAACAGTCGGCTTTTGATGTTTTGGCAGGGTTTGGTGCTGGTGGAGAGTGAGTGGTCTCTGGTGTTGTAGCCGTTTTTGGACCCATGCGAGCTTCCTGTTTTGATAGGAATTCGCCAATAGTTCTTGCGCAAGAGCCTGGGGTACGCGGCGTGCCAGCCCCCGCGAAAATAGCAATATTGCATGGATGTATGCTCATATTTATAACACCATATTGCATTGTTTGGGTTTGCACAACATGCAACAAATGTCTCACCGCCGTAGACATGTTTGTTTACATTGCCGCGCGAGAGAAAAGAGAACATCGCACTCTGTTTCCACATGTAGACCAAAGTAGTGCAGTGCAAACAACCATACCACATCACTCAGCGACGATCACTTGTTGTTAACCGTGTATTACATTACATGTGCAACACTCAGTGTCCCTATATATCTATCTAATTATGCATTTGTAACATGTGGCACTAGTAGCTGCAAACTGCACTGAGCCCATTAGTGATCCACCAGGCTTGTGCATGTGGTGTGTTATGATGATGTTAATGATAATTTGAGGGAGGAGGGGACTCGTGGCTCCACGTGCCTTGACATCTAAAAGCAAGTGTAGTTGTGTTTACACCCTGGCGTCACTACGGTATGCACAGTGAGGACGGACAAGGCTGTCTGCTGTAAAGATGCCTACCTCTCCATCTCATGGCCAGATACTTTAGTAGTGCACATATTCACAGATTCAGAAGGAGTGTCATGCTTCCTAGGCATGTTTCCAAATATTAAGTCTTGCTTAAGTTCCATATGAATTTTTATTTGTAATGCAATGTTTCATTATTTAGGAATAGTTACATTCTAACCATAATAACAATGTGATGTTTATATAAGTAATCGACAATCAATATGACATATCCTGCAAAACATTTTTTATCTCTCTATTTCAGTTCACAATGAACTGAATGAGCTATTACCTGTCTGATTGCATCAGTAGTGCAGCCTGTAAAAACTCTCAAGAATGTATACCCTCCTATTCCCTTTTCATTTTGATATAATTGTAATGTTATGATAATTATACTGTACAATACCGATTTGTCCATATTGCCCACCCCAACCTAATATTGGATCATATTGTCTTTGCTTACAAAGTATCATAAATTATCATTGTTGGTAGACTCAAGATTATCACAATCTCAACATTAATGTATTTCAACATCCTACAATATGACTAAGACAATTCATTAAAAAAAAACCACAGTAATTATTCCATAATAAAATAATATGTCTTAAGGCTACGAGCAGGCTAGAATATCTGGTCACTGATGTGATGGCAACTCCACACGATGTTAAATCATGCTGTGTTATAAATGTGATGATTCATACATTACTGGGAACAGATGTTAGTGAAAATGATGTCTCTCTCACATAGTGATTGAAGCAAGATTCCTGTTATTACATGCCAGCCATTAGGAAAGACAATGGTATGAAAACTCTAATCTGCCATCCTGACACGGACACGTGTTTGTGTGTATCATGGCGGATGGTCGCATGCAGTGTGCAGCCTCAAATCCTTTGCTTTACTTCTTGATCACAAATATTTTATGATCTACACACACACACACACACACACACACACACACACACACACACACACACACACACACACACTCGCGTTGTATCTGCAACTTTAAAATAGTAGATGCAAACAATATTTGGAAAATGTATTTCCTGCACACTTATATGCATTGCTTTAATATGACAAGGGCTAAGTCTGAATGGAAGTCGGTATCATTAATTATTTGTGTTGTTTGTTCAAATATGTGAACATACAGTATATAAAAGCATCAACATATAATAATGTGTTTAATTTGTGAAAGGTTAGTGAAAGCCTTCACTGTACCAGCAGTTATTCTATCAGTAATAAGCAGAAGATGCTCACTGCTGACAGGACACTGGTGACATGATTTATTTAGTATTTAAGCATAACATTACAAAGCTGATATTAACACAGTATGACTCAGCCAGCAAGATAAGCCCCCATGAAGCAAACAGCCCACATGATGTGTTGATCTCACATTGTTTACATTCAGTCACACTCTCCTTCATTCATATGTGGCAGGCACTATTATTATAGGCCAAGACATTCCTTTTTATAAATGGTTTTCTCTATGTTCGAGTTGTCTAACTTACTTCCTGTTGTGTAATTAAATTGTAATGAAGTCACATTCAAGAACATTACATTCTGAGTAATACAGGCCACATGGGCTTTGATTTTATTCTCCGTTTGTATCCTGGAAATACTGCAGGATGGAGAGTACTTCATGAACTCTTTGAGAGATTTTAATTCCTAGAATGTTATTGTGTTTATCTCTGTAAGCACGTGTTCTTTTTGTCAAACAATGGTTTACTTGGCAAACCTAATACATTTTCCACGAGTGCCCTTGGATGCATTTTTTCTTGTAAACTAGTAAAAATATCGGCAATTGTTTTGACAAATTTTCCTAAGATCAACAAACTTAAAACACCATAATGACGATGCACGAAGCGAGACAGTAGCCACAATCTAGTTAATTCTTTACATTGGTTTTTATTAGCAATTCATTATCTGTTACGCTGGAATTGTCACAGACTGTTGGAGCTATGGTTGCAAAGGCTAGGCCCGTGTAGTAAATCCTGTGCTTCCTTCATTTCACTGGAAAATAAGTGGTGAGGGTTGATTAAGGGATTTCCATATGTTAAGTAAATGCATGGAATGAGCCAGTGAAACGCAGCGCACACTAGCTAGTGCCCTTACATGCATGGCCCCGCGCTCTGTTAGGATTTAGACTTGTAGCAGAATAACTCAGTCTAATTCCTTTTTAAAATGGCGTCTTGTTTTTCCCTCCAGCTCACTGCGCACGCTGCCTCTCCAGTTCAAAGTCATGCTTGCCCTTGACTCGAAAGGGTCTCAAGCCAGCAGCCACACAACTTTGCCTCTGTGTTTTTTTCCATTTTTTTTTATTCGTTTTGCAGTTTGCCTGTGCACTCCTCATTATGTCTCTGTTTCACTTTTCTCATGTCGTCCACATTCTCGAGCAGACTGACACACACACCTTCCACTGTCCATGCAGCCTTTCTGCTAAACCCCCTCACTCACTTTTTCAGTAGACATCTCATTTACTAATTTGAAAAAAGGTTTGACCTGTTTATTAAGTAGTTTAAAGCTCAGCTTGCATTGCGTCCGTGCGCTACAAATATAACGCTGTTGTACACTTGATTTTTTTATTCTTCTACTGAGGCAACAACATGTTTCATGTTTAAATGGTTGGGCTGTCCTCCACTGTTAGCTGTTGCCTATTGTTGGGCTGTAGGAAAGCTTTATTGGCTTGCCTCCTTTCGCGCAGACAGTTGCTGTGACCTAGATATCGTTACAATTTGATTATACATGCATTGATGTTGTGGCTCCTCGATTGATGGGTTTTCTTTGGGCATTTCCAAGGGGTAGAATTTCACAGAGAATTTCAGGGGAAGCGGAGTTGGCTGCAGCCATGCATGTACACACAGTCACACCCTTATTCGACAGATAGGCTGGACAAAGAGCAAAGACAAAGAGAGGCACTACACCTAGACTACAACTGCTGGCTTTCTAACACTCCCACATGTTTTCAGACTTTATCCACTCCTCATATCAGCTTTAGCTTGCGTAGTGGTCAAATGTCCTACCTGTTAACTGTCAGCTCTTACACCTACATTGTAAATGAATTTTAAAGGTCGACTGCCCCAGGTTAATATGAATTGTCACAGCTTTGTTGGGTTTCTTGTGTCAATAATGGCAAATGTTTGCAGGTAATAAGGATCAAAAACAAAAGGGTTGTCTCATAACCAAAAACGAAAGCAAAGATGGCAACCTGCTATCGTTTCTAAACACAGTTTTTTTCAATTATGATCAGAAAAACAAACAAACAAAACTATTGTCTATATGCCAAACTCAATAACGTTTAAGTGTGCACATTTATGTAGTTTAAAAGTCACATGGTCACGTTTACATGAAGCCTGAAGTCCATGCTTACAGTAAATGGCATTTATACTCACTATTTTGTCCTATGTTCTCCCTTCTTAAGGAAAAAGTATTACACGCATCATAAAAAGGGTGGAAGTATTGGGAGCTGCGTATGTATACAATCTCCTTCTGTAACACTTCTAGCGTGGTAGATCCCAAAGGACCTTGAATGTATTTAGAAAAACATTGCTTGTTGAGATTTATAGGAATTTGGCCCAAACAAGCTAAACGGTTATTGAACTATTTCACTATTTAACACATTTGGGAAAGGTAACACATTGACAAATTGTTTTTACACAGTGGTTAAAGCCTACTGTAGGAACTAACATCAAGTAATGAGAAGAGCTGCAAACAGAAGCAAAAAGCAACCGTCGACACCTTTCCAGGTAACTTGTGCTAATTAACGGTGGACATTTTTGGTAAAAGATCAAAGGACTGTTGTCAGAGTGAGGAATAAAAGACCCTAGATGGAAGCATGCTATGGCACGCACACAGACACACCCCATGTCATTGTTTTTGGAAATCTGACCTATTTTGCTCAGCTCTTTGCTAAGACTGCCTGTGGGCGGAGGCGAGGGCAAAGAAGAAACCGTGTAGGAGTAAGGGGTTTACCCCACCCGCAGTTTCTGCTATATGATAGGTATTATCGTAGTTCACTGTAGTTTTATCATAATATTAACACATTTGTTCCATGGCTGATATTAGCTGATTATAGAATAGGTAGGATCTGGGTCTACATGTTCAGTGTGCTCTTACAGTATCTCGGCAGCCACAGGTCTTCCTCTTGTTGTTAGACGTTCTTTTCTGACTCTGTACTTTGGTTCCCGTTACAATAATAACACCTTTGTGTTTGAAAGACTGCCTGTCAAAACAGAGACATTAGCCTTGTGGAGAGGTGTTAATTTTATTTTGACTCAACAATGTGACACACACACACACACACACACACACACACACACACACACACACAGTACAGAAGATGTGCGTGAGTCCTTATAACCCACACATAATTGAGCTGCTCATCCATACACACGAGATATAAGCAGCTATACAGTTTTATTTTTTATTTTTGACTGATTTGTTTTATTCTTTTGAGAACTCTTCGAGTTGAGTGTCTAAAGCTTCGTTATGATGTGTGCTCGGGACTGAAATCTCCCTCTGAAACGCACCTTTCACTGAGTCACATAATGAAGATACCAGAAGCGATGTTTTTATTTTACTGCATTATTTATGGTGAAGGAGAAAATGTCATATTCTTGATGACGTTATTCGTCCTACGTTAGAGAGAGAGAGAGAGTCAACAAGCTAATATTTCTGTCAAAGAGATCTTGACCTCCATGAATTTATGAAGCATTGTTTCTCACATTGGGTGTTTAGATGGTGTTTCTTTGTTTGAAGGATTATTCAGCTGGTTACTGATGTCGGGGCTGTAGCACCTCGCAGTGAGAGGCTGATCACACTATGAAGGCGCTGTGGAAAGCGGGTACATCTTAGATATCAATTATGATGTTTGCTGCGGTGCATGAAATTCTACTGTATGTTTTTCTGATACTCGGGTCTGTCTGTGTACCCAGTACTTCTCAACAGGGAGGCTGCCTGCTGCAGGTCCTACCAGCAATCTTGTTGTCTGTGTTTCCTCTTGGTTTTCGGTTGGTTTGCCTTTCTTTTCTAGATGCGGTATCTAGTAGCACAAGACAGAGGAGGATAGACAATCACTGAGACTAAATCGAAGACTGAGTTTAGGCAGGGAGACAGACAAAGAAATGCTGAGATAGACTACGACAGAGTAACAGACAGACAGGTGAGTATAGCAACCACTGTATGACTGTGTTTGCACCACTGCTCATCTGATGTAAATTTCATGAGACTATTAAAAACAGGGAGGGATGGGGACATTGCGCTTGCTCCCTCTACTGCTCTTCTGCTACGCCTCCAACCGCTCTCCTCCTCGCTGTCAAATAACGAAGAAGAGAAGGGGCGCGCGAGCGAGAGTGGCGGCCATGCTCGTCTCTCCAGTACAATGGGCTTGTGGGGTTGAGGGCTGAAATGAATAGCTGATGTCTGTAATGAGTTGGCGTGCCTGCCATAAGCTCCATTCCTAAGGCAGTTGACGTACTGTATACTTAACAGTAGCTCAGTTGTGGTAAAAGAGTAAACATGGGTTTCTAACGGGGCCCTCGCAATTTTTTTTTAGAGAGAAGCATTTTCTGGTGCCCATGCGCCGCGCTGCCTGAAAGGGTCGCGCTGATGATGGTGGTGGGTTGGTGTCGAACAGAGATTGTATACATGATTCAGGTTCATGGGGGTGGGGGTGCTCTCTTTTGGTTGTCATAGCAACCCAGTCATTCCTTTCCCCCCAGCTACATCTCCTATCACTTTAATTCATGCATTCGTTTCTTTTATTTCTTTTTTTTTTTTTTTTTCCTTGCAGAAAAAGCGGTGTTGGGTATATGCGAGTGGAGCTGCAGTTTACAATCCATTTCTATCGGACTGGAAGTGTAAACCAATACAAACGTGGCTACTTAGTAGTTTCAAGTAATTCCTCATCAGTCACAGGCGCTAATTCTTCCATTGTGTCCCCCCCCCCCTTTTTATTTTTTTTAAGAATACAAAATAAAAAAGAAGGCAAAATCAGTTCAGAGGTTCACTTTGATTTATAGTTATATGCATTTAATCACCAGCTAACCATTGGCTCATTTAAGAGCAGAGAGCAGATGTTGTCGCTGTGGACATCGTCCTTAACCACCACTGGTGTATTTAAAGTGCTGTGTGTGTATTTTGATGTCCTCTGTATGCTGTTGAGCAAGTAACAATACATAATCGTATTCTCTTACTGTGCTCAATGTTGTCTTCCGTCTTCTGTGTTCTTTGTTTGTCCTTGAAAACAGCCAAGTGTATTTGTCTGAGGGTACGCCGTGGCGCAGTGGTTTTCCTTTCATAACACATGGATGTCTATTTGGAAAGACGTTTGGGACAAAATTGAATAAAGGACGTCTTTATGGACATTTGTGTAATTGTCCACACACACACACACACACACACACACACAGCTTTGGGAAAGTTGATGCCTGGTAAACTAAGATATAATTATTGTTGCTACAACTAGAACATTTAATGATTAATTGATCAAAAACAAACTCAAGGCAAAAAACATTTTCAAGTTAGAGCTTTTTAAATGTATTCATTAGCTTTTATTTTTTACATACCAAAGTCAACTGAATACCTATAAAACAAGCCATTTAAAGAGGAATGATAAGAATGGTGTTGCAGCACGATACACAGATATGTGTAAAGCTGTTTCTCTGCATGGAAGTGGCCTTTTTATTTATTTTTATCTTTTTCAGATGGAAGATGGCCAGACACTGTTTGACTATAACGTGGGACTCAATGACATCGTTCAGCTGCTGATTCGCTCGCAGACCGACCCTCCAGACAGCCCCGCAACCAAGGCCTCCTCCGGTGGGGCCTGTAGTTCAGTCCCCCCCACTGACTCCATGTCGGAAAGCCACAACTCCCCAGCTCCCGCCTCCCCCGCTGCTATGGAAACCTCCACCAATACAGACAATGACAGCAACAGACCTACCAGCAATGTTAACGAAACCAAGCCGGACACCAGCGCTACCAGTCACTCAGCCAGTACCAAAAATGGGTTCAAGCCCTCCAGTCCAGCACGGGACACTCAGCCCCCCACATCCAGCAGAAACACACTAGTCGACACAGGGATTGGTGTGTACAAGGTGAGGATGAGAGTTTGAATATTTGAATGTTGAATAAAGTATTTCTGAGGTTTCACTGGCCTGACTCGTAGCTAAATTACAGAGCATTTGGGCAAATCACTGCCAGAGGTTCTTGGGATGGGCTCTGTTATGTCTCTTGTGCTCCTCTGCTGTTGAAAATTCTGTAAATAGTCCACATCATTTCTGTATTAGATTTTGACATGTGCGTAATTAATTTAATTTATTTTATTAGGACTAAAGACTTGCCACACACGCATGTGGCTAACCTTGCCAGAGAGGGACATGCCAAGTCACACATCAGAATCAGATCTTTACAATCCTGCCACTAACCAATTTACAGATTATAAATAGACTGCAGTCAAAACACATACGATGGTGAGTCTAATCTACTGGGTTCTACTGAGCTTTGCTGGCTGGCTGACCCACATGTCTGAGAGATGTATGTGTGGGACTGGACTGGTTTTTGATGCCAAAAGTCCAATCCAGCACGCGGGAAGATCAATACTGTAACTAAGTAGATGAGTTGTAAACTGTGCAACATGACTGAATATCAAGGTCAAATGCCTGTGCCTGATTTACTACACATTGCCCATAACTTATATTACTCACAGTAGTTTAAGGAGTTCCTCTTAAAACCCAGGATGCTGTTGGTAACATTTCATGTGAGTTGTCCAACGAATCAGTCTGCAGAGACTTGCTTGAGGTACGTATACACTCTTTGTAACGCAATTGGGCTAAAACATGGCATGTTTCCTTAAACAACTGACAAATGAGATCAGAAGACTAGGCGTTATTTTTGTCTTTGTATCTTCTCAGATTTACGAGTTGGTGGACTGCAGAGACGTCAGCATCGGTGCCTGGTTTGAGGCCTGCATTGAAAATGTGACACGCGCTCCCAAAGGACAGATAACGCCCACCAAGGGCAAGGTGGGCCGGCCCCCAAAAAGGACTAATGGAAAGCTGGAGGCCGAGCAGGGACAGGCCCACGGCCAGGGCCAAACCACAGACAGTAACAGGAATAATGTTGTGTTAAGCTCGGAGAGTAATGGAGCCTCCACCTCTCAGACAGACTCTACAGCAGCTACAGAGGCCAAGGAGAGAGAAGAGGATGTAATGTACTACATTAAATATGACGAGTAAGTGATGGCTCATTGTGCTGTGTTCCTGCTGCAACTGAGCTCATTTTTGGTCGCGATGATAACAAACACAGGTTTTTTAAATAAAATTGCACAGTTGAATTTTGCATTTCAGCAGACCTCTGCACAGTGTCAGTGCGGCAGCATTTTGGTCTCGTGAACATAAATCATTGTAGATGGTGAAAAGCTGTTTAGGATTGGAATGTGTTGCAGTGCTGTGGCTCAATTAGGAGAGTGCAAATGTCTGCCTTCTTCATGGCATATGCTGTGATACGGCACAGGAGAAAATAGGGTTTCCTTCTCGCTAGTTATCAATGTTGAAAATGTATTTGCTCGTGCTGCTGTTGTGATAAAACTGTCCACAGAAGATACATACGTGGTGTGTGTGTGCGTGCGTGTGCGTGCGTGTGTGTGTGCGTGCACATGGCACGAGTAGTTGCAAGCATCAGTTACGGTGGTTCAGCGCGTTGGGAATTGCAGCCTCTGCTTTCTCCTGGCTGTTCAGGGGATGGAGAGAGGGGGTTTGTGTAGTTGAGGTGCTACAATTTGGACTCTATATCTTGCGCTCTCCTTTTCCAGCAAATTCATTCAGAAGCCCATGTTTCCATGGTAACTCATGAGTTCTCAGGAGCATTACTTCTTTGCTCGGCTCCTTCAGCTTTGTCTGTAATTGCTGTGAACATGCCACCGGTGAGACATAGCCTCCTCACTGCGTTTACATAGTGTGTGTGTGTGTGTGTGTGTGTGTGTGTGTGTGTGTGTGTGTGTGTGTGTGTGTGTGTGTGTGTGTGTGTGTGTGTGTGTGTGTGTGTGTGTGTGTGTGTGTGTGTGTGTGTGTGTGTGTGTGTGTGAGTTTCTGTCATGGGACGTTGTGCCAGAGAAACGGCATCAAGGGTTGTTGAGCAGTAAATGTGTGTTTTCGTTTAGGCAGACATCATTCCCATTTGACATTCCGCAATCTTCCAAATCCCCGGTATTCCTCTTTTATTTGTCGTTGCATCATTTGCAACGGGACAGGAGTGTTCATGCAGGGGAAATCCAATAATACACACCGTTTGTGTCCCCCTATTTATTCAAATTCAGTGATTTATTTATTATTTATTTATGTTTGTTTGTTTATTCAGATTATTGTTTTCACCGCATGTTCCACACTTCTTTTATTTCATAGCTGACTGAGAGGCAGAGAAGGGAGCCAGAGTGAGACGCGAATGACAACAAAGGTCCCACGCTAGTTTTAAACCCAGGACGTCACCGTAATATGCGATTTTGGATCTTCACCAACTGAGCCCCAAATGCAGCCCCCCAGTTTTGTGTGCTGCTGAGACGCCACAGCTACGCATGCAAAAGATCGAAATTGTCAGCCTTGTGTTTTATCGACTGCTTGTTTAATATATTATTTTGCTTTCTACTAAATGCGTAGTAGATTCGGTTCTGAGCGCCATTCCAGGTTTCGTCCATCATTTTTGTTTGCCAGATATAAGTGGAGGGTGGGTAAGATTGCTCTGCCTTCCCATACAAACACGCACACACACACACACACACTCATTAAACACCTGCCTGCATAGAGATGAAAACCAGCCCTACGAAATGAACTGCTTTGTTTTTGCACAAGGTTGTTCTGGACAGCATTTCTACAGAATGTAATGAGCCACACAATCAAACGGATATGTAGTGAGAATCTCCCCTCTGCTATTACCAGGAAATGAGGTGGCATGTGTGTGAGTGCGTGCGCGTGCGTGCGTGCGTGCGTGTGCATAACAAGACTCAGATATGGTTGCATGGTTAAATCTTGGCTGAGCTCAACATATGTTTAAGCTTCTCTGTGGAGAGAGTAAATATAGAGATAAAATGCTCAAATATAATTTATGTTCATGTCACTTTTAAAGCAGACCATTATATTTGTTATATACAAATGGTAATTGCTGTCTTTTGGTGCCTCAAAACCAATTCATTTGCCAAAGCTGATAAAGAAAATGACAAATTGAATGTCCTGGTTAAAAAAAAGAAAGTACTTCCTGAAACATAATTTGTCCAAAATGAAATATTTTAATTCATGATTAGACATAATTTGTTTTGTGTAAGGTTGGGAACTCGGCTGAATTTATTTCAGATTGAATTTGGGGCTGAATAAAATCAATTAAAAAAGTATGCTTTTGCCATATACAGTAAGTTATACACTATATTATATATTTTTCCCTTATTACTACAACCCTAGTGCAACCTCTACACAACAGGATTAGTCCCAGACAAGCATTCAGAATCTACAGGAGCATTGTCGCCTCTGAGGTTTTGGCCCCATGGAAGCCATGTTCACGTGTCACAGTCTAATAAAGCACAGGTGATGTTGATAATGGCTAAATTAATTCCATTTAGCTGCTTCCGTTTTAGGGTCCTGGTATTGTTTACGCTGGCTCACTGTCACGGTTTACTGGGTCACCTGACTATAATGGAGCCATTGTTAATGTTGTTTGTAACACCTGTGCTTTCCTTTCAATTACTAGTCAGATTGTCTGCGGGGAAAAAAAGGGTTATTGCCATCTGAAGGATAGACAGACTAGAAAGGAGGAGAGAGAGGGGGATGACAACGCAGCAAAGGTCCACAGGTCGTATTTGAACCCCAGCCCGCTGCAGTAAGGACTCAGACTTAACCAGGCGAGCTATCTAGGGTCCCTGATTGTTTTTTTTATAGCGCTTGATGTTACGAAAATTTGTGTTTTGGGAATATTTTGCTTAAAAGAGAGGCTTAAGTGCTTCTTAAATGGGCTCTGTGTTGTAATTAGCCAGGATCAACATACGTAATGGAAGAAATCTTACCAGCAGCCTCTAAAGCTGTGGCAGTTGGCATGTCCTTATCTGAACACGGCTGCTATCTGAGTGCCGCTGAGAGTTTTATTTGCTGTAGTTCTAATTTAGTAAGTGACAATGAAACGAGGATGAAATTAAGTCTACTTTCAGTTTCAGTTTAGTTTCTCACTCGCCCACTCGCCATCACCATTTCTACACAGCGCAGTTATTGCTTGATTGTTGTGTAGGACCAAAATGCATGCACATTGATGTGAGCATATGCAGATAATATGCAGTTTAGAATCGGGTCATGTTTACTGTGACTGTATGTTTTTGACATTTTAACCTGTCCCAGTTGGGAAAGCACTGGTGTAAATAATACTGGCTCTGCCATCGTTAAATGTTATTAGTAACACCCGTCACCACAAGCCAACTGTGTAAGACCATGCCCTTTTTACATACATATGTTTGTGTGATCACCATGAAATTATAACATCTTTAAAATAATGACTTTATTAACCAAATGTGAGAAATCATTATATCAAACACATATTAAATAAATGAGTCTTAAATGAAAAAAATGACAGTATATTTACTGTGTATGTATATATATACACACACACACACACAGTAAATATACTAAATACAATTAGGTAAGGTAAGAAATGGGAAGTCGAGTGCGTTGGAGATATTTCTGCTGTCACATTAGAATAATAGGATTCAGGTTAAAAATGAGCAAAGTGGCCCTTTTTAATTCCGGAAGTTGTCTTCTGATGCCTGTCTCATGACTGAACTTTATAATTTCTCATCCTAAGATTCAAGCAATTTAGACATATATTTATAAATAAGTCGCAGCCTCACATTTTGGCCTCAATTACTAACAAAGCCGAGGTTGAGAGAGACTGCAGTCACTTTCCCTCACTACTGTTGAAGCAATTATATTTAGCTTGTTTAGTGTCAGAGTATTTCTAACTCTGCTGCTTATCAGCAAATTGAGGATTTCTCATTTTCTCCGTTGCCTTTCTCTCTCCTTACAGGGATCTCGGCTAAGCACACAAAGCGCTAATGATGGTTTCATAACAGAAGAGACTGTAAGAGCTCCTCTGTAGATAAGTCATGTCTCAATTTCACTCCTGATTAAATAGGTTTCTACATGATATGTAGGTACACTATGTAAGAGTGTTGACGTGATTCTGGTTTCTTGTTTACCTCCTCTGCGCCTGAATGTCTTTCTTCCTTCTTCCCCACAACTGCAGACATTTTTACTTTTGATTCTACTCTCTGGATTCAGCCACTGTGACAGCGTAGGCGGATAGTCGAGCTAACTCTTGTATGGAGATTTAACGATGATGCTTTAAATGCCAAATTTCATTCCTTCAGACTTACAGCTCAGGTTCTTATTTTGGGTGTGTGATATCTGCAGGTGGAATAACAAGCAGTCTTTCGGAGAAAACCGTATTGTGTCATTTCATTCATTGCCTGCGCAGTCTCGCTTTAACATCTTAGCAATTTAGAATTGTCCAGAATGGTTTATTATAAAGCTGACAGTCATGTTTTTATTAAGATGATTATAATGCATCCGTTATGTGATTCTGTTTCCTTTTACATGTTTACGAAAGGAGTGAAATCCTTTTCTACTGCTGCAGTCAGTGCAGGTGAAAAGGGGAAATATAATCGTCTATTTTATATCCCATCAGGCTTTATAAGATGTTTGAGTTTGCAGAAAGTTATTTGATATTATTAATTGATGTAGTGGCTCCGTTGTTGGATGTTCCTCGGTCTAAAGAAGGACCAGTGTGCAGCAGTACAGAGTGTGAGCTTGTGTGGTCCTAAACTCGGGTACTTCTGCGCCCCTTGTGTAGCTCTGTGTTCCCCTTCTGTTCATGCTGAGTCCCATTGTGCTCAAAGGTTGATAGTCCTCTCCCCTGTGTGTGTGTGTGTGTGTGTGTGTGTGTGTGTGTGTGTGTGTGTGTGTGTGTGTGTGTGTTTGTGTTGCTTGTATTCACCCCCCCCAAAACTGCAGTAATCCCTTGGGCCTAAAAAAGGAAATCCCTACACTGTGCCCCAGCCTCCTCTTCCTGGGAGTACGTTAGTTGTGTGCTACTCTTACAGTCTGCTTCTGTAGGACCTCTCTTGTCGATTTACAATGGCTTAAAATATGCAGCACAGTCTTGTCAGTAAGAAAGTAAAGCATAAGTAGGGCATATTTGGACAGGATTACATCTTAAAATGTCTTGTATTTTAGTGCATTCATTGGTATCATTGGTTCAGTGCAGACTGTCTCAAAAGTACAGAGTTAAGACTCAGCTTTCCCTCAAAAACACACACATGCATTGCTCGCTCATGCACCCAATTCCCTACCTCCCCCTTCATCTCCCAGTGTGTGAGCGGTCGTGAGTGTGCAGGCTGTTGTGCTGTTAAACTTCAGTGCGAACACATTGTACGCATGTAAGCATAATTCCATTTATTGGCACGCAAGCAAGCTGTTAATTCATCTCTGAGTCAGGCTTGATCCTTACAGTTAATGATGATTGGCAGGCAGGAAACCTGCACAATTAACCTCATATACCTCTACTCCCAGTTTGCCACACAAGAATACATTTCATACTTGTTCAAATCTTCTTTTGGCAAATGAGGAACATTTTGAGTTGTACAGAATGTGCTGCTGGTGTTCCTTACGGACATCCGACATGAGAAAGAACAAAAAAAAACGTTTTTCTCTTTGAGAAAAGATTAAAGATTTGTTGCCTTCTTAGTTTTGGGTTCATACCACCTCTAACGTCTATATGGTAAATATGACGCTAGTTAGCTTAGCTTAGCACAAAGTTGAGAACCGAGGGCTAAAAGGTTAGCGTTAACCATACAGCTTTAACTTGGCTTTGTCCAAATGTAACAAAATCTGCCTCCCAACACCTTTTAAATCTCACTCGTTTCTTAAATCCGTGCAAAATCCAAGGTGTTAAAACAGCATGTTGTGGTTTTATGGGGGTTGTGTGGCAGACTATTACTTGGCCAGGTGCAGTAACTTTCTGGAGTCTCTGTTTGTTGCCTGGCAACCTCGTGCTGACATCAAGACGACAACTGCTTTGCTGCTATAAGGCAAATACTTCTATCAGTTTGTGAGGGGAACAGGGTTCATTTAAAGGTTTTTAGTGGTAGTGCTACTTTTTTATGATTATAAAATTATGAAATTCATAATGCAGTCAGAAGTGCTCTTTTGAATCTGCTGATGTCAATTATCTAAAATTTCCCAAACAAGTCAGATTGTGCAGTTCCTACAAAATGGTGTTGCTCATATCAATCATATCATGTGATGAATGAATGTCGTCCATGAGCCAAAGCCTCCAAAACGAGCTCCATAAATATCTAAAACAGTTAAAGCTATGTGGATGTTTTACTCATCCTAATCCTGCCATTACTACATATTTGTTTATCATGGCTGTCGGTCATCTTTAGTCACCTCACATTTACTCGCTCTGCTGCTGTTGTCTGAGTCAGCGGTTCCCAGAAATGGTATTCAGGATGTAGATTACAAAAGCTCCATCATCCCAGACTTGAGTCTTCTCTTCGTCGTAAAACGCTTCACTATGTTAAGTGAGCAGACACGATATTAAGTGTACATAATGACGCTGCTGTGTCCTTAAAACAGCGGCTGAACGTTTGTAATTTAGCCAAAGAATGTGGAGAATGCTGCGGACGGATTCATGTCTATACGTACATGATAACTTGGAAAAGACTAGTTCAAGTTTGACCAAACTTGTAAGAATAGTGCTTTGCCAGCGGCAGTAAGGCTTCTGCATTACATTTATTCTCTGTGTAGATTAATGGGGGAAGTTGAGGGAGGCCATAGCAGTGAAAATCCTACATAATCCTTGATGTTGAGTGCAAATGTCTCATGGTATGTAGAGTCTTTAAGAATCTACAGAACGTGAGATGGTTTTATTTCATAGAAGAAAGAGTTTATGTTTCATTAGTTGGCTATATCAGAAACACTTGCATTTCAATAAACTGATATATGTCTGTAATGCCAGTTTCATGCACTTGGCTTTCTGTGCCAAATCCAAATGTATTACAGTTTCTTGCCTCTCTGTGCTTGTGTGGGCTTCTGCAGACTTTGAATGGACTTGCGTGTTCTTGCACAGAGGCTTTTATTGCTTAGCAAGGGAACAGTCTGTGACCTAATGAATTGAGCTGTTAAATAGTTTATATTCATACCCATTTGTTTCTACAGAACACGCTGTTCTGAATAGCTGCTGAGGAATTTCTTTTTACGCTGTTTAAATGTTCTCCAAGGCTATACTCTTGCAACCATGAGAATACAATTGATGTCAAGTGCTCAATGGTAGCTCAGCCCTTCCCATGGCCCATGTAGCTAATGTAACATAAGTGAACACTTTTATTTCCCAACAACAAGTGGACTAGAAGTGTGGCTTTCATGAAAAGCTCATTTATTTTTGTACTGAGTAGATGAGACTGCAGTGTGAAAATGAAGATGATGGCAGCAGGCATAAAGACTTCTTAAGCCTAAACACTCATTCTGTCTCTCTCCTCTTCTTTCTTCTCCAGCTACCCAGAGAACGGAGTGGTGGAGATACGACCGGTGGATGTGCGGCCACGTGCCCGGACCCTTCTGCGGTGGGACCAGCTCCAGGTGGGCATGCATGTGATGGTCAACTACAATATGGAGACGCCTGATGAGAGGGGCTTCTGGTTCGACGCTGAGGTTCAGACCCTCAACCAAGCCTCCCGCACCAACAAAGAGCTCAGAGTCAAGATCCTCCTGGGGTGAGGATCTTCCTTCCTAGGTGGGAGGGTGATGCGTTGGGCATAGGGGGATGATTGCTGTTGTCCATTAGAATATCTGCTTGTCCAATTATTATTTGTTTTTTTGTCTTACCAAGAGGAAGTGTAGCGTTTACATTTTCTCTGTAACACGGTCAGTAACACATCTATTCATCTTCCTCTCCGTTTTTCTTTTCTTGTGTTCTCTCTCTCTCTCCTCTCTCTCTCTCCTGTCTCTGTCTCCTCTCTCTCTCTCTGTCTCTGTCTCTCTCTCTCTGTCTCTCCTCTCTCTCTCTCTGTCTCTGTCTCTCTCTCTCTGTCTCTCCTCTCTCTCTCTCTGTCTCTGTCTCTGTCTCTCTGTCTCTGTCTCTCTCTCTCTCTCTCTCTCTCTCTCTCTCTCTCTCTCTCTCTCTCTCTCTCTCTCTCTCTCTCTCTCTCTCTCTCAGGGGTCCTGGAGATATAATCGGGGATTGTAAAGTTCAGTTTCTGGATGAAATCTACCAGTTGGAGACACCAGGAGCTCGTGCACTCTCGGCTTCAGATGGACAATTTAAACGTATGCACACACAGTGAGACAGTGACAAAACATATTTCTTTTGAAGGTACATTTTTAACAAAACATTATACCATCTACCATAAGACCATTTTCAAGTACGTGTGCATGCATGCGTGTGTGAATGTTTTCTCCTCCAGGGAAGAGCGGGCCGGAGTGCAAGCACTGCAAGGCTGACCCCGAAGCAGAGTGTCGCTTCTGCTCCTGCTGTGTGTGCGGCGGGAAGCAGGATGCTCACATGCAGCTGCTGTGTGACGAGTGTAACATGGCGTTCCACATCTACTGCCTCAACCCGCCGCTGGCCACCATCCCGGATGACGAGGACTGGTGAGAGAGAAAGTGTAGCTCAGCAATTAGCCAACAACATCCTGCACTTCACAATCAATTAAACAAGGTTGATTAATGGTGTTGTGTACGAGCTGAAGTGGATTTAAGCAGTAATTAAGGGGTGTTTTAGGTTAAAATCAATTTAAAATAATGACATAATGCAGGTGTGAGTTTATCTAATGCAGTGGCTTCAAATGTTTCTCTGCCAAACAGAAATGAGGGTGTGAAGTTTTATTTATTTTTCCACACCCTCCATTCCTGTGTCTTGCATGTGTTACGTAATGGAACTAAAACATCAAAAGGTTAAACATGAAATTGACTGACAACATTCCTTAACCACCTTTTGGCTCCAACCTTCCGGTGTTCGCTGAATAGAAATATACTATCTCTTTGGAGCATTAACACATTTTGGTGTCTTTGCCTTCTGGCAGATTTGTTGCTGCTCTGATCAAAATCTCTCGTACATACACCTGCATACATCCACATAAGTTATTTCCTCTCATTCTGCCAGGTACTGTCCCACCTGTAAGAACGACACCAGTGAGGTTGTTAAGGCCGGAGAGAAGCTCAAAGCCAGCAAGAAAAAAGCCAAGATGCCTTCGGCAACAACTGAGAGTCAAAGGGACTGGGGAAAGGTGAGACCCAAGGGTGCACACACACACACACACACACACACACACACACACAAGTGGACTGACAGCGGCTCTGTAAGACTGAAAGTAAACCATAAGCCTGAGGGGAGGCCTGTGAGTCCTCCTCAAATTGCCAAGAAGGGAGAAAGAATATACCGATCGCTTGTATTGGGCACATAATGGATCATGTAGTCTGCACATGTTCCGGACAAGAGATAGGAGAAGGATTCAAATTTTCCACCAATCAGATTTACACCGCAACATTTGCTGCAAGCAATCAAATAGAAATTAATGTATCACTTCACCACCACATAACTTTTTGAAAGGCTACATTTTCCCATCTGAGACTGGTGTTTTCAAATGTATTAACTTCGAGCACCGACTGGATATTTGAGTGTGTAACAGTTCAGGAATACAAAATAGTCAAGAAGTGACTTAGAAGAAGAAGTAGTCAAGTCAAGTTTGTTTATAGAGCACATTTAAAAACTCATCCTTGCTTCCTCAGGCGCACGAGGCTGATGCCAATGGAACTTAAAAAAAAAAAAGGAAATCAATATTGCACAGATGACAATATATAAGGATTGTGGTCAGCTGTGTTTTTTTATTGTAGCACAACAGTCCTGATGGAACATACACAGAACCAACTGCTTCCACTTAAATTAAGCTCAAGTGATACGGCGGTTTGTATTATATCGTACGCCGCAAGCAGCAGCAAAGGTTTAGGCGAGCCACTCTTTAACCGGTCCATCCATTCGGTGCATTATTAATGCATCGGACACGCATATTATTCTATTTACTTCCTGTTCTTTAGTGTATCTTCTATGTGTTTAATATTTCGTGTAAGTAAGTCATCTGCTCTGTGTTTTGTGTTGTTCTTGATCACAGATAAATGGTTTCATGTGAAGAGTGTTTAATATTGCCCGAGCACAAAACAGCTTTTTCCCTCAAATCAAACGATCAGATCAGACGTTGTGTTTTTGATCCAGTCAACAATACTTAGTATCTACTTAATGTTAGACCAGCCTCCCAGAGTTTATTAATGATGGTTGAGTCATAGCACTTATTATTATTATTATTATTATTATTATTATTATTATTATTATTTACAAATGCCTTCATTTCTATAAATGATGTGTCATTGATTATCCAACTAACATTTTGATTTGTAAGAAACATCTCATGCTAGCTGCAGAAATTGAAAGTGAGACTGAGGAAGACAGCTGACATGTATTTAGAATAGTTTTAAAAAAGCATCTGTTTAAAGCATACTAAAAAATAATTTTTCCTAAAAGAATGTCCTCCGAGTCTTCTCATGGCAACGCTTTGAGATATTGTGTGGCTCGTTGCCGTCCTGGCCTGGCTGTCTCCTTGACCCTCTGCTCCATGCTGTAACGTGAACAATGCCATTAAGCATGACTTAGCCACTTTCCTGGAACTTCCAACGGAAAATAACTTGTTTCTTTACCAGAATGCTCCCCTTTCTCCGTAGACTAATTGAAAACAGGCTGGATTGTGTGTTCGGGCACATTTAAGTGCTGTGACTCACACAGCACTTATTCATTCCTTTCACATTATTGCAATTTTATATCTCCTAAAATAAAATTCTGTCTTTGTCTTCTCACTTTTGAAATCCTGCGTGCCTCTTAAATGGGATTCTAATGATTTCTAAAAGTAAAACACATCAGCAGCTGTGCTCTCTATGGACATTTAGTGGTGTTTCTGTGCTTTCAGTTCACATTCTTAGTTGTCTTTCTTCGTGTGATTGCAGGGTATGGCCTGTGTGGGGCGCACCAAGGAGTGCACAATTGTTCCTTCGAACCACTACGGGCCCATTCCCGGTGTTCCTGTTGGAACCACCTGGAAATTCAGAGTTCAGGTTAGCCGTTTTTACATCACAAATGAATTGGGTATACAGTTTGTTAAATCTCCCAAGTCTCATCATATGCTTAGCTGTCAATATTATGGCATTAAGGAGTGTACTATCTTATCTTTCTGTAATATGATACCTGCTCATATAATCAATGGCTTTCCTCTGCGTCTTCAGGTGAGTGAGGCAGGTGTCCACAGGCCGCATGTTGGTGGTATCCATGGGCGCAGTAACGATGGCTCCTATTCGCTGGTTTTGGCCGGGGGCTTTGAGGATGAAGTGGTGGGTTATTTGTATTTTTTTTTTTTACCAAACTGTTTTTGAATCTGCATTATGTGGATAGCGATGTTGTCATGAGTGAAGGAATCACCGATCACGTTGTTATCGTTACCATGTAGGATCGGGGAGATGAGTTCACCTACACAGGCAGCGGGGGTCGTGACCTCTCAGGCAACAAGCGGATCGGAGAGCACTCTTTTGACCAGACCCTGACACACATGAACAGGTACAACACTTAAACATGAAGGGAAAGCTAGCTGATTTTTATTTAAAAGATAAATGAGCTACAAGGACGACCTTCTTAACATCACTCAATAACTAATTATTCATTAGCCTCACTAATCCTTAGTCAGACTTGATGAACATCATTCTGTTTTGTCTATAACTCTTGGATCCTGACTCCTGCAGAGCGTTGGCCTTAAACTGCGATGCACCACTGAATGACAAAGACGGGGCCGAGTCCAGGAACTGGCGGGCAGGGAAGCCGGTGAGAGTGGTGCGCAGTTCTAAAGGTCGACGCATCAGCAAATACGCTCCGGAGGAGGGAAATCGCTACGATGGTATTTACAAGGTACAGACTTCCATTTTGCTTTTTGTTTTTTTATAGTCTAAAACACATCTGCTAACTTCAAGTACAGCCGCTTATAACATACAAAGACGTCATGACTAATATTGTCTGCCACCAATGTTATCTCAACATGTCAGAAGTGTAGGGAAGTACGGCGGTATTTCATGTTGTTCTGGTTCATGTGTGAATGTTAGGTGGTAAAGTACTGGCCAGAGATTGGAAAGTGTGGTTACCTGGTGTGGCGGTACCTTCTGAGACGGGACGATTTGGAACCAGCACCTTGGACACCTGAAGGACTCGAGAGGATCACAAAACTGGGCCTTGCTGTTCAGGTTAGACTGCGAGTGCATCTGTATGTGTATGTGTGAACTTCCGTGTATACAGATATTGACTCATGCATCTCTTCTGATTACACAGTAAATACTGTGTACTTGCTGTATATGTCTATTATGTTTTTCCACGTGTGTTACTATGTGCCACTTGTCTGCAGTACCCGCCTGGCTACTTGGCGGCCATGGCTAACAAAACAAAGAAGGAGGCCTGTGCCCGACCTGGTCGCGGTGGCCGGACTAAGCACTACGCTGGGAGGGGGAGGCCACGGAGACGCAAGATCAAGGAGAAAGAAGAGAACGACGACGACGACGAGTACGGGCAGCCTATGGCCAGTGTGGAGGACGAAGAGCCACAGAGTAATGGAGAGAAGAAGACAACCAGAAATACTGGTGGGTGCTTTTATAGATGAATCTCAAAGCAGGTCAGACAAGGTGTTGTGAAAAGAAGACGGGTAGAACCGCAAGAGCAGTGAAACTTCATTTAACGATAGCTTGTAAATATTTGATATCCACCGGCGTCTTATTTTCCACAAGCATGCACTACTGTAAACATTCTTTTTTTTATTTGTTATTATTGTCTTTTATGCTCCAAGAGTAGCTGCAGTCTTCAGTCTTATCTGTGCGTCTTTAACAGAGTTGTCACCAGCAGCAGAGCCTCTCTCTAAGAGGGTGAAGATAGAGGAAACTTTCCAGCTGTCAGACCAGCAGCAGCAGTTGATCCGGGAGGACACAGCCAACAAGAAACTCTGGGACGAAGCCATGGGATACCTTAAAGAGGGACCGGTATGAATCCCAGTACATTCTAATACATTTCAGGCTCCTCAACAAAGCAGCCTCTTAAAGGAGAATTCATTGAATGTCATTCATCCATGAAAAGAAAAATACAAACAAAAATGACATTTAGCCACCGTGGTAAATAAATTGGTAATAGTTTTGTATTATTAAAAGGAAGAAGAATCTCCGCTGGTCGGTGTAGTTGGCAGCTAGAGGGAAAGTAAACAAACTTGTGCTGTGGCTACATGTCACAGGCAGACGGTGTGTTGTTAGCTGTGATTTTGAAGAGTAATGACCTTTCCAGCATCTAACCAGAACAAACTGACATTGCAGATTTAATGTGCTGCAGCTGTGTTGCTAATTAGCTATCTAGCATGCAAACTGACAGGAAGCATGAAAGTTAAAAAAAAAAACATTTTCACTTCTTTTCCTGGTGTCCATATAAAGAATTTTCTGCAGAAGATGGAGCCGATCTTCATGTGCGTGTGCTGCCAGGAGCTGGCTTTCCAACCCATCACCACCGCCTGCTCACACAACGTTTGCAAGGTGCGTGCTGACTGGATGTATTTGTAAATACCACGACTCAAAAGCTCCTTGTATTTATGTGTGAATATCTCCTGCTGTCCTCTCTCCTCAGACTTGTCTACAGCGGTCGTTCCGAGCGCAGGTGTACACCTGCCCCGCCTGCCGTCACGACTTGGGCAAAGACTACGCCATGACCCAAAACGGGACGCTTCAGGTGCTGCTTGACCAGTTCTATCCCGGCTACAGCAAGGGCCGATGAGGTCGAAATCACATTTATAAGTAGAATACGTACATACACGCACATAAGCATCCATTCTGTGCACCTGCGTATAAGTACCTAGAGCTCCACTTTAAAATGCATTGCGCACACATACTGAACTTTACCATGGGCAAATGTATATTGCATATACAGCCATCAATGTAAACAATCATTCATACACAAACAACCTCAGTAGGGACTGACCTCATCTGTTAAACCTGGACTCTCTCCATTAACTTCACCAGGCTGAAATTCAAAAGGACATTTTTTAACCTCCCTACTCTTGCCCCCCACAAATGCACTCAAACGCACAAAAGGAGCCCAAATTCAAACCCACTAGCCACCTCAAGATATTAGCTTTTTTATGTTTTGTTTGCCCCTCCACTGTGTTGTTCCCACACACATTGACATACAGCACATTGTTTGAGTACAATATCATGAAATCAGCCTTTAGACTCCTGCCAACCTGGACGCATTTTGTGTACCATGTACGCATTCAACTGAGCTGCTTCATATATATGCAGTATACTAGTCAGCTGGCAAATACATTTTGGCACAGCAGGACATAACACCCCCCCCCCTCGGCACAAGATTCAAAATGAGCAAGTGAGAGTTGGCTTGTTATGGCAAGGTAAGATTAGGAAAGTCAAGAATGAACATGTATTTCCAAAATAAATGAAGGACACAATGTTTTATGCCTTTTTTGAAGCACTTTATCATTGACTTGACTTGTTTTGTAGGTTAATCAGGAGCACACGCTAGCGTTCTGCTAGCTGCTCATGTCACTTGGAATAATGCCATTGCAAATGTCTGGCCAGAGGTACTTTCAGTGCTTTTGCTGAGAACAGAAATTTGGCAGCCGTGTCCGGTTTGTTTGGAACGTCGGGAGATTAAGCAGCAACCTCACGGTGAACGCAACAATCATCAACAGGCACAACTCTCTCAGATTTAATGTGGAGTAAAAAAACAGACAAAGAAGGCATTTACTTCATAAACAAACCAAAGACATAAGGCGGTAGAGCAGGTCAGGGGCAAATATTTACTTTCAAAAAGTCATTTCTGTTGAGGAATCACGCATACAAATAAAAGGCACTTGAATCAAACAGGACCGTACCAAATCATCATCTTTCTTTAGCGAGGCACTTTTTTGTTTCCATTTCCAAGCAGCTAAAAATAAATGTGCAAGATAAACGTTACTATTAGATCTCTCTCACAAGTGCTGTTGAAACCTCTACCACTATTGAAATGATGAATTAAACATTTATGTTAAGACATTTATTCTATGTACTCTCATTCATGGCCAGATAACACAGACTAAACTGCCCTTGTACATTAGATGAGTACGTTCTCCTATTTCCCTTTTAATTTGTCTACCAGAGAAATGCTGTAATGCTGTAGTGGGAAATTAAAGATTTACATGCAGCGCACCTGAAATGTTTTGAAAATTGTGAGTTGCGCTGTTTGCATGTTCTTTTCAATGACGTCTAGAAGGGCACACTGTGGTTGTCCCTGGTGTTACCAAGCAACCACAATCAAGCAGGACTTCACACAAAGATGGTTAGCATATTTTGTGCTCTGCAGATACTGACCTGCTATTGTTCTCTCTGTTAGATTTAGTAGAATGTTCACTGCAGAGTTTTGGGTATCCAGCATGATCTGCTTCTCCATTATTAGTATTATTATTTGTTTTAAAGTAGTTTGGTGAGTGATTGCACAGCCAGGATTATGTCACATTACATCCAGAAAATTAAGATCCATCTGTCTTGGTTGAGCACGGGGGGGGGGGGCGGGGGGGGAAGACACTGATTTCTATTCCCTGAGTCTTTGACGGTTAAGTGGATTCACACCATCAGAGGCCAGAATGTGCAGTAATCCCAACATACAGTATATAAGATAGATGGACATACAGTGTGACCGGTCCCATACTGTTATGACATGTTATGCAGTCCAGACACGAAGGAAAAGAGTGCCTTGTAGACTATCAAAAACTGTTAAGTACCGAAGGTTTGCATTCAATGCCCGGTCAGTTTCCTAATGTTGCTTCCTTGTTCTTATTCTATCAGAAATCTGCGGATTATAAAATTCAAATTTTAGACTTTTTTTTTTTTTTTTCTTGTAAGGGTGCTTGTGTTTAGGTAACATGTCACAGTTGAGAACTTTATTATGTTAAATGAGGAAAACAGGTATTGTGTCGACACTAGTACTGAAAGATGTACACAAGTGAGAGCTTTTCAACAGTGCATATGTGAGAGTTCACTGTTTTATAAATAAACTATTGAATGTTTCAGTAGGTAGTTTCAATACACTTGCATACAACATAGCATTGAATATATAATATGAAAATGCGTGTATGTACAAGGTAAAGTTTGAATCATCTCCCCCATAGTCAGAACTTAAAGAGTGAAAAGTAGGAAAGACAGCAAACGGAAGGTTTGACAGTTACTGATCAGGATTGATTGTTGTATGTAGATCTTAGAAATGTAAATACAGAAACGGGAGTTCTTGACACAGACCGTTGGTCCAAAGAGAGAGAAACCCGGTTGGTTTATTCTGGATATGCTGGATAACATAGTGTAATATCTTTTGAATATTTTCATGTGGATTCAACGTGTAACCTAAAAACAAAACGGCAACTTTAGGAAGTTATTTGTATCATCAGGTCAAACTTACCGTGGCTGAAAATACCAATGAGCATTGAATGGCAGCTGTGAACTAAATACAAACAAAAAGTTGTCCTTAAACACGACTTTTTAAGCTAATTTTGTATGCTTTCCTTTTCTTACACATCCAGTGAATTCAGCCTCAACAGTGAGAAACCGCTCCATCCATATATTTGAAATGCACTTGGAAGCTTCACATGCATTTGTTTTAATTGCTATAAGAATACCTGCAAGCATTTCCTTGATGTACACTGCACCCACACCGTTATCTTCAACGTGTTCATCTGTTAGATCTGACACACCATCATCGTATACGATACATATATTATACAGATATTTCTGTCTCGAGAGGCTGACACAGATTTGCATCTTCTCCAGTGCTGATATGGTACTTTAAAAAAAATGTCCCGGGTTGGCAGGTCTGATAGGAACTAAAAACTAAAAAAAAAACCTCTGAGAGCCGCAGCACAGTCTCTGCACTGATCTGTGATCTGGACAGAGGTCACCCGGAGTGCTGCATTTCAGTTAATGCATGAGAAAATAGTTTCTACACTTGAGTTTTGTGGGAACATGTAGCCCTTGTTCATTGACATCATCACGCTCACCTGTAACAGCCTTCGAGGCGTAGCCATGTTTAGTGTAAAGGTGAGACCATGACGGATAACACGCTGCTGTACACATCCGTTTCTTACCGCTCTGTTGACATTCAGATCCCCTTTCATTAGCCGGCCGTTTGTTTGTTTGTGGTGATGTCTTTGTTTCTGTTCAATCATTCAGGATTTCTTTCTCAACAACATGCAAGTACAAATGCTACTATGGTCTTTAAAGCTAAATGTGATGTGCATTACTTCCACTGTTGCTCAATCTTGTTCAAAGATTATTTTTCTCCCTGCATTGACTGGCAAGCTTATAGCCCTCGTTTCTTTCTCTGCTGTGACCTTCTCTCCCTCTCCTCTCTTTCCGCTGTCCTCTGCCCTCCGTGAACCTACAGTACTAACAATTTTTAGACGTCTTGTGGACGCTTGGCTTCAGTGCTGTGTTGTTTTTTGTTTTTTATTGCACTCTATTGAAGAAAAAAAGTTTGAAAAGTCGCATTTAATTTTCTTAGAATGCTTACTATTATCTACGTCTGTACGCCATTTTTCTACCGTTTTAGTTGCTTCTCTTCTATTTTAATCATTAGTCATTTTTATGTGGCGACCTCAAACATTTTCAGCATATGCCAGTCTGAGGAGTTTCATTGCTTCATATTGTGATCTGAAATTTTATACATGTCATAATAATACTTGATATGTACCTATTAAATATTTGGATTCCAGAAAGAAAGACTTGCTTCTCCTGTTTTTGTCTTACATTTCACGGTTTTTTTATGGAGGCGAATGACTTTTATTTTTAGTGTCAAATGTGAAGTCGTTGAATTATAGTAAGGGACACATTAATGAAAAAAAACACACCATGAAATTATACACGTATCTTAGTGGTCAAGGATACCGTTTCCACTCCCACTCCCAAATTAATTTACAGTGATGTTAATTACAGCTCTCTATGCCTACTCATCTTTGTATCGTAGAAGATGAATAATAAAATTCTCCTGAAAAGCATTAAAAGATATATATTTTAAAGATTTATATTCTATTTTTATTCAATTAACAAGGTGTTTTCTCTGTTCCACCAAACTGCTCTGGTGGATACTTTGTTCTTATTGCTATGAATAAGATTATTTCATGATTTCAAATGTTTTCATTCCATGTATGTTAAACAGCCCGACTGCCAGATTGAAAATAAAGTGAATTTTAACACTTATTATGCTTTAAATGAACACCAAATCACCCGTTTCTTCAGTCAGAGTAGTGGATTCACCGTTTCAAATGAAGCAGCTCTACAGTAGGAAAAGCACAGGTGTAAATATAATAATATTTTAAATCAATGATTGCTGAATTCAGCTCCCAACTTTCCATTACGCTGCTTCGGGTTCAGGGTTGCTTGACTTGAACAGAGCCATCGTTAATGTTACGGGCAACACCTGTGCTTTTTCTACAATTCAAAATGGCAGCTGTGAGAAAGGGCCTGTACAATTTTGCCCAATCAAGAGAGCCAGGTGTTGCCTCTGTCTTCATTAACACACCCACACAGGTGTTTTGAGTTATTCTTCCTGATTGGCACTCTGCTCGGGTTGTATGTGAGAGCCATGTTTGACATTTTAGTAAACACTTTTGTAGTTACCCTGAAAGATGCAGCAAAGCAACAGAAGGCACACCATATATGAAGCGCAGTCTGTACACAATACAAAAAAATAAAATCTAATAAGCAAAATTAGACTTAATTAAGACTTTTTTTAATCTTATGTTTTTATTGTAGTTCAGGCTTCCTGGGACGATGCGTTCAGCAGCACATTTGTTTGTATAACTGCAAATATCCAACTGATACATACTGCAGATGCAACTTTCAAATCAGCAGTTGAATGCTCATGTGTAGTTCAGTGTCCTGTGGAGCCTCCTGGTGGTGTGAAGACACAGGACAGGCTCTGGATGTCTGCCCTGCTGCTCTTTTATAACTGACCTGGTTTTCTCCAGTTTGTGCACACTAAGCAGCACAGAATACGTGATGTTGGATACTAGTTACAGTACGACTGTAAATGTGCTTTATAGTATACTGCGTTAGGTTGTATGGATCCATATAAATAACCTTTAATATTATGTATAACAGGGGTGATTGTGTACTGCGTTTTATATGCTTTTTAATCCACCAGTCTGTGTTAAGTAGCATATTAGTGCACCTCCAGCAGTTACAGGCAGACGCATGTCCCAGACTTTATACAACTGAAGTCACTGTCTGGATTCAGACTCATGTAGTGAAATTAAACTATATTGACATGCATTAGTATTAGTAATATTTTTTACAGAGACAGACAAACACCTGAAGCTCACTATCAGCAAAACCAATGAGCTTGGGGTGACCTACTGGAAGAACAGGAGGCTCCCTGTCCTGGTTGTGTCATCCAGAGAGAGGAAGTGAAAGGTCCAAATCAATAAAAGAAAACTGGACAAACCCTCTTCAGGAAGGGACCGAGCATACTATTGTGAAATGTAGTTATAAACAGCGTATGAATTCTTGAGTTATGGTAAAAACATGTTTCGTGAGGTCAGTGACCTTTGACCACAACACCCATGCAGAAAGTAGACAATGGATTGTTTGTTTTGTTGGTTTTATTATCACAGAAGCACAACAGGTACCACTATGCAGGTGAACAACAAACTCAATACTATCATGAGAAATAAGTTTTAAAAGGAATGCTAATAAAAAGACAAATAAAATCCAATCATATCACAGCATTTTTTTTTCAGCCTCCAAAACAAAATACTACATTGTCAGATATACATGGCCGAAAGCAAAAGCACTTTGGATTGTTCCTTTCACGTTGTACCAATACTCATCGTGGGAGCTTTACCTTAAAACTGAAGCGCCTACATCAGACACATGCAACAGCATTCATCTTTTCACTCTGCCTCTAGTCTAAAAGCATTCACTATTCAGCTATGAAGTACCAAATATTGGGGCTGTCACTCAAAAGTAACGTTTCAAAAAATCCAAATACTTTTAAGAGAATGTTAGTGCTACATAATAAAACTGGTCCCACTGAAATGTGTTTGTTATTCAATTCAGAGAGAAAGAAATGTGAGACAAATTTTAAAGTCATTGTTTTGCCAATCAAAAGAAAGCTGGAGTACCCGAGTGTAAACCTGATGACCTTTTTATTGTACATTCAAGAAATGAAGAACCCTCCACCTTAATCTATCATAAAAAAGGAAATATCAATAAAAACAAAGACTTGACAAGAAATCGAAATTATACCAGAACTTAACTTAGCTATGACAACGGCAACGTGATCGTAAGTCCAAAAAACAAAAGGTTCCCTCCTTTTTAGGTGACGACACCGATTTAATCTTCAATGAAAACGGTATAATAAAACACACAAAGATAGATGGTGGAAACAGGAGACGCACATCTTACATATTCCCTTGAACAGAAAAAGCATAGGGGAAATGAATACTTGCATACAGAGAGGTACAGCTGAGGGTTTAACACAGACGGTGGTTTATATGAGTAAGCTGGGGTGGGATGGACAAACATACAATGGGAAGTAAGCAGGGTGTGGAGGGGCTGTCCAGAGGGCTACTCCTCATCCGAGGAGTCCCTGTCAAAATTGTAGGCCATGAAGAATACATCGGGTCGAGGTGGGACGAGGGCATGGCCCGGTTTCACAATCTCAAAGCCCAGGAAACTGAATGTACGCACCAGTTTAGCTGTAAGAACGAGGCAGGGACAACAAATGTTAAGATGCAGTACGAGTCACAACACAGAAGCCAAAATAATTATGCTATCCAAGTTTTATGAAAAACAGCAAACAAAGAAATCTGTTAGCACGTACCACGATCATCTCTGTTCTTGTAAAAGCAGACAAACACGCTAACAACTTTCAGATGTTCTTCTGCATACTCCAGTAGAGCAGCAAAACTAGAAGGAGAACAGGGGGCAGCTTCAGTTAGAAAATGGAAAACAAGCTCTTAACATAGAAACACAATTGACTGATGTTTCCTGCATACCATATTCATTAAGACATTTGCTTTTATGATCAATTAAAAAGGGTTCTGCTTTAGCTTCCCCTCAAATGAAAGTGAGCCAACCTGAATCTGTAAAACCAGGCTAAATATTAAGATTTACAGGTAAAGGTTTGAAGACCTGTGGGCTGCCATTGGATCTAATCCCTTTCAAATTATCTTTTAAAAATATTTTCTATGCCAACTTTTACATATTTTTAACATGGCTCAACTGGGTCATTGTAAAGACCTAAAGCTGTATTCCACTTGAAGTCTCTCCTGTTGCTAACAATCGAGCCTCACCTCTCCTTGCTGCCTTCAGTAAGGGGGTCAAGAGGTATCTCCACGTAGAGTGCGCTGCTGTTTAGGACAGCATCCCACTGTACTGTCTTTGTAACAGTGGGACGACTTTGGAAGTGGAGTATCCTAGGGCGACCATTCCCTGCTGGCTCCTCTGTTACAGTCAGCTTTCGATCCTGGAAACGGAAACACAAACACTAGTAACGCATCTGAAAACAGCAGAGGGTGACACTAACTGTGTCAGTGCTGTGTCCATAGTTTGTTTCTCTTCATCCAATTATAATTGAACTAGTATGGAAATGGCCCTGTTATGCTGCCTGTAACACTGGTCAAGTAGAACAATTGAACATATGAATAAACTGAGCGCTGAAGGGAAATGAAATTGATGTGTCACTGCTGAGCGTAGACGATTGAATCAGGTAAAACCCCGGTGTGCCTTCCTCTGACACTGGATCAGGAAATGGGTTCAGCTCCTTTCTCTGGACACATTTATTCCTCTACAGCTTTTCTTTGTTACTGCATCTGTGTTTGAGCTCCTCTTTACAACAATTCAGTAATGAAACTGTGTTTGTGTGTAGACTTACTGAGTGGAGTGGCCGAGCTGAAGGAGTGTGATCCCGTGTGCCATTCCCTCGCCCACCTGGGATCTTCAGGGGTGGGAGAGGGGCATCAGGAGCACCACTGAGGCCCCGGGCCGCGGGTACTACTACAGTGCAGGGACAAACTGGAGGGGAGGACAGAGAAGGACATAATCACACCACTGTAACAGACTAATGACAAAGATTTTCTGTAATTCACCATGTGTGTTACTGTTAACATGTGCGAATGTCAAAAAGAAAAAGATCTGGATTTTTATGTTGGCTAACTGCATCCTCAAAGACATGTCATGGGAGTGCCAAAAAGAATTGTAGCAATTTAATTTCACAAATATAGTGCATACAGTAGTATCTTCTGAGATGATGCTCATCACTTAAATTGCAGTTGCACAAATGTGTTCATGTACCACTGAAAACCAACTACAGGCTTTATTAGCAATACAAATTTGAAATGATCCAATAAGGTCACCAAA
This sequence comes from Cottoperca gobio, assembly GCF_900634415.1. Classification (NCBI taxonomy): domain Eukaryota; kingdom Metazoa; phylum Chordata; class Actinopteri; order Perciformes; family Bovichtidae; genus Cottoperca; species Cottoperca gobio. The sequence continues at coordinate 14,878,690 of NC_041366.1, read as the reverse complement.
ACGAGCTTGTCCAAGTTGTAAACGTTACCCAATAGCACAGCTACTAACATCTAAGTGCTCAATCCACAACATGTGTTACATAAGCAAGCCTAGGTGATCTTTCAAACCGCTTACAGTTTAGGTTCCCCAAAACAATGGCACGGTGTTTACAGAACTTTTAAAAGTGGTGCACCAACGGAGGCAAAGCAAAAATACGTGCTGCGAAAAGCACAAACTGTTGGGTATACATGCTGTATATTGTGGCCTAGTACACATACATTTTTACTGACAACGCCATGGCAGATTTTCATACAAACATAGGCTTCTTTATATTTGGGCTGCAACAATTATTTGCACTATCAATAAATTTGGCAGTCATGACAAATACCTACTAAATAAAGGACAGGTGATGTCATTACATTGCTTATTTTTTCCAAACCCTGAAGATGCCAAAAACACATGAAGAAAACCATCTCCTCCTCACAACAGAAAAGCTTAGGATAGAAATGTTTTTGCTCACACAATGACTTGAGAATGAACTGACTGGCATCAAAGCATCACGTTAAAAAGAAACCAATGATTTGGCATTTTTTAGGGAAAATGACCAATAAATAAATTATATTATGCCTTGTCAATTGAATATACTAATTTATTTTCCTCTTGCGCAATACAGTACACTAGTTTAACAGCTGTCAGTCACATACGAGTCAGGTTATCTTTCATGCATTTAAAGTGAAAGTGTGTCTTCATTATAATAGCAGAGTTACAACCCAATATTTATATTAGTATAAACAACATAGCCCTACATGGTTAACCCATCGAACAATTACTTTTAAAGGCCTTCTCTAAATGTCCCCGTCTTTTCACTTTGTTGTGCGAATGATATTTATGAATGGGACACAAGAGTATACCATTAAAAATCGTTTCATTTAACAATAATATACTCTCGGTGTATGTTGATATGCAACTGCGTGGTCGTTTACAAGCACTTCGTCATGCTGCTGCGGTAAACTGTCAGTTGCGTAATAATAAACCTGACTCTTTGTCAGCTCACGAGATCAACGTGGCCTGAAACATGTACTCAACCTGGAGACTTTACGGAAAGTGGTTTCATTTATTTCTCTCTCTCTCTCGCCTTTGCTTTCCTGTATCCGCCAAGGGTTATAGGTAATAACGTACGTTATGGTTAAGTTGTCTCCGTTTGTGGCGAATCCGTACACCATTTTAACTTAGTATATGTAAAAATAGCTTAAAACAAGCTATGGTTTTCATAAGCACTTTTTGACAACAAAGACACAACATCAAATTATTGACGTTACGTTCATCTCCGAGTTGTTGAGAGTAAACTGTCAGTCTTTTTCTTGTGCATGGGTACGTAAATCGGCTAATGTAAGAGGAACTGAAACAATCATATTTAAATCCCTGGTCAACGTGTGGTCTTTCTCTAAAAAGCACATTAAACGTAGTGTTTATTTACATTCCTCTTAATAAAATAATTAACTGCACTGAAATGTTGATGCTAACTGGTTTAGCTAGCTGATGAAGCTAACTACCGTAATGTAAGTTCGACGAGGTTCATAGCTTACGTTAGCTAATGCTGCTAATGTCGTCTCCAGGGCCAGCAAATTAATCTCCGAAGCTTATTTAAGCATGACAATTTTTTAAATAACATTATAACAATGGCAGCAATAACACGTAAGGCCTGGACATGAGTAATACGGCGTAAAAACTGCCCATTTAAAGTTAAACGCGTTTTACTTCCGCTTTTCTGTGGATGCTAGCTAGGTTAGCTTAGCCACCCCTCCCCCACGACACGGTTAGCAGTTAGCGAGGTGAGGTGTTTTTAATCGTTTACTTACTTCCCAATCATGTCACAGATACCATTACTCAAATCCGCCATGGTAGTTAAAGACTGCTGTTTTCCTTCTTTCTCGCGAGCAAAGCAATGACTGTTTAGGATCCGCTGGAGGTTGGATTTTACCATCCGGCCTCGGGTAGAGACACGACGGGCTGACTGCTCTCTGCAATGCTCGGCAAGCTAATGACCAGACGGAGAGTCGGGAGCTGGTAGAATAAGCATCAGTCAAGTCACCCGTAGTGGTGCCAGTTACACACTTCCGTTAAGTTGTTTTCTTCCACTTCAAAATATTAGTCTGATGACTCAAAAATGTTTGTTTATTATGTCATGCACTGTTGAAAGATTAGAATAACAGATATAACATCATAACATAACATTATAAACATTTGAAAGGCAGGTATACTAAACGATGTTGGATTACAAATTGCATCATGAGTGCCTAGAGCCGAATTAATACCAAAGAATGCTTAAAATAATTCAACCATCCTATCTATTGTAAAACAAAATGTCTGTTTGGATGAGACATAATAAGACTTTTAGGTGTTTTATAAATAATATTCAATTTATATAACAATTTCTCTGGACTGTAGTAAGAATTTTCAGAAAAAGCGTCATAAATCCAAGATCCATGTCAGCAAGATTTTTTAAAATAAATAATAGTATTTTTATTATTTGCATGTTAATATTTAATTTGTTCTATTATAATGATAGACATACATTTCTGTTGAATTATTTCAGTTATTGTATTTCCCAACATGAAGATCTAAATGCTGTTTTTAACACAGCCAGGAAATACTAAATCCTTTGTTGTTGTCCAATTTAAACATACTTAGTTTTAATAGTACTGGAATCATACTGTGAAATATCCATCACATTTTAATTGTAGAATGTTAACTCCCCCAGGGTTGATAACCCCAACATTTTTGCAATGCTCATAGTTCCTATGGAGCAAAAATATTGTTTGTGTGATTGTCTGTGGTAATAAATCAATTCACAGTGAGGTGGTGCATGTGGTATCACAACTCAGTTACCAATTTGGAAACAGCAAACAGTGTTTTGAAAAGAATAATATTAAATGCTAGCTTTTTCCAAGCTTGAGCAAAGTTTTGCTGATGACGACCTTGAGTTGAGGTTGAAAGGCACACAAAAAGATAGTAAGTGGAGGTTGAGTTAAAATATATTTTTCAATCTACAATTTCCAAGCTCAAACATTAACCTAAAGCATACCATGCATATTATTACTTGTCCTCATTTCTATTGACAGCACAAATCATATTGATTAGATTTATGCAGAAATACACATTTTTGCACAATATACATTAGAGATAGATCATAGGCATTTGATGTGGCCAAATATAATGCAACACAGAAGTCTCTCCTGGCTTAACACAGTTTAGGTTAAAGAAGACCTTCTGTTTAATTTCGCTTTAAACATTATGAAAATACAGTGCAAATTCCTAAATCTTCCGCTTTAAAATAATAAACAGGACTTTATTTTGAAAGCGGAAGCCATGGCTACAGCTAGGCCTCAAATGAGATAGCTTCACACTCCTGCTAACAAGCTAATGCTAACCAGAAACGCTGAAGATGCTAATAAGATGACTGTAACTTCACATAAGAAAATGTACCTGTTAGCACAGTTAAAATAACAATTAACACACCGGAAAATATATAGAGTACCATCACTAAACAACATTTATTATGAATTCAGTACAGTCATATGTCAAAACTAACTACGTGTCCTTTCAGATTGTTCTTTTAGCAAGTCAATGCCGAGCGTAGAAAACAAATAGCGTAGCTGTTAGTGGTGTTAGCTGACGTTAGGCTAGCCGCTATGTACAGTATTTACATGAGGGCGTCTAATGGAAAAGTACTGAGGACAGAAAAACAAAGACACTTAAAGGCGTATAATTTCTATATGATTATTGACCTCCCGTGTCATTCTGAAAAAGCAATCTGTAAATTAGTGTAGCCTATGTATTTGGGTGTTTAGCAATACTATATTAAAGTGAAATTTTACGGTATTTTTATTTGTATTTGATTATTTATATTTTAGGCCACTCTATTAAAAAAAATGTTTTGTACTTATTACTCCACTTATTACTACATTTGTTTGACAGTTGCCTATAGATTATCATAATAGATTAATTTTGAAGGTTTTACATGCAAAACATCTAATTAGTTTATAAAAAAATATGCATTATTAAACTACCCATCAGTATATATTTATATTACTTACGTGGTATTGCATGCATAAGAATAATATAATAATTTAACACGTGCAGGTACCATTTCATTTAAATATTCTATGCATTATGTTGCTGATACTTCGGTACTTGAATTTAGTAACATCCTGAATGTTTCTACTTGTAATGCAGTATTATTTATGGTGTGGTACTGCTGCTTTTACTTAATTGTCAGATTATAAACTTTATTTGTTATTTTATTTCGTAAACTGTACTTAAATAATTGGAAGATAATGAGATGTGCTTGGAAGTTTAAAATTAAAAAGGATTGTGAAAGGAGAAAGGAAAAACATCTCGTCTGCCCATCTCGTCCACACAGTGGAGACAAAGTAGCATCAGAACGATATGCCCCCAGCCTCAAATCAAATAACATCAAATCACATCATATCAGTTTAGCGAGCAACACTATTACTCGATGCCAATTCAATAAAATAATGTTGGTGTCTATTTTTAGACAATTAAATAATTAAATAACCTGACCAGCTACAACATTACAATGCTGCTATAATAATAATATAATATATAATACACTCTGAAACGGACCATTCTGTCTGCATAAAAGTTTCTTGTTGTTGAAAGGTATTATACAAATAATTATGCCTGGCTTTCTTTTCTTTTTGATATTTTTTGGTACATTAAATGAAGACTATTTTGCACATTTCTTCTCAAAACTGTTCAGGTCTCATTTTTTAAAACAGCGGTTGGGGGGCATTGAGTTCATGTTAAAGAAACAGTTCAACATTTTTGGGAAAAACATTTTTTATTTTTTTCCGATAAGACGATCATAACCACCGTATGCGAAGAGAGTGATTGTTCTGCTTAACTAACCCTAGTCAAGGAGGTAAATATTTCCCTACATGATAAACTATTCCTTTAAAGTGTCAGCAAAATAATTGCTAACTAATTATCTAGGGAATTGTGTCTTATGCGCATGTACGTAAAATATCCTCTCCTCTGCTATTCATTTTTCAAGCGCTTTGAGCCGCCCGCCCTCTCATTGAAGTTTGTCCCTCAGCACGATCCGTCGGCCGTCCAGAAAAATAAAAAAGCGACGCCTGAGAGCGACGCTTGCAGCTGATGTACCGCTGGCTCAAAAATGGAGAGCGACACCACTTTCAGGAGAATAAAACCCTTTGGGACACAGAATTATGTAGCGCAAAATGACGACGGTTCCCGGGACCGGGGCGAGAATAACGGCTACAACGGTAACCCGAAGAGGAAGCCCGAAGTGAGCCTATATTTGCTACGGGAAGGGCTGGCAGCTTCCCTGGTCTCTGTGTTTATTTTGGTGCTGTGGGGACTCGTTCATTTGTCGTTACAACAGCTCATCATTGGAAAGCCAAGCGGCGATTTCAACGCATTGAGAGCCAGGTGAGTTTTGTACCTTGCTTATTGTAATACTCTCCTCTTTTGTCTTTATATGTTGGCTAACGGTCGTGAAGCAGCAGAGCCCCAGCTAATCTTTCCTCTAGACCCGCCTAGAAACGGTGTCCCCTCCACCTCCACCTATTAGCTCCAAGGTAACCTGCCGCGCAGACAGGTGTTTGTTTAAAAGGTGTGTAAGGGCTAGAAGAGTTTGGCGCAGGAGATAAGAGGTACAGCAGCCTCCAACATTACATGCCAAAATGTCCTGCACAAAGCGTGTTAAATGACCCTGAGATCCAATAATAATAGGTTTTTATTCATCTTGAAATCCAAACATGAAAAAAGCTAAACAAGTAGACGTTTTGGCAGGTAAGGTAACATATGGCAAGTATAACACATTTCATTTCAAAGGCAGTTCAAAGTGCCTTTTTATGTTTCAATAGGACAAAATAATCAATATACATGTACAATTTTCCATTCAAACAAAAGATTCCAATAAATAATGCAACATTTCTCGCACCCTTTTAAGACAATATAGAGGAATTGCATTATAAAAATAAATTAAAAGGACACAAAGTTAGTTATTTGTCACATCAAAATATAACTGTAAAGGCAAATAAAGACTCAATGTTAAAAATGCTGTTATTGTTAAGTTAATATCAAGCAAACATTACAAATATTTGTGTGCAATTTCTGTTTTACATCATCGTATTCTAAATATCCTCCGGTTGTGGGCCTTGTAGTGAGAGAGAAAACAAGCAATTAGAAGATGTCAACTTATGCTCTGGGAACATTTCATGACTATTTAAAGACAACATTATTAATCAATTATTTAAATAACCAAACTCACCAGATTGATCAATAAAGAAAATGATCACTAATTACTGACCTACTCTGATTATTGACTGCCGTCAAGGATTAATCGTTAATACCTCCAGTTTATTCCAAGAAGCTGCAACATTTTCAGATTTAAAAGGCTCCTTAGATTCACAGTGCAACAGCTTTTATCAGATTTTCAGTCCCTGTGAGAGGGAGAGACGGGGATTATGCACTGAATATGAGGTCCGCAGGGCTGCGGTTGAGCTCTTTAAAGTGCTTGCCGACAGGATTTGCCATCATTTGGCTGGTTGCTCTCTAAACGAGTCGGGCGTGCTGCATTGAACCGATTAGGGCTCTGAGCTTCTTTGGTTACAATCATGACTTTTATGAGTCCATGCCCTGCCAATCCACATTTGAATTATGAGCCTGAGCAGATGCCGGTGCCTTAGATGCTGCTGTAAAAATGGAATGAAAGCAGAAGTGCCTGTAAGGGAGCACTTTGTGCAAAGCAAAAAACAATCACATTATTTGATCTATGTTTGGCATTTAATACATACATTGGCCTTTCTTGTACAGCTGTAGCAAACACCAGCAGCAGCTGCTTCTTTAAAGAACAGATGAAAAGCATCTTTTTTGTTTTGTTTTGCCATATGGGTTGCTTGGCTTCATTTCCTGTTTCCATCTCCTGAGGGAGTCTGTGTAGTGATGAGGAAGATCAGGTCAAAGTAATACAGAAACATGGCATACTGCAACCTGACTGGGGCAGGGCAGTGATCCAAACTCAAGACTCAGCTTGCATAACAAAGACGGGTTGCACCCTGTTTGTTTACCAAACATTAACTTCAGTTGTAATGATGTCTTTTGTTGGGTCACTTTGGAAAGATCTTCCCCACCCAGTTCACTCTGTGAAAAACGTTTTGATGTTATTTGTACAAGTGCAAAACACCTATTTTCATTATTTATTAATTAATCATGCTGATTCTTTTCTTAATGAATTGAGTAATCATCTATAAAATATCAGAAAACGGCCATTACAATTTTCTATACCAGGAAAAGACATAATACAGTGAAGTATATTCCTCCATATGCAGTGCGTGGGATGCTGTCATACCAAACTGCATGCTGTGGCATTGCTAACCTGTTTAAAACCTATTTTAAATTAACCACATTTAAATGAAAGGATTCACCCACATAGGCATCACAGCGACTACTCCTTCAATTGTCTGACATGAATGAAAATGAAGGGTGCATTATTGTCTAAAATCTGTTTATGGACCAGAAAAGAGACATTGTTTAAAGGGGCTCACGTTCAAAACGACACCAGAGTTTATAAAGATATCTGAACTTAAACCTGGTTTCACTTCAGCTATTCATGTAGGTGTCAACGAGCAGTGACGTTTGTAGCCGTTGCGTATCCACATTTGATTGTGGTGCATCTGTAACATTTAGAACATGCGTTTCTCTCAGGAACACAAACGTACTGTTCTATAAATGCCACAAGGTGTGTGTGTGTGTGTGTGTGTGTGTGTGTGTGTGTGTGTGTGTGTGTGTGTGTGTGTGTGTGTGTGTGTGTGTGTGTGTGTGTGTGTGTGTGTGTGTATTTAACCTAGTTTACATTTTGAGATCTCAAGGTGGTTTTTAAAAAGGAAAGTTTTCTTCCCCTTCACAGTTAAACAGCGTCACAATATTCTCTTTCTCTCTGTTCGATCTCCCCATAACTCATCATCCAGACGGCACTTAGAGAAGATCACCAGTGTCGGCACTCGGCCAGTGGGAAGCCATGAGAATGAAGTCCTGACAGTGGGCTACTTGTTGGAACAGATCGAGAAAATCCGGGTTGAGACCGCAGCAGGCTCCCATAAGCTCACTGTAGATGTGCAGCGTCCCACCGGCACTTTCTCCATTGACTTTCTTGGAGGCTTCACCAGCTTCTATGACCGTGTCACCAACATTGCCGTCAGGCTGGAGCCAAAGGGTGGGTCGCAGCATTTCATGCTAGCCAACTGCCACTTTGACACAGTGGCCAACAGTCCAGGTACGACAACTTTACTCCTGTTCTTGTAGAATTCTGCCCACTGTATGTGAGCCATTACTGAAGGCATTTGGACTGATTGAGCTTCAGGTGAACAGATTAAGCGCTCGGTTTGCATGTAGGGACATGCAGAAACCATTCCCACACCTGTGTGCCAAACTCGAATTACCAGAAAGGAAAGAACTTTCAAATACCCATCTTTGAATAAATTAAAGAGAATATACATTTGAACAATAACTCCTGTATATATTCGATCCTCTCACCTTTTTTAAATCTAGTGCCATCATCAGGTCAAATGATTAATTTGTCAAATACTTTGGTTTATGACAAAATACCTGCAAACCCAGTGACATTCCCAGAAGCCTCAGCTGCACTTCAAGTTTAGTGATAATTAGCAAATGTTCTCATGCTAGCAAGCTAACATGCTGAACTAAGATGGTGGATATGTTTAACATTATACTTGCTAAATATCAACATGTTAGCATTGCCATTGTTAGCATAGCATGCTGATGTGATATTCTAACTTTAAGCATCTCTGTGCCACAATACAGCCTCACAGAGCAGCTAGCAGGGCTGTGGACTCCGTGTCCAATCACTGTCTGCACAAGCTGACTTTTGTACCTGACGCTCATTTGTGTCCCATGTTGTCCAATGTAGTCATGTGGGGCCATACAATGTGAAATTTTGATTTCAGGGTAACCACATTTTCTGGATCTTATCGAGACCGCACAGTAATAACAGTGTTTTGTTGAGGATAGATAGCACATTATGTCATGCGGTCATAATATATTTGTTCTTGTGCTAATTCAGGAATTTTCGCAGTTTCACGCCACACCCGTTAGCCTGTTGGATTGACCTATTTTCCCACTAAACACACACACACACACACACACACACACACACACACGTGGATGTGCACACACAGCTTCTCCAGCAAAAGGAAATAGATCCAAGAGGTGTGAACCAGGAAGATGCACATACACTTTTGTGTCTACCGCTGCCTGCCAAGCCTTTGAAAAACGGGGGTGGGAGGGAATAAAGAATAAAGAGGTAGTGCATTGTCTTGCAGATATTTTTGTCCACATGTGTTTAATGTATGTACAGGCATAATGACTTTCCTTCAGTTTTAAAGCTGTAATGTGCGCAGGTGAACTATTCAGGCTTTGATTTGTACTCGGCATCTTCTGAACTCTCACAGAGCTTTTTGGGGACAAGGATTAATACGTAGCTGACACAAGTGGCAGCGACAGGAGCATGAATGGTACACAGGCAGACGGTAGTGAACAGGCTCTGGGTTGAACCTCGTGAAACACATTCAATCCAGAAAGCTGGAGCACATGATGTCTCAGTTTTTGCTCTCTGATCTTTGGGCATCCCCCCCCCCCCCCCCCTCCACATTTATTCTCAGTAAATTGTGTTCCTCGCCACCACTAACCTGTCTATTCTGTCCGCATCACATGTCCTGTTCACATGCTCTTTTCTTTTCTTCTCACCGTTACCCCTTCTCCGTTGTGCTCTCACCATTCTCCAAGCAGTGGGAGCTGGACTTTTACCAGCTAGCCACATTCTTCACATGTTTGCACTCAAGAGCCTACTCTCTTCATTCTCATGTGTTTTCTGAGTTAGTTTTATTCTGATGTACATCAGCTCTATCACCTCCATGTGTTCTTAACTCAAACTGAGCCACTGGGTCGGGACAGTGGGGGTGAACAGTTGCATGTGTGTGTAAATGTCAGGCCAAGCTTCTGTTGCCTGATGCAAATGTGAAAGGCAAGTAGGAGCAGGTTTTTTTTGTGTGTTTTTGACACACACTGGTTTCCTTGTCTTAGGTGCCAGTGATGATGCAGTGAGCTGTGCAGTGATGCTGGAAGTGCTCCATTCTCTGGCCAACCAGTCTTCTCCTCTTCATCATGGAGTTGTCTTCCTCTTTAACGGGGCAGAGGAAAATATCCTGCAGGTGAAATGAAGTGACAAGGACACATGTAGTCACACCAGCCTGTCTTCATCGCTTTGGATTGTCATTTAATATAAAACGTATCCTCTTTTTCTTTTTATTATTACCTCTGTTACATTCTTACTTTCTCTCTCAATAACTCTTTGTCTCCTTTTTTTTTTCTTTCTTCTTTCACTCCTCTCCATCAGGCCAGTCACGGTTTCATTACTCAGCATCCGTGGGCCAAGCAGGTGCGAGCCTTCATTAACTTGGAGGCTGCAGGTGTTGGTGGCAAGGAGGTTGTTTTCCAGACAGGTACTGTACCAAACAGTTCCTGTTTACTTATGGGCACATTTCCCCTCTGATTTCCTCCGTGTATTTCTTTCTCATGTAATTGGAAAAGCGATGTTTTTGCTGTTATAGAAGTGGACTGTCTGAAATTTGAGACTGAGCATCACTGTCTACATTTGCATCATATAGCTCCAGCACCATTTACCTTCTGCAGGCTGCCACTATTCCGTATCTTTATGGATTACTGGAAGACTGATTATGGTTCCTGAGTGGCTTGTAACATTGTGTTGTACAAACCTGACAAAACTGTTGTATATATTAAACACGCTTTAATGCTTACGCCACCAAAACCACAAACGTCTAGAAGTAAAGACAACCAAGAAACGGGGTTATAGAAAGTGAAATAAATGTCCAATATATAAAATATCCTATTTAACTTTTTCTTTCTGTTCCCCAATAGGTCCAGAGAACCCGTGGCTGGTCCAGGCCTACGTTCAAGCAGCCAAACACCCCTTTGCCTCCGTGGTCGGCCAGGAGGTCTTCCAGAGCGGCATCATCCCTTCTGACACTGACTTTCGCATCTACAGGGACTTTGGTAACATCCCAGGTAATGCAAAACAAATCTTCAGAGTACGGTATAGAAATGAGTACTGGAAGTATGGAGCATCCCTGTGTTAAAGCCAAAAATAATAATAGATTTATTGAGTGTCTTATTTTCTTTTCTTTACAGGCATTGATCTGGCTTTCATTGAAAACGGTTTCATCTATCACACCAAGTACGACACTGCTGACAGGATCCTGACAGACTCGATACAGAGAGCAGGTACGCAGCACACACACACACACACACACACACACACACACACACACACACACACACACACACATCTATGTAGGGATGGTAAAGTATTTTTTATTAAAAACACTCACAATAAGTTGATTATTATGACGGTCTAGCTCTCTATCACGGTAGAGGAGTGAACAATAGAGCCTGATACAGGAAGTACATGAATTATCGTGTGAGAAAGAACAGACTCGCACAATGTTCCTCATTATTTATTTATCCTTTATTTATGCAGGTCGACCTTCTGGTTTATGATTACGTTATACAAGTGTTTCTTAACAACATATAGGGTTAAAGGGATTTCAGTATGTTTTTAGTGTCATTATAAGAGTTTTAAGCATTTTATTTTAGCCAGGATAAGCTTGACATAACATTTTCAAGTCGTCCCACATGTGCAGTATACCTGCATGAAATAAACTTAAATAGGTGTCATCTTATGCTTTCATTTAACACTCTTTGCACATGGTAGCCGGTGGGTGTGCCTTACTGTCAAGGAGAGTGCGGTCACTGCAGCAGTAGACTGGTGTGGTAAAAACGGCTGCCACCGCTGTTTTTCTGTCACAGACCCGTGCTGTACTTTCGCCTGGTTTCAAACCGGTCAGCACTCTGCTGATCTCATTATGTCCCTGAGAACTAAGAAATGCATACATATGGAAATACTGTACATTGCAGCCACAGACATTTACTGTTGCCCTCATTTACCTTGTGCATCTGTGTTGCTGAATAGTTTTTTGCTTTACTTAGCAAAGAATCCAGTCAGTCAGCACTAAAAATAAACCTGAGACAGTTGGCATGTTTCCTCTCTCCATCAGCAGCTACTGGACACCCCCCTCCTCTTCTTCTGTGCACAGTAACTCCCAGTGAAGGGCATGAATCTTTAGAGTCAGGAAGTGAGATTTCAGAGGTAGAAGGTATTTGTAGTCCTATTAGAGAAGGAGGCAGTTTAGTGAGGTGGAGAGTAGATACAGCAGGATGCAGTGGAGGAGGGAGATACACCAGTACTGTAACTGTTAAATGGTACTGTGGAGTAAAAGTATTATATATGATCTTCTTAAATTATTAATCCTATCATCATTTTTGTTTTGTCATAGTAAAATCCAGAAAGGAAAGTTGTGGGTTAAGTCAAAAAGCAGGATCGTGTAGCTAAGCAGTGAACCCAACAAGTACAAGTAGATGTTGTACACTCTGTTGTTTACACTTTTAGGCCACAGTGAGCCTACCAGGCGGAAGAACAATGGAGCTTTGTTTCGTGTGTGTGTGTGCAGCAGTACAGATTAAAGAAACTTGGACTCGGGCGGCAGTAACCCACACAGCGACCTCTTACTGATCCTTCACGTAGCCAGATTGTTCATCTACATTGTACATCACTATTTTAGCCAATTTCATTGAAAGTCCGCTACGTGTCCCATATACTATACAACTGTTGTATAACTATGAGAGGTGCTCTTTCACACACTTCTGCTTGGGGCATATTAGCTCACACACATCTTATACTCTCTCACAAACAACATGAAACACTATGTAGTGTGGTATCTAAGACAGACAGTGTTTGTGAGTGAGGTTGTTACATATCCTGTCACGGGAAATAATAAGAGTATTATAGTGAGAGGATTGTTACATTTGTGTGTATTATTGTACATGCAAGAGGGTGTGTGTGTGTGTGTGTGTGTGTGTGTGTGTGTGTGTGTGTGTGTGTGTGTGTGTGTGTGTGTGTGTGTGTGTGTGTGTGTGTGTGTGTGTGTGTGTGTGTGTGTGTGTGTGTGTGTGTGTGTGTGTGTGTGTGTGCAACAATTAGTTGATCGACATGAAAAATAATCAGCATCTATTTTAAAATTCGATTAATCGTTTATGTAAGTTTTTAGCCTTTAAACATGAAGATTTCCTGCTTTTTTTTTGTTTATATATTAAAAGGAGTATCTTTTGGTTTTGGACTGACAAAGCAAGACATTGACAGACAACCTTTTGATTATGAAAAACTAGGATGAACATTTTTTAATATCTTTGGACATTTTATAGACGAAACAATTAATTGAGAAAATAATCGTCAGATTAATCGATAATGAATATAATCGTTATTTGCAGCCCTGACTGTGGGAGAGTATAGTGCTGTGGAGTGCAGGACTGTGATCATTTACAGCCTGAATTGTCTTCCACAAATCTTTCAATGTTTATATACTGTAATTACCAACACAATTAAATGTAACACAATTGAATTAAAAAAAGAACTGATAATGTAACAGATGATTTAAAGCAGAGATTGCAGGTCATTTGTATGCACAGTAACGCATCTTCTTTAGTATAGGCGTGGTGATTTTGCGCACATGGTCCTTATTGCGGCAGAAAATACTGTGTGTGTGGCCGTACACGAATGACAAAGGCCATTACGTCCAGTGTAGCATGTGTCAAGTTATACTGAGTCATCATTAAACTACTGCATGTGATGTGTCAGCTGTATGAAGGATGAGGCTTTTTGTTCATAATGGTGAAGCTTTCATATTCAGTCATTAACCATTTCCTTTGTCTCACCGTAGTGTGTAGAAATACAACGGAAAATTCAATGCAGCGCAGCTCTATTGTTTTACATTTCAGCTTTGTACCGCTTCACCTTGACACTCGCTTCCTGCTTACAGGCGACAACATCCTGGCGGTCCTGAGGTACCTGCTAACTTCAGACAAGTTAGCTGATTCCTCAGAGTATCGTCATGGCAACATGGTGTTTTACGACCTGCTGGGGGTATTCATGGTGGCTTACCCGGCCCGTGTGGGCACCATCCTCAACTACATGGTAGCCACAGCCACCTTCCTCTATCTGGCCAAGAAAGCATCGCTGCCAGGCAATGGGGGTAGGTCTCCATTTCCTGTGTTGCATGTTTTCCGCAACTGTCAAGAATGTTGAAATGCAAAAAATGTCAGAAAATGCTGTTTTCAGCCACTCAAATATGAACATTTCCGGATTTTCTCTCGTTTCTAAGATTTTAAAACTGAATATCTTTGGCTTTTGGACTGACAAAAAACATTTTTCACTATTCTCTGACATTTTATAATCAAAGAATTAATCTATGAATCTAGAAAATAATCAGCAGATTGATCGATAATGAAAATAATCTTTTGGTTTCAGCCCTACTTGTGGGGCCAAATCCAAATAGTTTTATTTTTCTGTATGAGCTGTGTTAGGTCTTCAGTAACATTCATCTGCATCTCTTTCAGGTGGACGATATGTTCGGGATCTGGCCTGTGCCACAGGTGTAGCAGTCCTGAGTTGGTTCGTCACTCTGCTGTCGGTGCTGATTGTTGCTCTGCTCGTCACTCTGCTGGGCCGCTCCATGTTTTGGTACAACCACTTCTATGCCTCCATCTGCCTGTATGGTGCTGCTGCCACGGGCAAGATGATCCTTATTCACACTCTGGCCAAGAACTTGTACTACGGTGTAAGTGGAGTTTTAATTTCTTTAAAATTATATCAGAAAATAGATTTATATGCCGTCTTGCGTTTCAACAAGCCTGTTTCCCCCTCCTGATAAAATCCACTTACAGGCACCTCTTAAGGAGCTGTTGCTTCCAGTTTATGCTAAGCTAAGCTAACTGTCTCCTGGTTCCAGCTTCATATTTTATCATCGAACTCTTGGCAATACTTTTTTTTTTAACTATGCTACAGTAAATGGTGGAGAAGTGTCTCGTAATCTTAAACTATGCATCACTTTAGAGCAGAGGTGTCAAACTCATTTTAGTTCAGGGGCCACATTCAGCACAATTTGACCTCAAGTGGGCCGGACCAGTAACATCAGAGCATAATAAACTAAATAACGACAACTCACAACTTTTCCCTTCGTTTTTGTGCAAGAAAGTACAAGTACACTCTGAAAATGTTCAAATATAATGAACTATCTTTTTACAGAACATTATGAACCTGAAATTTCTTAAGAAAAAAAGGAGCAATTTCAACAATAGTATTAGTTTATAATTTACACATGTGCGTTACAACTTACAGATCACAGTGTATCTACAAAGGCACACAACATTTCATCACAGGTATCTGGAACTGTATTTTACTTTATGATCAAAACAACACATTTTTACACTTTGCAAAGTCATCCCGCGGGCCGGATTGGACCCTCTAGCGGGCCAGTTTTGGCCCCCGGGCCGCATGTTTGACACCCCTGCTTTAGAGGATAAAGTCACTTAGCCATAAATCGAGATCAAAGGTGAGTGTTAAAATATTATCTCTGTTGAAGATTGTGTCTCTATGGAAACTTACTGATCCATGAAACGCGTTGTTATCTCGACGTATAAAATCTAATGTTGACTCGTTGAGCTCCCATTTAATGGAGACTGAAGTGCAAATAGGAGAACGTGTGTCTGTGTGTGTCTGTGTGTGTCTGTGTGTGTCTGTGTGTGTCTGTGTGTGTCTGTGTGTGTCTGTGTGTGTGTGTCTAATTATTCATAGACTGTTCAGGAGGCAGTATCTGGTAGTTTTCCAGCTATCAAAAGTTAGCACCTCTGCCTGCTAATAGCCTATTCTTGCATTTCCAGAGACATTTTGAGAACCTGTAACCTCTGTACATTTTAGGAGCAGCTACTTGCAGTTCAGCCTGATGTATTGCATGTCTGACATTTTGTATTTGAGATTGAAACCTTTACAAAAGGTTTGTTTTCATCTGGAGCCTAACCACATTATGAATTCCAGCTTTTCATGGACATTTTCCAGAAAAGGACACAGACTAACCTTTGTGCCAGACCACATCGGGCTTCATCTCCAATGAAACTAAATCTCTATTGAAAGAGCACAATATGTCTCTGGCCTTAAATTAGATTTTTGTTGAACAAAAGAGAGAGTGTCTTTGAGCAGACAGAAATCATTAGTCCTTGAAGAAGATTCATTTAAATGCATGAGAAATCTACAAAATGATATAGATTTTTAAATAAACTATAAATTATGTAAATGTGTATATAAATGTGGATGTTAAAATGTTAAAATAAAATGTATTCCATAGAAATGTCAGTAGCCTAAGCTATATGTTCCAACCACGTATCAGTTTATCTAACTGTTTCAACTTTCCTGCTCATTGCTAACACAAAAATCCTTATATGGGAAAAGAAAGTGACTGGAACACACTGATTTGATTTGCAGCCTTTGATTGTGACAACAGACTAACGTTTCAACACAACTGTGTCTACATCACAGTCAAAATAGACAAAGGCACATATAGTCGACCTAAAAGAGGTGAGCAATTTCATTGGATAATTGGATTTCAAATCTATTGGCGGAGACCAAAGTTGGAGTTGTCAATGTCCAAGTGCCACGCCCCATGCACCACAATTACATCAGGAACAAAAGGATGCACATTTTTAGCATGAGGACAACACGTGTGCTGCTGCAGTTCATGAAGGATTTAATGGTGTATTATTTTTAGCAGTACGTGGATGTATAAAGTACTTGGGCGTCTGAAGAGATAGATCATTGTGCTCTAGGTTGATTAAACGGGCAGGAGACGGTGGTAATTGGTTTTCTAGTGTCAGAATGATCCAAAAGTCATCACCTCTTTGCCTACAGAAGTACATGCAGAGAGTCTAATTAGAAACAATGTGAGGTTGTAGTCCAACGTCGACCTGGACAATAATCCGCTGTGCAAAGCTCTCACTTGGGAATTATTTGTGTGGCAGTGTTGCAAGAACATACACGACTGTACAGATTTGTGTAGAGAGATAGAATATATATATATATATATATATATATATATATATATATACTCTAACAGCTGGTTAACAAATCATTCGAAGAGTTGGGCGCGTGATCAAGATGTTCATTTAAATAAAACAGTACTGCCTTGTGTACATGTAGGGCGTTCTGCTTTGTAACCAAATATTGGAGCGAGCCTGGTAATGCTTGGTAAATTAGCTCAGTGAATACTTCCTGCTGTAGTAGAGGTGTTACCTTTTCTATTTTATAGTTTGAGTGTCAACATACAACTCTGACCGTTGTGTAAAGTTCCTGTTGTTGTAGGAACTGGAAAGTACCAAGTCAAATCATTGACACTTTGAAACAAGGCTGCTTGTATGATGAGTGAGGAGTACAAAAACCTTTCGCATTCCTCTATGTCAACAGAATTTAATCTCTAAAGTCATTTTTTTTACTTTGGCAAAGCAACAGGTAGATTTTTTTCCTCAACTGCACATCAGCTCATTCCCCTCATATCAAAGCAACATACAGCCAACATACAATCCAACCAACGTGTCTACTCTGCTCATGCGTATCCCTTGTATGTTGAGCTGTTGTGTGTGTGTGTGTGTGTGTGTTTTCCATGCAGGGTGTTCGTTTGGTGGAAGCTGGGTGATCTCTTCTTTGACGTGAGCTTGTTGCTGTGGTGCTGCAGCCTTGTGTTGCTGACCCAGCAGGGCCTGTGTTCAGCCTACGTGCCCATGCTAATGGTGGCCTTCCCCCTGGCCACCAAACTGTTTCTGGCGAAAGAATTTAAAAACAGAGGTAAACACTCAACTCTACTTTATTTACAATGAATAATAGAGTAGAAGAATTCATGGTCAACATGGAAACGCTCAAAATTGGGACACATTTTTATTGCAAAGTAGAATTGAGCTGAAAACGAGGACAAATGCACAACAAGCACATAGAGGCACATAGTTGGCAATGAAAATCCTAAATCTCAGGCTCCAACCAACAATGCTAATTAAATATGTATAACAAAGAAAAGAAGTTTGCACATATTCTATTTTTAAATTTTAAACTACTTCGATAACTGTTCCTGTCAGTAACCAAGTTCAACACCATGAATGCCTCAGAGGAGCAACGCGGACGCCTCTATCCCCATTTGTACGATATTTTGAAGAGGGTTTCTCACAGCTGTGCGGCAGCCACAACATACTCTTGAATGTCTGATCTTTGGCTGGTTCAGTTTGGTCTGACTAACAGTAACCTCTCTGTCTTTCTGCAGGAGCGTCAGTGAAGTACAGTGTGCTCTATCTGTTGGGCCTGACACTGCCTTACGTCCACTTCATGTTCCTCATCTGGGTGGTGTTTGAGATTTTCACGCCCATCATGGGTCGCAGTGGCACCGAGATACCGCCTGAGGTAGTGATGGCCACCCTGGTCACCCTGGCAACCCTCTTCCTCTCCTCCTTTTTTGTGAGTAATGCCACATTATGTACAACAATGAATAAAATAGAATCAGCTTGAAGTCACATACGGGAGTGTAAGCAGGACAGGTCAAGCTTCTGGTAGCAAAGTTTTGTTTGAACAGTTTATCAACCTTCATTATTTGACTACAGATTAGTCAACCAACGGCTGTGCATGGTTGACTAACTGAGAGGCAGTAAAACCTTATCTAAATCTGGCAGGTGGTGGGTTTAAAATGTTCTTTTTCTTTTTTATTACCAATCTACCATTGTACCAAAACATTTTCTATTATTTGTTGTAAGTTCAAAAAGACTGCAATGTAGATTGTTCCTCCACTCCAGCAACTTATTATATTTGTGTCTCAGCTGCATTTCATCTACTTGGCACGAAGCACTAAGTGGATCCTGGCTGGTCTGGCCTCAGTCTTCGTCTTCACGTTCCTGATGATGTCCTGTGGCTTCCTCTTTCCTTATTCAGCCAATCCTGACAGCCCGCGGCCAAAACGAGTCTTCCTGCAGGTTCAAACGTCACAACAACACACACACACACACACACACACACACACACACACACACACACACACACACACACAGAAACATTAATTCTAATTCTTGCTAAGGAAAGGACATATAAATCCCTCACACGTTCTGATTTATTTGGATGGGAGTCATTCATTTAAAAAGTAAAAAATATTTAAATTATATTTGTGTTCTCCATTTTGGATTAGTGAAAGAAATTAAAAGAAATATATTGAAAGTCAGAAGAATCCAAGCCTCTGCTTGCATGATTAAAATCTTCAGAGCATATTTAAACAAATAATATAAAAAAATAATGATCTGGTAAGTAATCAACTGGGGAAGTTTCATGGTGGTATCTATTTGTTAAAATGTTTACCCTATTCACCTGTGAAATCGTTTCATCTCCCTTCCTGCAGCACACGACGCGGACCTTCCACAATCTCCAGGGCCAGGTGGAGAGCCAAGACTCGGGTCTGTGGATCAACAGTTTTGACTACACAGGCATACAGCACATCACACCCCACATCCCCGAGGTCAACGACAGCATTCGCACCAGCTGCCGTGAGGACCGGCCCTTCTGCGGTTACCCCTGGTTCCTGCCTGTGAAGTTCCTCAGCAAGTCAGTCACACATCCCTGTAGCTGACAGCTTTGTTTCCGTGCCCCTTTGTTTTCATTCGTTTGACGTAAATAGACTTCCTGTATAGACGTTTCATACTTTATTATCTTCCTCGCCTCAAGTGTTTTGATGTACTTGCAGGAAGAACTGGTACCTTCCGGCTCCTGAAGTGTCTCCCAGCTCTCCTGTGGAGTTCAGCCTGCTGTCCAGAGAGGAGACCAGCTGGGGCACGACCAAGATGACCTTCAGTGTGAAAGGTCAGGAGCGCTTTATGCAGCCAAATCTTCACAAATACTAAACTCAAGACACAAATTCCTTCTAGGACTTGCAGGCAGAGATAGGAGACATTAAAAACAAACAACACCAATGTCATGTGACTTCAGATGGACTTGAGCCATATATCCAGCGCAGGAGAATCTTGGCTGACGACGGCAGCATAGTCACAGACAGGAATACTGAAAATATCCGGTTACACATCAGATGGGAGGGAGAGTTAACAGCAGCACTGAGATTATGTCTGTACAGACATTTTGAAACATTAAATTATTGATTGAAAGACCATTCTTGAACATTATGACAAAATAACTTAACAACAAGGTCCATTTTGTAGCTGCTCGGAGGCTTTCAATCCTACCAGACCTTCCTCTGCAGGAGGAGTTTCCCCAATTCCTCAAATTTGCACTGTAAGGACAGCTCAACTCAAGATCATATGATATGCGCAAAAGCTCCAGAACGGCATACATTAGCATACATCAAGCCATTTTCTATTATTATAGTGCATTAGGATTTTTGTTACAATGTCAACACTTTCAGTTGTGGGTTTCTGGTGCCAAGAAGTTCTGTAACCATTAAAGTACAGCCACCGTCACGGATACAAACTGTCAATAATGTGATGCATTCATTTTACAACTGGCTGATCTGGATGTGTCTGTGTGCATGCGGGCAGGCCCCAGTCACATGTCGCTGTATCTGATGCCTCACCGAGGAGCCGGGCTCTCCACATGGTCCTTCGGGGACGGGACGCCTCAGTTCGATCTGAGCGGAGAATATTTTGTCTTCTATTCCCGCGGCCTCGACGCCCCCACGTGGACCTTCTGGTTTGAAATACAGGTACTGTCTGAAGCTTGATGGATTTCAAAAATTGTGAGGGAGGCTAGCTTTTTACCTCTGTTCCTAGTCTTTATGCTAAGCTAAGCTAAGCGTCTCCTAGCTCCAACTTCATATTTAGCATCGATCTTTTCATCTAACTCAAATAAGCGTTTTCCCCAAACACATCAAACTATTCCTTTTTTAAAATTGTTTTCCTACAATATTATATAAATCATCAGGCACTGCTGCACTTTTAGACATTAGTATCCAGACAGCTGCTGAGTTTTGTTTTCATGTCATTCTTTTCATTCTTCACATATCTGGATTCCTGCTTCATGCCTGCAGGAGATTAGCTCCTGGCGGGACTCTGTTGGACTGTGTTGCTGTCATGTGAAAACCTTTTTAAACTCCCAAATTTGGCAACTTAATTTTAATTGCATTTGTTAAGACAAACTCTTTGACCTTTTTTTTTAAAGACTCAAACACATGCAGTATAATCAAGCTAAAGACGAGGTGATCTGTCTTCAGGCCTGCAGAAACTGCTGCTCTGGTTCTGGTCCTTCACATGTTCGCCGTGTGTGCTGCTGACATTCATGGTGTTCTTTCTTCTCCTCTCTCAGCCTCCCAGGGACCCGGACCCATCAGGCCCAGAGGGGATGATCTCCGTTGCCATCTCCACCCACTATTTCTTCGGGCTAGACAGTAGGACTGCTCAACTGGAGGAAATCCTCCGCAGGTTTCCCACGTGGGCTTTTACTTCGTCTTGGGTCAGTACCTACGACATGTACCGATACTGAGGACGCCACACATCACAGAGGCTGACGCTGAGGGTCGCGGGGCCCCCTCCTCGAGACAGACGGAACAGATTTCAAGGAACAATACTGAGGACCAGCCCTGACGCCTTTTCTCTCTGACACAAACACACACTCTAACACATGCTCCTGCTCCCTCCCAGCCTGCCTGAGAGACCCCCCAACACTGTGTCAGTAGGCTTAGTAGCTAACCGAGCAGGAAGACTCGCTGAGACACGCCAGAGGTAAGCTGATCAGACGGCTTACAAACGGACTAACTCAACGGCAGAGGCACTGGCCACCACAAGCCTCGTGCTCTCTCCTGGGTTAGTGAAACAAAGGGGTTACGTTTTTTTTTTTGTTTTTTTTTAACTCAATCTGTCGTGCCTTTGCTTTACTCGATCCATCTCACTCCCCTCCTCACTTTCCCCTCCTGCTCCCTTTCTCCCCTCCTTCCTCTGTCATGCTTCCTGAATGAATAACGTTGCATGGCTACTTCCCCTGCTCTCACTTTATCAGCGAAACACTCAGACTGGATGTTTCTTCCTCTTCAGAAACACCACCCACCATCTTCTCTGTCGGTGTAATAACACACTGATGGATCTGTTTGGGAGGGGAAACCGGTTTTTGTTTGATTTATTCTGACAGTAACTGGACACTTTGACACTTTGAAAGTTGCTTTTTCATCAACACGCATTTGTTTCTATTCTGAGCAACTAGTTTTTGTATTAACTGTGAAGTCGCTCATTATTATTCCTCAATAACACCACTGATTCGCAGCAAGTCGTACCCCTGTGTGTTTAAATGAGGAATGCCAACAACCTGCTTTAGTTGTCAGAGAATCTGGCAGATGCAGAAGTGCCTGTTAAATGAAAACAGCTGATTAAAATCAAAATGTGAATGTGTCCTTTTTAAAATGAGTGGCTTTCCTGAAGATTTTGAGCGGAGGGGAAATATTGAAGTCTTTAAGTTTTCAGCCTGAAATAATATTTTCTGCTTTTAAACTTGACTTCCGCTTCGTGCTACAAGCTGCCGCCAGCAGCACCAATACATTTCTATTAATAACTTAATGATTAATAGAGAAAATAATCGTAAGATGAATTGATACTGAAAATAATCGCTAAAGGAAAGTTACCCAGTCATAGAACTGAGATAAGTAAATCAGACCTTAATGCATTATTAATTGTGCCGCTAACATCCAAACACAATGCTGTACTTTGGAAACCAATAATAAAACGCGTACATGCTGTTTTTCAGAAAACTGCTCAATTTAACAATATAGATATTATATTTATCAGAATAAAAACAAACAGCTGCAGCTTTATTTTATGGGTTTGTACATTTTCTAAATGACTTTCAAGACGTTTCCTGGAAATAACTGCAGTTTAGTACGAATCTCATGAAACATGGAGACCGTGTTCAGTTCATTCTAATTAATCACCAGCTGATTGGGCAAAAATATTAAATCCGTCCACAGGCGAGCATACAGTTCAACACATACGTTTTCCAATAATACACAAAATAATTTTTACTGAGTTTTGCTTTAATTAAAGTAAAAATTCATATTTTCCCTATAATTGTTACCAAATTGCAAAGTTATTTCCAGGAAGTTATTAAGAAAGCTTTAAAATAAAGCTCATGTTCGCTTTGTATCTAATTATCAACCTCGTGAGGAGTTGCACTATGCTAAACTGTTAATTTACTCGAGTTGAAATGTGTCTAATAATAATTAATTGTTGCTGCTCCAGTAACTCATTTTGTGTATGTTGCTAATATTCCTCATATTTCACTCATTTCGTCGAGAGCCCAAGTACCACAACCCACGTTCCTACTTCCCATAGTCGACCCCATAGAACACCACGGTACAGTCGGGGAGGAGGGGGGGGGGGGGGGGGGGGGGGGGGGTGTTATGCTTGAAAAGAAGTAGTTTGTGCGACATGTTGGTCTCACTGGACGGTGGGAGTGAAAAGCGGGCTGTTTTATAGCGATTACATCTGGGGATAAAGGTCAGTCTCTCCTGGAAGACTTTCATAGTGTTGCACTTCGTTGCTCACATCAATAGTTGTGCCAAGAATGAAAAAAAAGAGAGCTTTTAGAAAAGTTCAATTTCTCCCCTTTCTCCCCTCCACACAGCTGTGAAGTGGGTGTGAATGTCTGTTACGGGAAGTTCTAGACGTGACGCAGGGGGGGGGGGGGGGGGGATTCTGAAGCTATTTTACCATCTGACAGAGAATACCGGCCCCTTCAGTGTCACCACTACCTCTGCATTGATCAACACTTTGTGTCCGACACCAAGAGAACAGCTGTCCATGTTCTCGTTAAGACTGCTATGAATGTTACTGTTGGAAAGATTGAAATGACAGATTGTTTTTGATGGATAACGAAGCATCGTCATGTTTTTCTGTGGGCTGCCTCTGTTTTCTGTGGTTCCATAGTGAATTTGCATCTTGAATTTGAGTGACCATCCCCTCCCTCCCTCCCTCCCTGCCTTCAGTCCCACACTCTGATGAAATCTGTTAACGCTAACAAACGTCACACAGTTGCGTGTCTGCATCAGGTTGTAAAGACTTGGGAGATTGTTCGCACTTGAGATCAACTGAGCAAAATGTGTCTTTTGTCCACTTTGCGTTTCATGAGGCGACGTGATCCATGTTGTCCGTTTTGGCTTCAGTCGCTCCAAATAAAACATGCTGACGTGAAGGAGGCCTTAACACACGCTAAAATGTTTACTGTCGTGAACACAAACGTCTCAGTGGATTTTAAAGCCATCAGGTGCTGCGGCGTATAAAGTTTTATGTACGTGAATCGTTGTCTGTTGGAGAGTTTAAACTTAAAATCCACCGCAGCCTTCGATCCTCCTTCTTTTATGCACCGTGAATAACGAGAAGTCCTTAAAGTACTCCAACTGTGTCCCTTTTTAAATATCTAAATATTAAATAGATCAGTCATCTGCTGATATAAATTTGACTTAAACGGTATATAAATGAAATGTAATTGGCTGGTCAACAGAGATTTTATACTTTAAGTGTTTTTTGTTCATCTAAAAAGGACAATACCAGTTTTTTTGTTTTTGTTCTGCACGTTTTATCCATTTACCACAGATACTTATAACCTTACAACAGTGAAAGCAGGCATACTGTTCACTTCGGTGGACTTTTTGTCAGATGTCTTCAGAACAGAGACCAACTGCTGCCTGCTGGAAAAATACATAGAGAATAGTTTGCTGTAATGTAAATGTGGGAACCATTTCTTCCTGGAACAGATGCTGCTCTACAGCTGTCAGTCATGGAGTCAACACATAAGCTCAGCAGAAAACACACACACACACTGTACATCAGTGTGTAGATGTCTTATTTAAAACCACTTCAGTTGATATGCAGAGTGTCTATGGGAGAAAAAAGCTTTATCAACACTAAATGTCTAAGTCTGTTGTAAAGTGGCATAATGTTTGACACTGAAGGAAAACAAGATAAGTTTTAAAAGTTGTTTTTTCTTGTTCATATTTCCAGTAACATAACAGTTTGTTAAAACACTCAAGAACGGACCATTTCAAGTTGTAACAGAAATCGTTTTGTTTATAGTTATAATATTACATGGGGATGACAGGTGTGTTTTTGTTTTTTCTATAAAAGCTTGAACACAGGAGGAAGTCCTGTGAATGTGGGAGGCAGTAGGGAGAAGTCTCGACTTAAAACGCTGTGAAACGGCTCATCCGACGCCGTTGGTGCTCCCACTGTTAGACTAAAGCGTAGCATAGAGCTTAACGAGAATCTAATTTATAAATGCAACTCTGTTAGGACAAAGAGCTGCGCCGTGTTCTTGTTGTTCCGTGTAAACTCGCATTATCTTCATCACATGTAAATCAGACGTTCATATACTGACATCTATTCTGGGAAACATTGAACTGTCTTAATGCCTGTTGTTGAAGGATGTCCTTATTTTTTTTAAATGTTTAAATTGTTAGTTACCTGGTTTTCTTTTGTCCAACATGTTGACGTCTCAGCCATGCCTATTTCTCTTAACTGTTCAATTGTTCTAAAAAGTTAAATTAAGATTTTTTTTTTTTAAGACTGATCATTTTGTTGGTTTTTGTGATTTGACACTTGTTTTTAAATTGCATATGTGTCTTGGGATTGATCTGGTTACAGGGTATCCATCTATTGATTGGACGGGATGATTTTACATTATGCAAAAAAAAAAAAAAAGCTTGCATTAAATTAGCACTTGTACAGCAATTAAAACGCTTTTTACAATATCGTTGTATTGTCCTATTTACGACACGTGACATACAAACATCATTATTAAACACAGGCAGACTAAGCATTTTTAAAAATAATTTATTGGTCTTTAATGTACAAGGGGGGGAAAAAAAAAAATGTAGAAAACCAAACATGAGTAGAAAAGGCAAATGTACAAGAAAGTATCTTTACACTGCATTGAGGAGGTTTGCTGCTGCCGCCCCAGAAATCAAAACTATTCAGGAATCAGGCAAAACTTTTGAACTGTGGTTACGTTTCTGATGAGAGATGGGGTGAGGGGGGGTTTGTTTCGTCTTCCCCCTCTGCATAATGATCGAAGCAACCGGTTAAAACAGAAGGCCTCTGGACGTTAAGTCTTTGGTTCGTCATGTTACCGTTTTCAAGTAAAGCTTACAGCGGAGCAGCGTAGTGTGACTGTAGGCTTGTTCAGAGTGGAACGAGGGTGCAAACAGCAGTACATCATTCTGCCCTTTCGTGATAGTGAGTGTTCCAAGGATACACGAAATTCATAAAACGGAAACCGTTAAAAAGAATCGAAACAGATTCCACGCCCGGCTCATCTTGTACACGCCGACGAGAGAGAGAGAGAGAGAGAGAAAGAAATGCATCTATAAAATATGATTTGGTCTATCATGATCAGTAAAAGCAAACAGCTGGGGGAAAAAGAAGTATTGAACATAAAAAATAAAGCTGAGTAACATTTCAATACATTGCACAATATAATACTGACTGTGATGAACCTTTTCGTGCTTGCGGTGGAGAGCCAATACACGACTAAAAGGGGGAGAAGTTTGTCATCAGTAATAAAAACCCAACCGAGCATCAATTCAGTAATTACCAATCAGCTATAATGCCAATTAATAACACTAATAATAGGGTCTAATATGATAAAATCAATTTGCATGTGATGAAAGTCACCAAGCATGCCAACACGTCCACAGTACGCATGTGGTGCACGCAAATCAGAAATCCACACAAATCAGTTATTAATGTCAAGAGGTTCAGGGATGTGATATGCATAATGTACTGGACGAAATATAAGTCCTTATCAGATGACGAGGGTCAAAATACACAAGTCTTTCATTATGCCAATGCAATGACCAAATCAATCTCATCCTCGCTTGATACCGACGTGTTAACACTGCTGAAAAATGATGCAAACGAGGGATAAGTACGAAATCTACAGAGTAGGATGGCTTTAATAACACAATATTAACAATCTGCCTCGCTGCTGATGATGATGATGATGATAGGAAACACATTTTGAATCTCCCGGATAGGAGACTGAAACCCGATTGTGTGTTTTAAAAAGCTGGATAAAGCGTCACATGATTTGGTTTTTATAGCGCCTTAGCTGCACCGCGGCCTTAAATCTGCTCAAGTTGTGAAACACTGATCTGCTTGTTGTCTAAAATCTGGAACACATGAAGAAGATCAGACACTTTCGGGCCTGAACTTCAGCAAAGGAAAAAAACTAAACATTAAACAGATTTACTGATCAGTGGTAAGAAACTATTCTGCACTCGCAAACGGTGGATTCTTCTCAGAAATCTTAAGGTTGTAACTTCTCAAGAATTACATAGAATTCATAGCAGTTTTGTTTTTTTTACAGGAGGAATCAAAAAGGGACACGGGGGTAATTTATAGAAAAATAATGTCATCTTGTACACGGTTACATTATTGAAAAAGGTATCACAAAATATTTGTTTTGAAATCATATGAGGTATGAAAGTATGAAACACCTCTTGTGCACACTGTACTGCCGGCTCAGACACACTTCAGTGCATCTTCTAAATGTTTCATGACTAGAGCTTTGTTCTACATTTTGCTGATGCAAATACACTCGGGGGGGGGGGGGTTATTTTGTTTGTCTTTGAACTGATTATTGCACTTTCTGCATTAAACCAAAAAGAAACAATGAAGCTTTTTGTCTGGACAGCGAGCATAAAGAAAGAAAACAGTTCAAAGTCTGCAGTTGCACTTGAATGAGTTCCACACACAAAAAAAAAAGTGAACGCACAAAAAAAACAAACATCTGCCTTGGAATAACAATTAGAAAAGAAAAGAAAAAAGCCTGGTGCTTTTCTTGTGCTGGTCTACAGCTTCCAAACACCACCACCTGATGCATGAACACACTGACACAGGTGACCTTTTGGTAAAAATGAGGCCTGTTAGAGGAGAACCATCAAACTGAACCCTGCCGTCTGGGATTGTGTGTGTGTCCGTCACTCTGTTGGTACCACAGGGGTTCGACACAAAGGGCAAATCTGAAGAGTGGATAATACTGACTAAAGTAAGAACCTGCAGGAGAGGTACTTCCTGTGCACTCACTCACTCACACACACACGCGCTCGCTCGCTCACAGACACGCACACAAAAATAAAGTATATTTCCAGTCAGCCACTGCTGCTCCCTCCTCTTTCTCTCAAGTTCACAGGTTTGAGTCCAGAGGAGGCTCCTGGCTTCAGGACAAGGTGCAGTCGTAGGCTCCCTCCTCGTCTCCCTGCTCCTCTGTCTGTTCAGGGGGACAGTCCTCAGAGGGAGGGCGGGGAAAACCTCCCGCAGGTTCGAGAGAGGGCAGGGTCAGTCCCAGCGGAGCCGCTACTCCTCTGCTGTCCTCCGCCCGTGGCACCGCAGCACCTCCCGGCCCGTCTGAGCCGCTGAGCTTGGAGCTCTGGCAGGTGGGCTGGAAGGCCTCTGGCTGCACCTGCTCGGCTGCTGAATCCATCAGCTCCTGGAGCTGCGGCTGGATCAGGTTAAGAAATGGTTTGTATCCCAGGCTGGAAAAAGATGAGATGGAGGAGAGGAAGATATTTATCTTTATCTTCTATAAATAAAATAAACTTGAACTAAAACACCAAAAACATTCAGTGTTAAAACGCTATCGTCATGCTCGTGATCACAGCTGGAAAGTTCATCACATAAAACAATGGGAATCAAGTATATTCTGATTCCAAGAATGAAATTGTTTTTAATTATATATATATAAAAAACAAAAAACACATTTTTGAGCTATACCCACCAGTCAGTGGACACCCATGTGTCGACAGCCAACAAGCCGTTTTGGACACTCTGCACAGTTTCTTGGGGAACCTCTGGGCTGTCCAGGAAGCCGATCACCTGCTTTATGACGTTGGCGTCCCGCAGGATCAAACCAATCACTACACACCACTCCAGACAGCCCGCCTCCATGAACACATGAAGGAGATACCTGAAGGGAAACAGAGAGGCGCCGCTGTCAAGCACAGGCTTTGGTTTCACACTCAAAACCAAACAAAAGACGGCAGTGGCATCACGGAGGTTTAGTGATGGTATCTCACCTGAGCTGCACCTGTGACTTGTGCGGGCCTTTGTTGGCCAGCTCCATGGAAATGTGCTCCAACTCGGCCTGGCTCAGGCTCAGAGTGGAGGAGTTCTCATCCACCATCGTCCAATCACCGTCCACCACCGAGCTGGTCTCTGTCAAGTCTGTGGCCGAGCCGACGCTGTACTCTTCCACTGGAGGGGTGAGGAAAACGCAAGGAATAAGACATAACCCTCCTGTGAGTCCGCTCTTTACGTGTTAGTAGTTCGACAGGTTTAAACCGTTCCGAGTTTCATTACCTTTGTTGGTGAGCAGGGACAGGAAGGCGTCGTGCGTCTGTGGCGAGTGTTGGTCGGAGTGCGCAGACGAGGCCGTGTCCATGTCTTTGGCTCTCTCCTCGAGCCTGTCCAGCCAGCTGTGGTTGGCGGACGCTGCCTGAGGGGGCGCTGTGTCCATGTCGCTGTTCAACAGACTGTCAGCCGACTGCGAGTTCAACAGCCGCGTGCTCAGCACTTAGAAGAACAAAAAAACAAAACAGAAATATTGTGAACTGCAGCAGAAACCCCAGAAATCCCTTCCTGTGTGCTTTTTGCCTCACTATAAAAATCAATGTGTTCATCAGCCACTTATCAGCTTTCAACAAGGTCCAGGCTTTAAGTGCTGAGCTTTCAGTGATCCACTTCTCCTCATGTTTCTTAGACAGCTGTCCGAGTTGCCTGAATCCCGTCTCACTCACCTGCGCGACACCGTCCGTTCTTCAGAGGCGAGCTGATGCTTCCCACAGGGGTAACAGGGAAGGGCCAGAGGAAATCCTTATGGAGTCGCTTCAGCGCCGAAACAAAATCCTCAACGCGGGCCACGCGGTTCCGTTCGCGACACAACCAGCCGATGAGTTCGAAGCCCAGCTGTGCAGAGAAGCAACCCAGGTCACGAAGGCGTACCTGCTCCAGGAGGTGGCGGGCGTGGCGCCAGAGCATCAAGTCAATATACATGTTCTCCGCACACTCCGCATCCCGACTGACGGGGGACAAGGAGAGATGGAGAAAGAAAACGTGGGAATATTTAGATGAGCACATTTTGAACAAAACACTAGTCCTCACACTGTTACTGTGCGCGTGTGTGTCCATACCCTTTAGCAGAGGGTCCAGCGGGCATACTGAAGGTCTTCTGAAGGTTGAACTTGCCCGTAGCGATGGCGTCAGCTGACTGCGACAAACTGATGCTTCGGTTTCTGAAGAACTCAAAACCGCCAGTAGAGCTGCTGGGTTCCTAAAGACAGAGACACACAGTTCACTCTTTCATGTTTACAGGGTAATGTTTGTGGGTTTAAAGCACGATGGGCTTTCAGATCTGGGACTACTCGCAAAAACTAAATAAGCGATTGTGCTCCGTGTCTGTGAGTCGTCTCTTTAGGATGTTATCTGAACGTCCTTTACAGTCTTGACGTGATGGAAACATCATTAATGAATATATTGGTACTGGTCCAGGTCCTTTCATGTGAAACGGATTGGAGTTTTGTATCATGGTGTGTATGGTGATAATATTTGTAAAGATCATTTGAAGTTCTTTACCTGAGTGGTGGGTGTTGGGGGCGGAGTATCCATCTCCCCGGAGCCGATGGCTTTGAGGAATCGGATCATGTGCCGGCAGAGGTCCCACTTGCCCTGCTCGAGCGCCGTGTTGAAGAGTAGAGTGGCGTGTTGTCTGCTCACTGCGGGAACCTCCATGTTCTTTGCAGAGAGGGACGGCGCAGAAGTAAAGACGGGTGGAAGAGATGGAGAGAGATGGGAGACTGTGTGAGGAATTTATGATATCATGACACCCTAAACAGATTTAGTCAGGTGTCCTGCAGAACGCTTTATGCCATGAAAAGCTAACTGACACGACACACGCACATATTCAGTGTGTCACTACCTGCAGTATGATCAGATAGGAGGCTGCTGTGTCCAGGTCTTGAGCCATGAGACATTCCTCAAAAAGATCTTTGGGGTTTCCCACGGCGGCAAACAGGTAGTTCCACAGGGCGTACTCCGTCTTCCTGGCACAGTGGACGATGGTCTGGAGGAAGAGGGGGAACTCGGTGATGAACTTGGCCACGGTGGGCAGCAGAGGGTCGGGGATGGGCTCCCTCGACGTTGCCTCTTCTTCCAGCACGACGTGCACCATCAGCTCCATGACATGGGGGAAGTAGGGGAGGGAGGCACATGACTGAGCCAGCATCAGAGCCTGTGAGAGAGGAAATGATGGACTCAGTTTATGTGCAAACATTTGCCTACACGGCCCACAGAATGAAAATACTAAAGCTTGTGTGAGTGAAGTGCATTTGTGTTGATTTCCCCCCCCCTAGTGTGAGACCGGAGTCTCCACGCACCTGTTCACCCAGGTTGCGAACCAGCAGCTGCCTCAGGATGTGATGGAGGTAGATCTGGGAGGTCCTCTCCACAGTGCAGTAGGGGAACAGCGCCTCCAGTGGCTCAGATGGTCCCTGCAGACCATCATAGAGCACAGTCTCATTGGAAGCCCCCAGCACCAGGGCATCCTCGAACAGCACAGCCAGAGGGTAGATGTTGATGTGGAAGGGCAGCATGATGCGTCTGGAGAGGAAGGAGTGGGGCTTGCGATGGTCTCGGGGAAACAGCGGCAGCCAGACTTTCATGCCCGCCTCGCCGCAGGACAACCACAGGGCCTCCAGCAGGTGCCGCTTCTTCCTGTTGGAGCGGCAGGTTGTCCACACGTTCTCCACACACTGGGCCAGCACCACTGGAGGACAAAATGGTAGCTAAGGGAGGAAGAAAAAGTGTTTATGAGAAAAAAAGAAAGAAAGAAACACACCATAAACTTAATCTGCTGCTTTAGTTGCTTACGGTTTGTAGACGACTGGCTTTAAAGATTATAATTAACTCCAACAGTCACATTATCTTTCAGAAAGTGATGATCTCTGCTTAACCATCACTGGCTATTTAGTCAAACAGTCAGATGCTTTACCAATGTTTGAGATTAACCAGCATCTGATAAAACTAGCAGCTCAACTAAAGATCACCTGCCATCAACTACTGAACTTTGAATGCAACAGTGATATAGCACAGGAAACACCAGGGATTTGTAAGTGACTTTTACGCTGAGCTGGGCAGCTTGTACACAGAGGAGAACAACAAGTAAGACTGCGTTAGCCTTAGTTCCTCCTTTCATTCCTGCATGTCGTTGTAGCAAGAGCACAGGGAAAAACAACAACTTGAAATGCAACTTGAGACCACGTCACACCACTGCAGTGCTTATAGTTTGGACTCACCAGCTTCTTGTTGTTGGCAGACGTGTCCTTGTCTCGCACCTGCGGTCCTGACCGATCCCTCTGCAGCATGATCAGCTGGCCAGCCAGATTCAACATGATGCTCTCTGCCATGCAGGCCTGAGATAGACACACACACGGACATAAAACATGAAGGCACATGCACTTACAGAGACAGGAGAGGCCAGTGTGTGTGTGTGTGTGTGTGTGTGTGTGTGTGTGTGTGTGTGTGTGTGTGTGTGTGTACCTGCTGCGGGGCTTTCAATGTGATGCCCGTCTCTGTGCGCACAGAGGTGAGTGTGACGGAGACCACGAGGGCAGGGTGAGGGATGTAGCGAGACATTGACACCTCCTGCAACAACTCCACACTGGCTGTCGGGTGTGGACTGAAACATCAAATAGAGGTGAACATATTAGAAGTCATAACTTGAACGGGTAAAAAAGAAAACATAAAACAAACCCAGGGAGGACTTTAAAAAGATTTCAGTACGAGAGGAAACTGCATTTGACTGCTAAGCAGAATCTAATACTCGACGCAGCTTAATTAAATATTATATTCAGATTCCCCGGTTCAATTTATTTAATGTAGCGGACTTAAAATATTGAAGTAAGCTAAATTTGTTACAACTCTGGCAAAGTTGAAGGTCTCTGAGGCTGGACAAACACATAATGCAGAGGCCCTGTTCTGTCATGTGATGTGTTTTAGGTCAATCGTTTTTTGTTTTACCAAAATCCTCTTTTCCGAAGGGAAAATGTGGTCGATTAACACCATTAGCTCACATTATTATGTCCCTGGTGCTGGAGTGTGTGAGAGGAAGAAAGTGTGAGAGAACAGTATCCAGTTTATCCAGAGAATTTGGCCAATCTTCGCTTTAAAAAAAAACTCCGTGCCAAAACAGTGGGTCAGTTTAGGATGTTTAATCCATGGCACATAATCACGACGAGGCACGAGAAACAAATATGTTCTTGGAAAGGGGCCCGGACAGAAAAGGAATGAGAATGAGAATGTGTCTACCTGCCGTTCCTCCGCTCTATGCTATAGAGGCAGATGGAGCAGTCAGCTCTGAACAGGATGATCATATCTCTGAAGACGTTGAGCAACAGAGTGTCTGAGTGCAGCTTCGTGACGGACGCAAAGGCGTTGTCCAGGTTGGAGGAGCGTTGATAGAGCCTCAACTAAAGAGGGAGGACAGAGGGAAACGTGACTAACAGAACTAGAATCATGATAAACAGAAAGTGGAGGAACAATACGAGGAACAATAA
This sequence comes from Cottoperca gobio, assembly GCF_900634415.1. Taxonomy (NCBI): domain Eukaryota; kingdom Metazoa; phylum Chordata; class Actinopteri; order Perciformes; family Bovichtidae; genus Cottoperca; species Cottoperca gobio. The sequence goes on along the minus strand of NC_041366.1, from coordinate 14,845,067 downwards.
GCGGTGCGTCAAGTGTCACCTGCTCTTGCTGGTCTGTAAAATTATAACAGGCCACCACCACAAAGTCCTTCCACCAAGCCAGACCTCCGGTCACCGTCATGTTCTGCTCCTACAGAGAAACACAAACGCACATTATCGTACTGAAGCGGTTTAGAGACGGTTTACATGTCGTTATTCATCTTCCAGTCTACAATGTCACATACCTGACTGATGTTTCCAAACAGCTTCCATTTCCTTGTGAATAAGGAGTAGTGTGCAAAGCCCCGCCTCCCTGCTACAGCCATGCACTGGCCTGCGGTGTCTATGGCTGCAAACTGCACACACAAACAAAAATGTTCATAAAGCAAACAATATGATGTCGTGTTTTGACACACAAAGCAAACACACACACAAAACTAAACAGTTTTATAGACATTTGTATTGACTACCGGCCTACTGTCATATATGCTCATAACAGCTGCTATTTACATATAGATTTGCTTTAACACACACACACACACACACACACACACACACACACACACACACACACACACACACACACACACACACACACACACACACACACACACAGTAATTACTGTTTGTGGCACAGGGTGCCTATGTACCAGATCATTTTAAAGACTTTATGTTTCTATGAATAAACACTTCCCTGACACTTGACCTAGAGGAGAAGGAGGCAAAATACAAAAACACACACATTCTGATTCTTACCCGTATAGGCCAGTTGCTCTCTAGGTATGTGCTGTGAATCTAGAGGAATACAAAAATGCTATGAGAAATACAAGATAAACTATAACTCCTATCAATTACACTGTACACACACACACACACACACACACACACACACACACACACACACAGGCCAGATCAAGGCAGTATTTGTATGAACTAGAAACAACTACAAAACACACATGGAGTTGCTCTCAGTGGTAAGTGGTTCACATTAGCTAAAATGCCAAATATTTAATGGTTCCTGCTCCTACATTATTATTATTGAATACTTTATTTGATGTTGACTGTTGTTCAGACATCTGATGACATCACTACAGGCTGTAGGGAATTGTGATGGGTCATTTTGTATAAGATGAAATTATAAATCGATGAGTGAAAACATTTTAATCCATTAATAATGAATATAATTGCAGCCATAAAAGTCTCTGTTGCTGATTCTACAGGATGGCCTGAAGTGAAATATAATATGCTCCCAAAACCCCGTGCATCCTTACCTGGACCACGTGCCAGTGCTTGTGTCCCAATAAAGTGCTGAGTCCCTGAGAGAGAGAGGAGTCGGGATTGGGGGGATGGGGCAGCGGGCTGCCGTCGTGTGGGTTCAAGTGTGTGTGCGGGTGTGTGTCAGAGGGGCTGTTGACCTGCGAGGGGTCACCACAGGTCAGGTAGAGGCGGTCTTCACCATGGAGCAACACCTGCTCCTGGTTACTCTGTGCAGCCGAGAGAGAAACAAATAGAGCATGAATGTGTGTGTGTGTGTGTGTGTGTGTGTGTGTGTGTGTGTGTGTGTGTGTGTGTGTGTGTGTGTGTGTGTGTGTGTGTGTGTGTGTGTGTTAAAAGAAAACCCTGACAATATGTTTCCTCTCACCGTGCAGGGGTTGACTGTGAGGGCACTCTTGATAAAGTGGAATTGCAGTATGCCGGCCTGCGGGGAGGGGTGAGGAGGTGTGACCATCTCCTCCTCCTCCTCTTTCCTGCTCCTCCTGCCTTCTCCTCTCCTGTTTGATAGGGACCACCCATAGGTGGTAGCCCTCCGCTCCCCAGCTCTGGAACAGGCAGAGTGCAAGTCAGTATGCACAATGATAACAAAAACACATGTAACAGGTAACAGTGTGTAGAGACATGATTTAAATACACACAATAAAGCATTTAATGACGAAAACGTTGTTCACACATGGCCTGTCAGTTACATCTGATCCCCTTCAACGAATAGCAATTTGCTTTTAAATAACAGGAGAAGTGGGTACTAAATCTCAACATAACCACAACATCTGTGCGATTAACTTTGCCAACTGATTACCCGCCATTATTTCTAATCATTTAAATTATTTTATTGATTTATGTAACCTCAAATCAAAAGTATTTTTTATGTTAAAATGTAGACGGTGGGACAGTATTAAATAAATCCACTTGCCATAGAGCTGATTTTAATGGGGTCTTTCTTGGTACCATCAGAACGATACCTGAGGGGAGGACACACAAACACACAAAGATATAAAAAAAAATGTTGATATGATTTTGCATTAAAAAATAAGTGTGAAGTGTGTGTGTGTGTGTATGTATGTATGTATGTATGTATGTATGTGTGTGTGTGTCCACTTACGCAAAGTCCTCTCCCAGAGTGCATATGAGTTGAGCTCCAAAGACACTCCACAGCGATAGGCCGCCACACTCCCATGTAACCATGGCAACGCTGTAGTCAGGTGACCAGCAGATCAGCTTGACTGGGCCCGTCTTGTTATAGATGTCTGAACAGGCAAAGAATGCAAAGGAGTCATTAGGGTTCAGTGGAAGCTCTGGAAATATTTCCTCCTATTTGACACTGAATCACATGATATTGCCTTCTTTATACAATTATTAATTATTAATTAGTATTATATATATAACCTGTGAAACACTCCTGGTTTTATCAGGAATATCTTTGTCTTGTACCAGGAGCAAAAGCTCGGACTGACGGAGCTTGATATTACAGCGAGTTATTATTATTATCATTATTAGAGGAAACCTCTGGCAGCAGCTGAGCAAAGTGTTTAGAAATACAGTCGTGTATCTTTCGCCCTCCTGCGTGCGAGCTCCACATTTATAGAAAATGACTTTCTGACAGCCCATAATCAGACACAATAAAATTGTATAACTGCCTATTACTGCTTACAAGCAGGCAAGAGAACATATGTAAGACTTTTAAAATTAGAGTTAAGCCTTTTAAAATACCTTCTGAAGCCGATTTATCGAGGAAACTACATTTTAAAGACTTTTCAAGGCTAGAAACAGAAAACCTGGAAACCGACAGATCCGTTATTAGAATGGTGATCGGGCCTTCATGCAGTTCCCCCACCAGGGGGAGCCATTGCTTTAGATCCCATTACAGGACTGACACAGATGTGACCTGAGAGGAAACACAGGCATGCACACCCAAGAGAGAGAACACTAAAGGAATGCAAGTTATCTCACTGAGGAATTTGTGCAGGGGTGACACACAAAGAGACCGACAAAGAGACCGACAAAGAGACCGACAAAGAGACCGACAAAGAGACCGACAAAGAGATGAGGGCAGTATATGTTTTGATACCTGGGTAGTGTTTCGGGGTGAGCTCCAGTTTGTGGGAGAGCTGCATGGATCCTGTCGGGGTGTCTATCATGTACACCAGTACCGAGCCGCTGTAATGAAAACAAACACACTTTAACAGCCATGACTTGTTGCCTCGTGGAGTAAAGCTGTGTATGTGTGACACGCATCATCAAAACAACGGCTATGAAAAGGGTCAGAATGCTGCTTCAGTGCAGGTGAACTTTGGCTGTAGCTTGGAGTAGAGCCTCCAAGCTACACTTCTTGTTGACTGCACACACATGTGAACACACACATGCACATACTGCTGGACCGACAACACAGCCAAGGTCATTATTTGTGTTGTGTGTGCGCGATTGCAAACGATTAAATCAGAGAGGCTTCAATTTAATTTCTTCTATTGCTTCCTACCGACATGTTAGCTCCTGCTCATTTAGAGCAACAAGCACTTTTATCTAGGAGGGTGTTTTTAAAAAGGTGTAGTCAAAAGCAAACAATGCTCAAAAGACTGAAAATGTTTTCTCCTCGTACTGATTTTAGGCTCTACTTTCTCTTATTATTTGCAAAGCACTGTTTGGGAAACTGGAACACTGCTTGTGCGCCCGTGGTGTGGCTTCAGTTAGGTACAAAACACAGACAAACTTGAAGAAGAAGAAGGAAGAAGGAAGAAATTTCTGCCAACCTGGCAGATTGCACTGGGAGTTTTCTGACAAGCACACACTACATAGGACTCAGCAAACACAAACTGACAGATTCTCACACTGGACACACCACGTGGACAACAATCTCTCTCTCTCTGTAACACATGGATGCAACACTGCATCGTAACGATATGGACTGAGAGACAGGAGCAGACACGTACCTGGCACAGCCAAAGGCCATCAGTCTGTACTTGTTGTTGACAGCCACACAGGTACCATCATTCACATCTGCTGCCCAGACGCCCTGCAGCTGCTGGACACAGACACAGACGACACACACACACACACACACACACACACACACACACACACACTTTATGAGTTACAAATACCTGAACATGTGCATGATGCCAGTTGCAGGTCAGCAGAGCACTTACTTAATCATTTACATTTAACTTTTGAATGTGCTGATGAGTCTAAACGAAACTCCACCGCAGAGAATAAACACACATTACCAGCAGACTGCTTGGTCACGATTTGAAAGTTAACATTTATATCTTGATGGGAGTCAACATCACCCACGTTCCAATTTCAAGGACACCATTTCTAGCCAAAATGTTAAAAACATGTTATTACGCCCTTTTTTGGATGCGAAAAGATATCAAACAGATAAAGTCATTACTGTGTAAATCCTGCCAAGATAAAGTAATAGCCGCGAGGCCTGCACTGAATAATATTATCAGGATATTAATAAAATATATTGTGCTCCCCGCCCTATTTATAAAATGTGAAACTGGATGACCTGAACATGTTGCATCATAAGTTTAGAGAAGTGTTTAAACCAGAAAGGACGTCAACAGCTCTCTCACTTCTCTTATAGAGCCTTTATCTAAATACTATTTATAATATTATCCTTTATACATGTTCCAATAATGATACCCACACACATATGACAGAATATGGCTGGTTAAAGAGACAGTAACCCATGCAACCCATTCATAACAGTGAATTTATTTGCGGTATCAAAAGGCCTGGTTATCATTAGAAAACAGTCTGGTGATGGTTCCTGGGGTCAGATAATGTCACATGCAGATATACAGATATACCGCCGGCTGTTTGCAAGTCTTGTAAAGAAGAATGAGAGACTTTCCTCAGCGTTTTAATTACATAACTATTGTAAATGTTTTCATAATCTGTTTTAAAGTGGGCGCCGTGCGTCTGAGTGTTCTTACATCTGCGGTGATGGTGGTGGTGAGCGGTGTGATGAAGCCCAGGCGTCCGTCACTCAGTACCACAGCGAAGCCGTCCAGAGTCACACAATACTGCATACAACGGATATACACTCCCTCCAGGTCCAGAGAGGGACCACCTATACACACACACACACACACACACACACACACACACACACACACACAGGTTGAAGTATATGTAACAAAAAGGACTGACTCTGGAGCTAAGTTAACCAAAAACATTGGACAAGATAGAGAGACCGCTGTAACCAAAACATGTGTATTTTGAAATAGTTTGAGTTCATAATTTAAGTGATTTGTGTTCAGCTGTGTGCACGGCTCTTTCTCTAACCTCGAGCAGACTGCAGGTCTAGCGAGAAGGGGATTGTGGTGAGGCAGATGGCCTTGCGTCCGTTGCTGCCTAGCCCGTCCCAGTGCAGCACGTGGAGGTAGCCGTCTGCAGTGCACACCAGTAAGTCCTCCTGGAGGGACTGGAGACTGGTGGGAGGAAGAAGAAGAAGAAGAAGAAGAAGAAGAAGAAGAAGAAGGACAGACATTAGCATGGAGGTCCAGAAGACAAGAAAGAAAGTGTGGAGGATGTAGTAAAAGAAAACAGGCAGGGATGGTAGGTAGGATGAGTGGGAATGAGATAACAAACAACAGTGTTAGAAAACAGTGGACTAGTCATCATTCAGCTGAATGGAGCCTCAAACTTTTACTGGCCAGCTGTGATGAGGCCACATAGCTGCCCGTGCCAACCCTCAATGTCTCCTAAACACACAAGGGAACAAACGACAGTGTGTTTGTGTGTAAAGCGCTTCTTTGTTCCCCAAAAATTATGACAGGTTTTAGATTGAAGATGGCACAATGGGACAACAGAGAGCATAAAAATAAAGAGTCGGAGAGACGGAAATGAAAGAAAGTTGAGGATGTCGAGCACAGTAACTGTGGAGGAAGCAACAACTTGTACTGCAGTTTCACAGCAGGAGATACCCACTCATCAAGCTGTGCCTTTGAAATGCCAACACAACACGAGTACTCTCATTCAGACGACTACGCTGTAATCTCTGTCGAGTGCACACAGTGGAGACGTGACGGATGAAAGATGCAAACAATATAAACGTAAGCTAAACAACAAATATGGACAAAAAAAGGAAGTTGAGCAGAGGAGTTCTTGTCACTCAGCAAACAAAAGGCGTCAAGTTGGAGGATGTTAGGATGATAATAGGGAAGGAGAAACTAAAAAAAGAACAGAAATTAGAAGAAGAAAAAGACTGAACCACCACAGAAGAAGAAGTAGAAAGTGGCTCTTATCTAACAGAACCAAGTGTTGTTCTTTGGTTATTTCTTATTCTCATTAATGTCATTAGAATTTAGGGACTAGGTTTGAAACCACCATAAGAGTCAATGGTAACAATGAAGGGACCACTGCATATTAGGTTTATAATAGAAACATTTAATGATTTACTTAGATAAACTTACAATACTTTGAGTGAATGCTGTGAGATTTCAGACTCGAGTGTGTTACAAGTCTTGAAGATGGATCCGTCTTCAGACGGGTGATGCCGATTTAAAAATGTAAAAGCTTGAGTAAAATGTTTCCAACCACTTTCAGAGACAGTGAAAGGACAAATCACGGCAATTATCATGTTATGTAGCCAACTCTGTCACGAGGTAACATGACGAGCAATCGATCTCACTAAACCAAAACGCCTTGTTCATCAGCTGAATCAATACCGTCCAGAAAAACGTATGAGGCCGATTTAAATCACTTACGCTCCAGGCAACACTTAATTCCATCCAGCTAACACTGAAATCAAAAATTGCTCCTTCTGTCATCCTTTCGTCAATCAATCACTCAAACCCCTCCACCCACTTCCTTTCATCTGTCCATCACTCTTCTCTCTCTGCAGCCCTTTGTGTTTACAACTGACAGAGAGGAGGTGCCTCGCTTCTCGCTGCGCCTCAGCCATCTCTCACTGCCAATGTTGACTTTCCATGAGAGAGGGGGGAAAAAAGAGGAGAATTTTTTACTTTGAGCCAAACGCCCTTCACAGATGCACAAAGAGCCGGTCGCGTTTAACAACTATGGTGGACATTCTTTAAAAATGCCCATCGGAGAGCTGCGTGATGCAACTGCAGTTTAAAATCATAAGGTCCGTGTAGCTTTAACATAAAGACAATGTATACATCCATGTTAATGTTAATAGGTGTGTGTGAATGTGAGATGGGGGTCTGTATGAGGGAGGGGCAGACACAACAGAGAGAAGCACAAAGAGATCAAAGGATAATAAGTTCCTACCTGGTGATGGGAGCCTCCAGATCCACGGGCTTCTTCATCTCTAAAGACAAAGCAGGGGCACATTGCTCCTCCTTGTAGCCCGGGGTAACCTTCACACGAGGACTTCCTCTGTTGCAAACACACAAAATAACACGCGGATTAATGTTACCGATGTACAGTATGAAGGGAAAACTGTTAAAATCCCAGAATGCAGATCAGAGCTGAAAAAGATCACAAACCAGCCCCGACTTGCCTGACCTCTGCTGGTATGCCGTCAAGGAATGTGAAAGCCACACATCTACACACACACTGTAGACAGACAGACACACACACACACACACACACACAACGATATGGAAACTTGATACAAAGCACAGAAACGGAGGGATTAGTAAAGGAAGAGAGAAAAGCCTGCATACACCCCCTCTGCACATACTTTTATCTACTTTTAGTTATGGGCTGTTGGAAAAGCCTTGCAAGAGGAGTGGAGGCTGCAATAGCTGCATATGAATGCCTCGTGGTTTTGTTCACTAATCACATATGGGGGTTGTGTTTGGCTGTCCATATTCTTTAATTGTAGTGTATTTGTCACAATAAAAGAAATCTGTGATGTAGCTAAAAATCCCACTAACTGCTTTTATCAACCATATAACCAGAGAAAATTATTCATTACATATTTTGTCACGAGCAAACACGACATGGCGACATTACGTAAGAGGATTTAGTAGTAAAGCCCTCGTTTATTCCTGCTGGCATTGTTAACCAGCTTCACTGACAGACAGCTGCCAGCTGAGGAAGCATCCCGAAAGGAAAGAAAGCCGTTGACGACGCCAAGTGTTCATAAAAATACTTGCTGTGGTAATGTAGAACAAGTAATGTTATTATAATTTGTCATACAATATACGAAATGTGTGAGAGTTCGCCTGTGTGCTGCACTCACTTTGGATAGACAGGCTCATAGAGGTACTTGTCGTCCCGTCCACCCAGCACATCAAACAAGAGGATGTAGCCTTTGGCCGTCTGAAAACAGAGAGAAAAGTCATTAACAAACAAAAAACATCAATGTAGCTGCTCAGATATTCAGTTATCATCCGACAAAGAGATACGTGTGTCACTCTCTCTCTCTCTCTCTCTCACACACACACACACACCACACACACACACACACACACACACACCACACACACACACACACACAGAAAGAAAGTGAGGAGAAACTGTGAACATGGGCAGGAGATGCAAATGAGATTTAAACACACACACACACACACACACAAAGAAAGTGAGGAGAAACTGTGAACATGGGCAGGAGATGCAAATGGGGATTTAAATATAAAATGAGAGAGAGAGAAATGTTGAGGAGACAGGGGAGAGAAAAAGAGTAAACAAAAACATCATCCGTCACAAAGGAGATGGCAGCAGGATCCATGACACTGTGCGTCCTTGTTCAAATAGGACCTCTTAATCACGCTGGTTATCTAAAAGAATAAAGTCCACAACTATACTTTTTGATGCAGATGTTTCTTGGCAGTATTTTTGGGTATTTCATGTTTTGGCTGAATCTCCTAGCGATGAGCTTTTAATGATAATATTGGCAACACAACAACAAATATTTGTACGTCCAGAGAATGATGGCTGACATTTTCTTGCATTGCACAATCGTGGACAGGTCGAGCTGTTACTGATAAGGACGCTCAAAAACAGATTTGTCGAGAGTGGAAACACCGGCTCCAGAGGTTTGCGCTATGAAGCGGCTTGTATCTATTAAGTTGAAATAATGAGTAAAGTACAGGAGTTGTTTGGGAGTACGAGACCGCAACGGTGGTTTTTCCACTACGCACGAACGCAGTGCTATCAGGTAAACTGCTGAAACGGAGCCTGTAGACGGGAACATGACACGAAACCTGATCTTAGTTCCACTGTCAGCACAGTCGTGTGCAACGGTTTTACAATGACTCGCATAAAAACACCTCAGTCATGCTTCAGAGCCACCTTAGACCAGCTATGCTTCACTGTATGGCGACGTTTTTGCTCATAGTTGGCGGCAGCGCACTGAAGTAACCCTCGACTTTTTCTAGCGTGGCGACAGTGTAGTTAGTAGCAGGCCAACACGTCACCATAGCAATAAGAAAACCCGAACCAGAGAGAGTCAAGGCAGGAGCAGCATGAAGCTCGACTAGAAAAAGAGCAGCCGCAGCCAGAGAGAAGAGGGCCGAGCCAAACTCCAGCCTGCTAAACCCATCCACATCCTCGGAGCTCCACAAAGCAGCGGATGAGCTAAACTCCAGCCTGCAGAACATCGAGGCGACTTCAGAACGACGATGTCAATTGTCGATAATTCATAAAGTCTGCTAATATGAAAAGTAGAGTGCAAACTTTCAACATAAAGCAGTTACATGGCTCGTTGATCCTTCATATACTGCATATCTCAAAGTGAAAATAAAGGAAATGAAAAAGTTGAGGCACAATATACAAAACTTCTTCTCAGACACAAACGTTGTACATTACAGTGCAAACATTACCGTTCAAATATTTGCCGAGACAGAGAGCGATGACAGGGTACATATACAGAACAGTCACCCATCAACCACACACTATATGAAGTTACCGCATGTTACATTGAGATTTCCACGTTATTGTTAAACACGATGAAAGTGACACTGTGGTGAATATTATTGGTCTGAGATGATAAAACAAGCGAGCTGTTGCTTATTATAAACGGCCTGTATCGTGAGTTTAATGTACCGTACTGTGAATCAAAGACTCGGACTTTAGTGTGTCGAGAAATGTAATTTTCCAGAGATAAAATAGCCACTTTATATTCATGTTCTCACTATAAATAGTTTCATATGATCACAGCAGGACAGTCTCTTTACAATGACCTAGTTAAGCTAATAGAGCTCCAACATGCTCATAGAGTAGAATTTTTTGCACGCCAAATGGTTGGGAACCACTGGTTTAATCTTAATCTGTATCTATACATTTTATATAAATGTAGTACAAAGTTAAATATTTCCCTCTGAAATGTGGTGGAGTAGAAGTACAAAGTATAAAATGGGTATCCTCGAGTTAAGTACCTCAACATTTGACTTAAGTACAGTTCTAGAGTAAATCTATATATAGTTACTCTCCACTAGTGTTTAATTGTCAACCATCGTCAGTATTGGGGGGGGGGGGGGGAGGAATGCCCCCCCGTTTATTACAACCAAAAAATAGGCAGTAAAAGCAAACGGTGCATAGGCCAGCAGACATAGTGCATCTAGCTTAAGTTCACATCCTAACTCTGAAGTCCTGTCAATGTGAAGTCTTCAATCCCAGGAGCCCCCGACTAAAAATCAGACAAAGCTTCTGTCCCAGAGGGGGAGCTCAGAAAAGAAATGCGAGTGTGACCAGCGAGCTACTGTACTTCAAAAGCATGCCAATTAGAGAAGGAAGGGAATCTCAGTGAAGTATCAAGAGTGGGAGGGGGAGGGGCGGGAAAACTCTCTCTTTCATCTGTGGTTTGATCACACTAAATACACAAACAGCATTCACACAGCCATTCATGTTTTCACGGGACTGTGATCAGATTTACTTCCACTCATCTCGTCAGATACGCGAAAAACTGTGTATGAAAGGAGTTGGGAGACAAAGAGAGAAAGTCACAATTAAGATAGCACCCATGTACGTTCGTTCGCACATGCAGAGATAATGATACAGGAAGAGGCAGGACGCTGGTCTTTGTTAACTAAAAAGGCCCAATAAACACGCAGGCACCAAGATTCAAAAAGGCAAAATGCTCCCAGTCTCCCAGTTTAAAGTTCTCTCTTTGTGTCCTCTGACAAATGGGAGGCGGCTTCTGAACCAGCCGGTGGTACTATCAAGTCTTTCGTGAGCTTTCCACTGCAGATACAGGACCACAAGTTTCCCTTCTGCAAAACATATTCCAGACATTGATTTACTGATTTCAGTCTACTCTTTCTCTCTTCCTCAAAGTGGATCCTTCGTAAATCTAAGTGATGGATTAAGTGAAACCTTGTTAACACAGATAGGTGATTTCTTGACCAGGTTTACGCTCGACTAGATTTCTAAAACAAGGTTTTTACAAGAGCACATGTGCAAAGCATAAGCCGAGACCCCGGACAGAAAGGCCGTCGCTGTGGCAGCAGAAATGTGTTTTTCTGAAGTCATGCTTTAACCTCGTTTCTCGTAATAACTTGGTGTCTTGTGAGCACATAAAGTATGGGTAATCAATAATTGCTATATGAGGCACGTAATAGATGATGCAGTAATTATAGGACTCGAGACAGGGCTTTAGCTCTTTGTCATGTAGCCCTTCCTCCTCTTCCGTTGTCACTTCTACACTTCTCAAACCAACTATTAGGACTTGACGCCGCCTTTGAAAGTGGAGGACATCAAAGGATTGAGTTAATGTTGCTGTAAAGAAAAAAATAGAAGCGAAGATGGAAACAGCTGACTGGTGGTACTCTAGTTCAGGCTTGCAAGTAGAAGACGGTGGTTCTTTTTTTTTTTGCAGAAAAAGTGGCAAGTCAGCAGAAAACCGTACACCAGTGTACCGGGGCCTCTTTTCTGCATGTTTAAACAAGCTCCACACCCACCACCCACCCACCACCCACACACACCCACACACACACACAGGCCTCTCCTGTCTCTGTAAGTGCATGTGCCTTCATGTTTTATATCATGTTGAATCTGGCTGGCCAGCTGATCATGCTGCAGAGGGATCGGTCAGGACCGCAGGTGCGAGACAAGGACACGTCTGCCAACAACAAGAAGCTGGTGAGTCCAAACTATAAGCACTGCAGTGGTGTGACGTGGTCTCAAGTTGCATTTCAAGTTGTTGTTTTTCCCTGTGCTCTTGCTACAACGACATGCGGGAATGAAAGGAGGAACTAAGGCTAACGCAGTCTTACTTGTTGTTCTCCTCTGTGTACAAGCTGCCCAGCTCAGCGTAAAAGTCACTTACAAATCCCTGGTGTTTCCTGTGCTATATCACTGTTGCATTCAAAGTTCAGTAGTTGATGGCAGGTGATCTTTAGTTGAGCTGCTAGTTTTATCAGATGCTGGTTAATCTCAAACATTGGTAAAGCATCTGACTGTTTGACTAAATAGCCAGTGATGGTTAAGCAGAGATCATCACTTTCTGAAAGATAATGTGACTGTTGGAGTTCATTATAATCTTTAAAGCCAGTCGTCCACAAACGTCTCACACACACACACACACACACACACACAGAGAAATGAAGTGCATATACAGTAACTGCATCCCAAATTCCTAAGTGAAAATAAGTGTGTGTGCTCTGCTGTGAAACAGAAGCACACGTATACAATGACAGACGCTAATGTGTGCACCTGTAGCTGCAGTGTGTGAAAGCACCGCGCTGCCAGGCAGTCCGGACTGAAGCATCTGTCTGCACGTTTATTCTTCATTAGAGTTAAATACAGAAGTGTTATTCATTTCCAATTAAATTAAAATGTGTGTGATTAAGGAAGGGACACAATAACTAAAAAGCAACATCTAATCCAGTGCAGCCACAACACAAAGTGAAGCCTCTAAATATCCAGATGCAGTCTCAGCTAAATTATGTTTATTGCAGAGGTAATGTATGCTTATCACGTCCACATCCTGAACGTGTGTGTACAGCATGTAATAGAGAAGAACCCGAAGGTTGCAATTGTTTACAAAAAACGTGAAATGCTTCAGGAAATCTTGAGGAATTTGCTTTTCATGTATTTACATTCCTTCACCCCGTTGACTCCCGCTGAAGCACATCCAATCATAAGCAAAAGTACCAGGACAACATTTGTATACCTAAGGGTATCATTCTTTTTTACCGTAAACCTTTTTTATAATGCTAATATTTACATAAGCTCATACTTTGTACTACGTATGCACGTGGAACTACGTCTGTGTCATAGAACATTGGTTGAAAACAAAGTACCGTCGAGTGAGAGTCTAAAAACAGAGAGGGAACATTTTGGCCTCGGACGGATCCCAAAACACACAAAAGACGAGCTAAATGCTATAAAGTATTTCCCCTGTTTGAAGATCCTTTCTAGACAAAAAAAAAAAAGTATGTCCCTCCTGCTTTAGCGGTTTCTCTCACTCTTTTACACACAAGCACACACACACACACACACACACCTAAAGATAGTCCTAGCCATGGTTTATGAGGGTGATTACGTTAGCCCCGAGGTCTGCAGGGTGTGTGAGCAGCCAAACATCTGGGAAACGGCTGGTATTTGAAGCGAGGACTATTGCCTGGGAAACGGTGGCCTTTATTGTTCTGCAGTCCCCGACCACTCCGAGTCTGCTCGCCCTATAATTTATTTACAATGCTAAGAGAAGAGATTAAAAAATAAAATAAAAAATAGGCCGCTAGTTAAGACATTACAAGTTGGCACAACAATTCATGGAGTAAGTGTCATGTGTGCAAAGGCATACGTCACTACAAACCCTACATTCTGTTTAGATCTTATCATCGAGTACAGTGTCTCCACTCCAGGTGTCTTTCTGAACACCCTCTTGGTCTACAGCAAAACATTTCAAACTTCAGATTACTTTTTCCTTTTAGCCCTTTTAGTTTGAAAATGCAACCCAAGCCTTTAATATACGTTGAGTAGTCACTGGGGTGAGAAGAGCAGTTTGTAGTCGGCACGTCTCACTTTATGACTTGATTTCCACTGAGTGCAAGAGACTTAACTCGACGCAGATACTCGCACCTAAACAGTTGCTTTAAAAAGATGAACCCTTGGCCTAAACGTTTCCTGTGTGAAAGGAAGTGCAAAAAAGAAAGGAACGCAAAGTACAAACACCAAACAATACAAAAACATCCTCCCAAAGGGCATGTCAGATTTGATTGAATTAAATGATTACAGTTGAGTTAGTCGCCAGGGACTAAAGGATAATGAGAGTAGTATGAAAGCTTCATTATGATTAGAGCTGCAGCTCAGATTGTGCTGCAACATTGTGCACACACACACACACACACACACACACACACACACACACACACACACACACACACTTTTTAAACTCCTCCACCTGCTCCCTGTTGTGTTTGGCTGGTTGAGGCTGAGCCTGACTTACTGCTTTCCCAGACACATTCACAGCATTCATTCATGTGTACTTCGGCTTCAGTAGACGAGGTAGAGATGAAAGGAAGCACTGAGAAACGGGGGGGGGGGGGGGGACTGAGATGGCCACTTTGAGGCCAAGAGGTCATTGCGCTAATATTCTCCAATATGTAATGTTTTGTCTTCACTATTTTAAGGTATTTCATGAAACATAAAATATTGGAGAAGAAAAAAAAAAAGGCTGAACTTCTTGGATACAAGGCTGCACCAATAAAATAGCATCCCGTCTCTTTTTAATCAATTAAAATCAATTTGTTGTTTTGTTTGTGCCGCATAATGAGAAACTCTGATCCAGCACATTATAAAGTATGGGAATAATACAAACTAAATTATATGGCTCGTCATTGGTGAAACAATCATTTGTACAGGAAATATCCTGGTCCTGCAATAAGTGGAGGACTGCAACACTATAGCTGACATTACTTTAGACGGACATGATTACTGTTGTATTATATATATTATTACAGCATTAGTTATGTTATTAATCCCGGCCGGAGTTACATTGCCTCAATTATATTTCATGATTGTGCTGATTTTACACAAATGTACATGCAAACACTGTTATACCCCGAGGCAGCTCACTGAGTCCACACACGTGTAGGTATGGAGACAACATGCGCACAAAAGCAGCACATCTATCCAGAGGCAACTAATTATTTTAATCTGTGTGCGGTTTGTTTTGATGCCGCCTGCCTCTGTTCCGGATCTTGGCGGTTGTCCCGTGTGTTGCAGATCACATGACCTTTGGGAGCTGATTGAGTCATCTGCTGACTCGGGCGCTTGCCTTGTGCGAGATCATTCAACACGACGCTTTCTTCACACGGTTGTGCGATCTTGAGTGACGGTAGCGAGGACAGAAAATGTCAGCGGTTGATGCATCTTGAAGTTCAGCGTTTCTATTCTTGCAGCAGATGAGAGTGTGGTGCTTTTTTTATCTTCATCAAGGCGGTAACGCCGGAATGTAACGCGAACGCTGTGCTGCCTGTGCTTTTGGGTCAACGCTGAAACGAGATGATGTATGTCATGTATGAGAAACTTTATTCACTGTCAAACAAAAAAAAAAGGCACGAGACCAAAAGAAACACTGGCCAGCTGAATTAGTGCTTATATCTCACATTTATCCTTACAAAGCTTTCTGTTTATATACACGAACAGACTAAAATAAACAATCCGATTCCGCTACCAGAGCTCGCAGCAGCCTCCTCGCAGCATATCTCGAGACATTAGTTCAACACAGACGGGGCTCGTTATCGAGGATTACGCTTGAGAAAAATAACGATTTGTATTCAACCCTGAAAATAAATAGTCAATAAATCCAGCCATGATGTACTCGTGTGTGCTGCTTTCAGGCACACTGAACAAAAGCCACCGACTGCGGCATATTATGTGCAAATTACACTTGGTTCTGCTCTCGACCTCAGTGGAACCTGCGTTGTAAATCGTGGGAAACAACGAGGCCAGTGAAGCTGTCAAAATATAAGATGGACGGCGGTGCTTCGTTCTTCAAAGCCATGTAGGCATGTTGATGTGCTTTGGAAAACTGAGCGCGGAGCCAGTGTGATGATAATGCTGGACGGGCGTACGTAAACCTTATCAGGAACAATACTGTGTCAATTTCATGTTCATATTTTTCATGGGTGATGGATGGATTGATGATCCGAATGGAAGCGTGACAGTGGAGGGAAGATCCGGCCGAACTAACATCAGTAAGCTTGTGTGGGCTGGACTTACATACTGAAACATGTTGGCGAGAACATTTTTATCTAAATGGAAATGAGCAGGAGTTATTTTTTATTATTTTTTAATGACATCTTTTAAGCTTTGTGGGCTGATCATTTGCATATCTTTATATGTAGGTCCCTACCAAGAGTTTACACAAAGCAGGACTATAATGACAGGAAGGAAGATATTTCATATTTACTTAAACAGAAAAAGAAAGCGGCTGACACCGGCTGTGGATCCTCCCCTCATCAGGTTCAGCATTTTGGTACATTTGTATTGATTCGCAAAACACACAAACAACGAGGGCCCCCTCCATTTCCCAAAAAAAGCTGAGGGAGCTGTATCCTTTCAGACGGCTGTAATCTGTCCACAATATAGAGCTCGCCCTCAAACCTAACCTGTTGAGAATGAGGTCAGGGTTCAAGGGCAAAGTTCCCCATCGTCCACCTTATGACCGATTTAATACACCAAAAGTCTCTGGCTCCTTTGATGGTAAAGCTGAAACATTTCTTTCTGTTCTGTTTCTGTGTCATAGACAACTACTGTTTCACTTTGAGTTGATTGACAGTCAGATAGAAAGTACAGTGATCAGCACAGGACAAAGTAGGACAAGGTGGCCGATCGGGAGCAAAGTGTAACTGGCCTTTAATATTTTGAGATAACATTTGAATGATTCAGTTTGTTCAGTGACCTTTATTGATTCACCTTCTACAGACAGCACTGCCATTAGGAAATGTAAGGATGTTACTGAACCCTTTACTTTTACTTTAATCCTCTTTGTCCCGTGAGGCCTTATGTCCTCACGGGACAAAGAGGATCCCCCCCCCCCCCCCCTTATTCCTTATCCTAGGCAGCCTGTGGAGCCTCCCCCAAAGTAAGTTAATGTTGACTAGCTCTTCTGTCACACTTCTGTGTGTGGCAGTGGCAGGTTGCTTTTGTTCGTCTCCCGGCTTCTCTCATGCCTGTCCATTGTGAAACCTTGACTGGTAACTTCAACACACCATATGAAGAGCGTAAACTGTTTTGTAAGTGGGCACACTACTGCGGCAGCATTAACACTGGAGCTACCGCTTCTGCAACATGCACACATGAAGGGATGACTGTGCAAGTCCAAGCATGTCTGTTTATGTCAGAGTCATACATGAACATGCACACATTCCCTTTCTTGCAGTACATCAAAAGTTGCCGACTACTTGTAAATGTTGAAATCCTAAACTATGACGACTGAGGGACAAATCTGGAATAAAAATGTAAAAAAATCAGTTTAGCTTGGTCTCTCATTGACCACGTGTTGAATAATCAAAACACAAAGCAAGAAACCCTTCAAGATGCTGCTTAACCAGACGTCCAGTGTAGCTACTGTTGACTGACTAGTCAGATCACGTGGCCGACATTTACTCCGTTGCCTTTACAGTTATTTTGTAGCACCTAGAAAATGTAACTTCACACTAATGTCACCCCGTTGCTCACTGATGGAAGACAGCGTGATTGATAGTAAAGTTGTAACATGATGTAGAGAGCTGCGGGAGCGCGTTTCAGTTCTGCTACCATTGCCACGCGAATCACTTCCTTGTATCTGGGCAAACTTTAGTGTTTAAAGAAGCCTTCATTTGTTTCTCTTTCTAGCATCCGCCACGCTCATTCTACTGTGATGCCCTGCAGTTAAAAGGACGCTGATAAAATCCTGTCGTCAGTGATTGATTACTCAAGCATCTTCTGCTCACCGACGGAAACTCTACATGCAATAAACACAAGCGGGGAAATAAGTGAGGAAATCACTGTAGAAAGAAACTAAGAAGGAGATTAAAAGGGGAATACAGGTGACCGTACATAACCAGCCAACCCTTGGATTAGTGTCAGGGTAACATTAGAGTTACAAATACATGATACATAATCAAAGTGTTGTTGACTTCTAATGATTTCATCATGATATGTTGAATTTCCTTTTGAGTCACTAATTCGTCCCAATAGGACATAACACAAGACATGGGGGCAAAGGGTGTCATGAGATGAGATCGTGGATCACTGTACTTACCGCCACAGCTATCATGGAGTCGTCTGGTTTCCATTCTGCCTTCTGGTAGGAGCCAAACTGGGCAGCCGCCTTCGCAGACTCGATATAGCTGACGATCAAAACACTGGGCTGTGGGTGGGGAACAGGGATACGGGAAAGAAAATGAGCACTTTAAAAACATACTGCAGGTCACAGACATCTGACTGCCACATATGACAAAACTAAAACATCCACAGAATAAGTAACGTTACGGGCCAAAAAAGGTCTAAAGGTTGATTTGAAACACGTCTTCTAGTTTATCTAATGTGATAAATTGCTACTTTTCCTTGTTTTAACATTTCAGCAAACTGAATATCTTTAGGTTTTGAACTGTTGTTCAGACAAAACAAGATGCATTTACATTAGCTTGGGTTCTGGGAATTGTATTACTTTACAGTTCATTTAGCTGACGCTACAATAAGTGCAAACAATCATGAGGATTTTAAGATTTTAGGCTCAACTATATTATAACTATATTTTAATCCATTGTTACTGGACTGACATCAGTAAATGCAATGTCCTTTTAATTGTTCTAATAATGACACTGCTTGAGAAAGTAACTGAAAACTCAGACATGACACACAAACACACCACCGTTGATGAAAATAAATGATATATTTAGCTGAAAATTTACATTTTAACATTTAGAAAGCACGATAACATTTCCGTGCCGGTTGGCAGGAATATCTGCGTTTGTCAACTAGAGTGCTGGAAGTGGATTGTTGCCACTCTACTTCATTATCTATTTACTTTATCCTTTTAATGGTGTTATTTTATACTTTAATGCTGCTACTCTATGCCACTTTAAACTCATTTAAATGATTTCATTCTGTACGGTTCATTGTTACTAGAACTGGTTTAACATTTCAGAGTGTGTATTTTTGAGAAACCTGAGATCGAATAGACTCTGTTACCACGGGGGGGGAAAAGAGGACGTTTCTCTGATAAATGTGTAATATTATTGGAGAGAAACTGGCTTTAACCGCTGTGTTTTAAACACAGGTCAATAAAGTAAACCAGTTGAGAGGCCACAGTGGCCCATTGTTGATCTCATGCTTTCAAAATATGGCTCTGATAGTTTAAAACATTTACAAGAATGGTGTGATGAATGTGGTTTCAGGAGTGTCGTTAAGTACGGCACAGATACGGAAACTAGGCATGATCTCCAATGTTATTTTATACCATTTTAATTCTGCTATTTCCCACTCATTTACATCTACACTGTGATTATTGTACTGTAAATGCTCTTATTCTGTCTAATTGTTATGTTTTTGCAGTGAAGCAATTTGGGCTGCAATACTTGTATGAAAGGTGCTATACAAATAAAGCTTATTATTATTATTATTATTATTATTATTATTATTATTATTATTATTACTACTACTACTACTACCTGACATGTTGGTTCTTTGGAAAAGAAGCAACACAGATCAAAATAACTATCCTGAAAGAGCAGGAGAACTTTGACTGTTGCTGGACTGCTAACCTTGTGAGGCTAATTTATTCTGGAAAAATAGGCTACATCATCGTCATCATCATGCAAAATCATGCAACACAGACAGACTTTGCCTGAGGCAGTTGCCCTTAATTCGCTTCTACCCCTGAATCACTACGGCAGATACGTGTCTGGATCACAATACAACCATCACCACCACTTCATCCCAATCCCCAGATACACCAGCACAAACAATGAGTACGATGGCGTTTATCTGCAGTCAGATGAGAATCATTGAGGGACTTATTATTTGTAAATATGTTACTTCAACCATATGTCAACGGATGTGAAAACAGTTGTTGAAGAGGAGCAGTTGTAACTAAGTCAGTTTCTGAAACAACCTCAACACCTGGCAAATCCTCACTCGAGTCATTTTCATGATTCAAACCCCCTGCAGTTCATTCGTGTTATAAACTTATATCATTTCCTTAATGCAAATGTAATAGCACAGCTTATATTACTGAAGATGAATTAATCCTGAGTCATACTCTCAATGTAATGATGAGACGTATGATAAGAGTGTTTGGACATGTAACAAGACGTTAAAGGAAAACCAGAACCCTGCGCAGTGAAAGGCTCTGGTCAGGTGACCGGGAAAGCTCTCCTGTAATTCCAGCTGTGCAACATTAGACCTTACCCAGTCACCGTAATGAGAGAACAGGTTTTGAGTATTTCAACCAGAGAAGTGTCGCTTTTGTAACATGAAATCTTTATAATGCCAATGATACCTGCACTGGTGAAGCTTGCTCCGTGGGAAACAGAAAGAGAAACCCGTCTCCTCGATACCAAAATGCAATAACATTAGATCACAATTATAACCCCTTTAGGTGTTCTGTACTTTAAAAAAAAAAAAGGAAAGATCGCTCTTCAGGTAGCTCGATTACATTTGGGAACCAACAAGCACAATAAACAGGTCAACATTGTATTTTCCCTCTGTACTCTATCGCACTGGATTTGAAATAATCAATGTTAAGGTTCAGATTAAGATGCATTTCTTTACCATTATTTGAGGTTCATCTGATTAACTCTGTAGAAGAGTTGTGCTTAACTTACATACACAAATATTCTGCTGAAATCATGCATTTCCTTGAACGCTTGGCAAGATTAAGGTCCTGGAAAAAGGTAAATATGTACACAAATATGTCTTCCGATAAATGAATTCAGATAATGTGTGTGTTTATGGAAAACATATTACACAACCATTCAAATCTTTATCTGCTGCCCTAATAGTTAACTGCACCAAACGTTGTCTTAGCTTCTTTGACCTCTACCTGAAAAACATTCCCAACCCCTCCATTGTGTCAGTTTCTTCCTGTTATTTGTCATAATTCCTACAAAGAATCATTCAACATCCAAACCAATACTTGTTGACAGTTATTAAGTATGTTTGGATCAGTCACTGCAACACACACACACACACATCAAACTTGATCTGCGTTAAATATAAAAGGGCAAAGGAAATGATCGGGAAAATACTCTTGCCTATTAATGGTAATGTATCATCCATCAACAACTTTGGTTATTGCACTTCTACAAGATATTGATCATAGGAAAAGTAAATTACTGCATCAGCCAAACTCTGCAGACAGGCAGGTGTTCAGCCCACTAACACACAGGCAGGCCTGCCAACAGCCCTGAGGGACCTGACTTTGCATGACAACATCCTAAATAAACAACCAGTACATATAATTTACACGGAGCTAAAATGGTTTATAGGGCAGTAGAGGCTCGAGCTTGTGTATTTCTCCTGCATTGCCATTTCCCATGCTCCACCACAATTAAACGCAGTCAGGTTTGTGTGACTGAAGAAATCCCAGGGGAGCGTGAATAATTATATACACACACACACACACACACACACACACACGCACACACGCACACAAGTGCAACCATACTATGCGCATACACACACACACACACAATGTTGTTAATTTACGCAGGCACCTAGAGCCAGCTATGGCGCTACTGTTGCATAACAGCGCCGTTGCACCAACAAACTCCATCTCTCTATTCCTAGACATCCTGAGCTCCCACAAGGCAGTGGCAGGGCGACCGGACAGAAAGACTACAAGGATAAGCTACAGCGCTACACGGATTAAGTGTTAGCGCCTCGACAGAACTAGTCTGGCTCAGGCTACACCGGCCGAGGTCGAGGATAGATTGGATTAAAATGAGAATACACCTGATGGCTGATGGGAAACGGCAGATTTACAATCACCTTGATTACCGCTTAAGTGCTTGTCGGAAACACGCAGCAGAACATAGTAGTTACATTTATTGAGGAAAGATATCACTTGAGAAAATTGTGCAAACAAAACCCTCCACTACACCCCCGTGTGTAGACGTGGGCTAGAGAGTGCAATGAAATGACATAATGGATAGAACAGATGTGAAAGCCGCATGTCGAGAGGGAGAAGTTGCTCCAATCGACATTCCTGACACAGTCCTTTCCCTGGACGCCTCATTGATACTCCCAGGCAGGCAACGTTCTTAAGAAAGAGGGGAAGTAAAACATGGTCACATCCTGTGTGGGCCTCAGGAAGTAAACAACGACCCTGATCCATTGTTGCTGCACCTGAACAATATACAAGCTGTGTGGAGCACAGACCGCTATAAACAATGTGCTCAACTGCATGTTAGCAAATTAATTAGCCCCTCTCGATATCAACATGGTCACATCTGATGTAGCCAAACAAATGAGGAAGAGAGTGCACAGTTCACACAGGCTTCTTGGAATTTCATAGAGTTTTCTACTACATCAGATGCTGGCGCTGGAAACAGTGCTTAAGGGGGAATCAGCACACATTTCATGAACCATTCTGCAACATTAAAAGATGATTACTTGTCTCGGAACAGGCGTCCCTTGGTAACAAATGGCTTGACAGCTACACTGACAGACAATGTTCTTTAACCGTTAAAATATATTAGACAATGGTGAAAATAAGATCTTGCCTCAATGCCCGTGTCAGTTGACAGTCCAAATCCTAGTACAGGCTACAAAACGTCAAACTCATTTTCTGTACTGGATTGTTTTTGCACTGCAAACAAGTGTTTGGTTTATAGTCACTATATGCTACTGCTAAAGTGCTGATCAGTTCTATTGTTCTGGAACACATTGATCCCTCCTGCATCTCCTCTCAGACACCCGGCCTTTCTTAGAAATATTCGTTATTTGCATTTCTCTGTTGAAAATGAAAAAGATAGCCTGTAAAGCATCTCTTTCACAGACCACCGACTTACAGTATTGCTATTTGTTTCTGTAGTTTTCCCTTACAAGACAGACTTTAAATATCACCTCACTGATCACACAACGATTTTGGTTAGTTATGGATGACGGATTTATGACATTACTCCGCACCTTACAGCACAGGTCTCCTGGCTCTAGACCAGCAACTTTGGGGGCCATATTGGAATCAATTTAGCCAGCAGTTTCAGACATGATGGTGCTTAAAAGGGTTCAAGGTTTTGTAAGACCCTTTTTGTGAAGTCATGAATTACTGATAAAGGGCCTTGGCTCAAGATTATCTGTAAAACACTACCATCTTGTTGAAATGACCGTCATAATAAATAGAAAAAGAGAGTCCACACTGGCCTTCAGTCAGCCAGAGGCCATTTAGAGAAAGTATAACCCATCAATACACAATATGTGGTTGAAAAGCAGCTTTGTTTCAAATCAGTATGGAATTTTTCTTATGTAATATGCCATTGTCTAGTAACACTGGGAAATAAAGGGATCAAACGATGTGCTGAAACAATTGTTTACATGATCATATAACTCTGGCATCCCGCAAGATCTTGAATGAGTGTTGAAACTGCTGCCTGAACATACCACAACCAGTTTACACTTTCCCGCTGTCTGACATAATGCATTCATCAGGTGTACTTCAGTTCTGACAGAGGATGAAAAGCCACCAAACCTGTCATGAATGAGCGATTAAATGGGAGGAACTACGCACGTGAAATGCCATTCAAATACAACTGTCTTTTTGAAAAGGCACACGTATACGGATATAGGCAAAGTGTTATGATGAGTAACACTGTCACCTGTCATTCATGTAATAGATGTGCATGTGGCACCGTGTGCCAACGTGTTCAGGTGTACCTCCAGCTCCTCACTAATGACACTATTATGTTTATTAAGTACACTTTTAATAATCATGAAGGGCACACAGCCAGATTGCCACGCACTAGTGCAAATCGTGTGAAAATAAAATAGGGTCAATCTCGTAAGTTATAGTGTGCAACATGCTCATATTAGCTCAAATGAAAGTAGCGCTGCCCCCATTGTTTTTGTTGGTACAGCTGAGTTCATGACCATGACTGAAGCGAAGCTGATTTGACTTACCCGACTAAACCAGACGCTGAGCTGCGTCTCTGACAGCACGGCGAAGTAAAACCTCTGGGAGCTGGGCTGGATGTGGAAAGGCTCCTCTTCACTCCTCAGCGGACAAAGCAGCCTCCGGGGCCAGCCGGTTAGGAAATACATGACTGCAAACTCACTCCGCCTCGACACTCCAAACAGTGTCGCAATGCCAGATAGTCGGTGGCCCTTATTCCTCTTAAAGTGTTTTCAATCCAAGCGAGCCATATGCGCTGTTAACGTAGATATAAAAAAAAACTTTAAATAGGTACATGCAGTCCAGCGTTCACATTGGCCAGCCTATATCCATGAATGCCGTACAGAGAGCTCCCCAGCAGCCGATGGAGCTACACAGCTAGCCCTGGGTTAGCATTCGCTTTCCAACTTGAAGCTAATGAGCTATACAAGGTAACGGCAGTCTAACCGAAAACAAAAGCAACCAGGCCCGCAGCGACAGCGCGCAGCACCAATCCGTTTGCTGCTGCTGACAAATGGGTCGATTAACTTTGGCTCCCGCTGGCGTGTCAATTCTTACGGTGTCTGGACCAGCGATGTTTAATAACGGTAAAGCGTCCAATTTTCACTCCTCTGTGCACCACAGTCGCCATCTTTACAAGAGTATGTGTGACTCAACGCTGATTGGCCACGACGGAGACGTTTGCGTGGTGTTGACATCTGACGTCAGCACTCTGTTATGTGAAACCACGGTAGCGTGAGGGCAACGTGGCTCGACACTGACACCTGGTGGTGTAAAAACAACATGTCTTCAATGTAATATCTGAAGAAACCATGCAAGGAAAGTACATATCCACTGTCACATTACAGTATACTTTTGTCTCCCATCTCTACAAACCCTTAATAGGCTTTGAATATAAATAAATAAATAAATAAATGTAGGCATATTACATTTTCATGTTCACGTTTGTGATGTGCCGTTTAGAACAGTAAGGTCGGTTCAAAGGCTTGACGAGGTGTTTCGGCAAAATGCATGTCCGTTTGCACCATAATGTGATGAGGTAATTAGTCTGATAATGATTAATCTAACTGGCTTTTGTGAACAAAAACAGGAGATGGTGTTCAACCATGTTCTCACTTTATGAAATAAAGGGAGTCACATACCTAATAAAACATTCCGCACGTTAGTATGTATTATTTTTGTCGCACATTGTTTTGTTTTTTAATTTACAAGAAAAATATGAATTAATAATAGGATACTATAATCTGCAGTACACATTTCGGAGCAACAGGTGGCGGTAATGCATCTTTAACGCCACTAAAAGACAAGAAGCAGAAGAAGAAGAAGAAGTAAAACGAAGAAGAAGAAGAAGTTTGTTTCCTTCAGCAATCTTATCAAGCATGTTCACTAATGCTACAGATAGACACTTTCCATTTCTTATATGTTACTGGACTTATTAAGCTGTTTTAAAACGACTTATAACGTAAGGTAGAAAATACATTCAGACTCATACTTCGTTAGGTGGCGGTATAATACGTGTAGTTGTTTGATAACTGCCAGAGAGGGAAGAAGAAGAAGAAGAAGAAGAAGAAGCAGAAGCAGAAGCAGAAGCAGCAACAGAAGAAGCATGGCTGCTGACATGAGATTACCAACAATTCAAAAACCACTGTCGCTATCAGTTTCTGATTTCGACCGAAAAGATTTGGTCGTCCCCGGTGATGTTATTACTTCAGACACCGGCTTCATGAGGTAGGCATGTGGGTGGTGCACCGGTGGTGTGATCGGCTGCTGTGTATCGTGGCCTCACCATGTTGTCATGGATGAAAATCCACTCAGAGTTTGGGATCACTTGGAAAATGTACCATAAAGTAGATTTGATGTGATCATCATCAGCAGGTAGATAGTGGATTGACTAGCAGCAGCATCATAATGCAGGCTGCACTAGCTTTTAGTTACCTCCCTAAATAGGTTAGGCTAATTTCAAAAGGGAGGAGTTATTAATGCTGGTTATACTTTGTCCATAATAATATTGGATTAGCTGTTTACCAATGTATGAAATATGTAGTACCAGCCTGTCTGATCTGCTATCAGTAGTGGTCATCAGTGTAAATTCTCCCAGCTGTTCAGGCTGACATGCAATATGTAATGTAACTTAAATTGTGACGGTGGACTCAAAACTAATCCTTTAAAAGTGTGGCTGTGTTGTCTATCAGCACTCTGGCGGTCATATCTATAGTTAACCCAGTTTTACCAGACTTTAGCATATTCCTGTTTGGCTGTATTATTATTATTATTATTATTATTATTATTGTTATTGTTATTGTTATTGTTATTGTTATTATTTCTATGTTTTTACTTATATTATTATTGGATGTACAGTATATCTCAAAAGTGAGTACACCCTTTAGATTTTTGCAAATATTCTGTTATATCCTTTCAGGGGATAACATTATCCTACTGAAACTTTGATATAACTTAAAGTAGTCAGTGTGCTGCTTGAATAACAGTATAGATTTATTGTCCTTTGAAAATTACTCAGTACACAGCTGTTAATGTCTAAACAGCTGGCAACAAAAGTGAGTACACCCCATAGTGAACATGTCCTAATTGTGCCCAATGATGTTGTTTTCCCGCCCTGGTGTCATGTGACTCGTTAGTGTTACAAGGATTCAGGTGTAAATGATAAGCAGGGCTGTTAAATTTGGTGTTTTGGGCACAATTCTCTCTGAATGCTGGACAACATGGCACCTCATGGCAAGGAACTCTCTGAGCGGCTGAAAAAAAGGATTATTGCGCTTCACAAAGATGGCCTTGGCTATAAGAAGATTGCCAACACCATGAAAATGAGTTGCAGCACAGTGGCTAAGATCATACAGCGGTTTTCCAGGACAGGTTCCACTCGGAACAGGCCTCGCCAGGGTCAACCAAAGAAGTTGAGTCCACGTGCTCAGCGTCATATCCAGAGGTTGGTTTCCAAAAATAGACGTGCGAGTGCTTCCAGCATTGCTGCAGAGGTTGCAGAAGTGGGATGTCAGCCTGTCAGTGCCCAGACCATACGCCGCACACTGCATCAAATCGGTTTGTATGGCCGTCGCCCCAGACAGAAGCCCCTTCTGAAACCGATGCATAAGAAAGCCCGCAAACAGTTTGCTGAAGACAATGAATCCAAGAACATGAGTTATTGGAACCATGTCCTGTGGTCTGATGAGACCAAAATAAACCTGTTTGGGTCAGATGGTGTCCGGCGTGTGTGGCGGCACCCTGGTGAGGAGTACCAAGACAAATGTGTTTTGCCTACAGTCAAGCATGGTGGTGGCAGCATCATGGTCTGGGGCTGCATGAGTGCTGCCGGCACTGGGGAGCTGCATTTCATTGAGGGACACATGAATTCCAATATATACTGTGACATCCTGCAGCAGAGCATGATCCCCTCTCTTCGGAAACTGGGCCGTAGGGCAGTTTTCCAACATGATAATGACCCTAAACACACCTCCAAGATGACAACGGCCTTGCTGAAGAAGCTGAAGGTTAAGGTGATGGACTGGCCAAGTATGTCTCCAGACCTAAACCCAATTGAGCACATGTGGGGCATCCTCAAGAGGAAGGTGGAGGAGTGCAAGGTGTCCAACATCCGTGCGCTCCGTGATGTCGTCGTGGAGGAGTGGAAGAAGATTCCAGAAGCAACCTGTGCAGCTCTGGTGAATTCCATGCCCAGGAGGGTTAAAGCAGTGCTAGATAACAATGGTGGTCACACAAAATATTGACACTTTGGGCACAATTTAGACATGTTCACTATGGGGTGTACTCACTTTTGTTGCCAGCTGTTTAGACATTAACAGCTGTGTACTGAGTAATTTTCAAAGGACAATAAATCTATACTGTTATTCAAGCAGCACACTGACTACTTTAAGTTATATCAAAGTTTCAGTAGGATAATGTTATCCCCTGAAAGGATATAACAGAATATTTGCAAAAATCTAAAGGGTGTACTCACTTTTGAGATATACTGTATGTCGTTAATTTCAATCTGTTACATTGTACACATTTAAAATAGTATTTATTGTATATTTATGTTTCTTGTCTATGCACCAATACACCATAGCAAGTTCCTTGTAAGTGAATACCTACTTGGCAATAAACCTTATTTAGATTTCTCATCAACATTGCTATACATCATTTATCTCCAGGGGTCATGGTACCTACGTTGATGAAGACAAGCTGACGGCTTCAGTTGCTGGAGAGGTGCAGAGAGTGGACAAGCTGATCTGTGTCAGACCTCTTAAGACCAGGTAAGGTATTAGATACTCTCAAACATTAAATGTTTTGAGTCAAGCAGAAGTTGTGTAATTATAATTTTGTTGTATGTAATTTAACTTCAGGTTCAATGGTGAGGTTGGAGATGTGGTGGTTGGCAGAATCACAGAGGTAAGGCACTGCCGCCACGTCTCTTATTATATGATGTCTGACATTTTAAATGTATCCTAAAAATATGTTTTTATAGTCATTATGGTTCGTAAGATTACATTTTCATGATCAATATGTGTGTTTTTTTGTGGTGTGTGTGTGTGTGTATAGGTACAACAGAAACGGTGGAAGGTGGAGACCAACTCCCGGCTGGACTCTGTCCTCTTGCTGTCTTCTGTCAATCTGCCTGGAGGAGAGCTGGTGAGATGTTAGAACATGTGGGAGAAGTGTTCTGTGTATTACACTGTTTTCGGAGCTAGCATTATCTTAAAGGATCGGGGCAGTTCAACTTTTATTTAATGTTTTAAATCTTTATTTGAGTTTTTTCTTTTCAGAGGAGACGATCAGCCGAAGATGAGCTCACCATGAGAGAATACCTTCAGGAGGGCGATCTCATCAGTGTAACTGTTTTTAAAAAATAATCTTTCATTTGCTGCTCCATCTTATTATTCTCACGTATAATGTCCTTGTTGCTCTTTTCCTGTTCTTTTAGGCAGAGGTGCAGTCTGTCTTCACAGATGGAGCCCTATCACTTCACACCCGTAGTTTAAAGTATGGAAAAGTAAGTTATGCCAGTGCACTCAATGACAAGTGCAGAGTACAGCTGTGATGATACCCCTGACATAATGTTGAGTTTGCTCTATGAGTCACTGTTTGTGGTTCAATCAAACAAATCAGAATGTAAACAAAGTGTGACCTACTTGTGGGATGACAGTGCTGTCACTGTTTGCACACTTTGGAATCACTCACATTTTGGGAATGTAACCACCTGTGTGTGCACGCCTCTGTTTCAACTGCGTCACTATACCAGCAGCTGATACATAATTGAGTACAAATTAATTAAAACCTTTTTGTTTTTAAATGATATTCTATAAACAGGAAATGATTTACTCAGCAGTTAGTTACACACCTTATTTGGAGATGATAATGGGTGTTTAAATATGTGACATCGGGGCCAGATGGGTGACTACTTAGTGATCTGTCACCTTTCATTGCTGGCTCCTTTGTACTCTGGTAAGATGAAACAATAACAGTAAAGAGGCTGAAATATTACAATAATACGAATGGTACGACCTGTACACTTTGCTCATATGAGATCAAGACCTGAGTCTTATTTTTTGGTATACTCATGCTGTGAGCTTAAATATTATGCTGTGAAACTGTGTTTAATGTGGTGCTGCTGTCTCGGCCAGGACACGCTGGTAAAGGATTTAATTATATAAATGTAAAGAAAATAAATATGTTTTTTCTTTAAGTGAGGCTTAAAGCAGTGTTATTAATCATTCCTACACATAGACAGAATACCACAGTGATTTTGCTCCTTTTTATATGTACCATTATATTTTTGCATTACAAAATATAGCTTTACCTTTCTCGCTAAAAACAAGCGAGTAATACATTTTTCTTCTTTCCTAATTTGACCTAATACCCTGTTGTCTACTTTCTCTGGCCATCAGTTGGGTCAAGGAGTGCTTGTCCAGCTTTCTCCTTCTCTGATCAAGAGGCAGAAAACGCATTTCCACAACCTGCCATGTGGTGCATCCATCATCCTTGGGAATAACGGCTTTGTGTGGTTGTATCCCACACCGGAACAACAGGACGAGGAGGCTGGGGGCTTCTATACCAGCCTGGAGGTGGGAACACAAACAGTATATCATAGCTTCACTCGTCAACATATTGATGAA
Organism: Cottoperca gobio; assembly: GCF_900634415.1. Classification (NCBI taxonomy): domain Eukaryota; kingdom Metazoa; phylum Chordata; class Actinopteri; order Perciformes; family Bovichtidae; genus Cottoperca; species Cottoperca gobio. Next base: position 14,814,743 of record NC_041366.1, on the reverse strand, counting down.
TAAACACTTGGGAGTTAAAGGAAGTTACCAGTTAACCTGCTCTTGTTTCGATATTATTCAATATGGGAGTAATCTGCAGAGAGGAGTCAGTTTGTTTAATCTACTGCATCCAAATTGTATTTCCATTTATATATTGCACTTGTTTATTTTTGCGTCTCTTGTCTCTGCCCTTTCAGCCTGTTGGTCTGTCAGATCGAGAGGTGATTTCACGGTTGAGAAACTGCCTCCTGGCTTTGGCTGCACACAAGGTCCTTCTGTTTGACACCAGTGTTCTCTATTGCTATGAATCTTCAGTTCATCACCAGGTAGGATGCGATCAGATTAGATTTGATGCACTGTAATCACTGTGTTACTTATTTCAGTTTTCAACTGTATGTGATTTGTTTTTTTTATTAAGCAATGGCAATGACAATAAATCTCATACATTTTTTATTTTTTTACTTGTTCCGTGGTATTGTGCCATCTGGTGGCCATATTTGGAAACCTACAGAAACAATTGACTAGTCAACTTTTGACTACTGTTCTCCAACACGGTGGAACAGGCATGGTTGATTTCATTGCTCTTTTATGCAAAGAACTGATGACTTAACTACGTGGCACATATAACATGGAAAGTACTTCGTAATTGTTAATGTCGACGTTTGTTTGCAGTGTTTTCTCTCTTGCTAATAACCCAAGCTAACAAAGTCCAACCCAGTTATCTTATGGGTTTGAGCAGTCTTCTCTTAAGCTACAACTCTTAGTACACTGAAGTCGACATTGCGGCTGACGACTGTGTTTATGGTTTGTCTCAGTAACAAAACACTATAATATGTTTACTGTTAATGGTAAGATCATTGAAGGAATTACTGCATTCAAAAATGTGAGAATAGATGTGCATCATGCATCATTCTGCTGGTTTGTTCTTGTGAGGATTCTTGTTACATTTTCTAACTAAAACCATTGCCATGTAAATATTGTTTACCAGGACCCATGATGATGATTTATAATTCTTTGCTTTGTGCTGTCTTTGTAGGTTAAGGACATCTTGAAACCAGAAGTGATGGAGGAGATTGTAATGTTGACGCAACAGAAGCTGTTGGATCAGGAAGGTTAAAGAGCACAGCTCCTGATCAAGCAGCCATGTCAGAGACTGACCACCTATCCGAGGACTGAACTGGCCTTTTTTTTCCAAGAACCTTTCTTATTGTGACAATTCTGTTGTGAAGAACAGCTCAAAGTGTATTTTATGTAACACAACTTATGATTATTGTTTGATTGCTTGTTGGAATGATAGGTAGATCTGCAGCATTCAGAAATCACTTGAGCACCTGTTCTTTTGTTTTACAGAGGTATAGTGGAACCCTTTTGATAATGTGTGGTGTTATACAAAAGAAATGTTGTATGCAATACATTTTCTATAAATGACAGCACGTTTTGGTGTTTTTATTGATACATTTTTACAACATTCTGCATGTAAGTTGGAGAAGCAAAGATCAAAATGTATCTTTTGTTCCTTCTAAACACTTTATCATCTTGTAACTTGAATACTCTTGAAGCCAGTACATCGAGTAAAAAAGGGTTTGAAAAAGCAGGTTCAACATATTCTCTGAGTAGGCCCTCAGGAATGGCAGAAGAAACTTTAACTCAAGTACTGTACTCCAAATTCGAGGTACTTGTACTTTTGTTTGATTATTCACATGTTATGCAACTTTATACTTTATACACTCCACTATATTTGTCTGACTGCTTTAGTTACATTTCAGGTTACAATTTTCCATACCTTTCCTGTCCAATGAAAACTATCCTCAGATGGATAAACTGGAGGATTAAGTGTTTTTTAGTTAAATTAAAAAAGTCTACAGAAATAAATGTGACATACACATTAATGCAGCAGTAATATAAAATAGTAAAACACTGACGGGGACCATTTTACTGCACATTGACAACTTTTACGTGTCATACTTCAAGTACATTTAACTGGTAATACTTACAGACTTAAATTTGGTTTGCATGCAGGAGTTTTATTTTGAGTGGAGTATTTCCACTGTGTGGTATTAGTAAAGTAGAATACTTCTTCCACCACTGCCCTCAGTGTAGTTGGAGGTTGTCTGTCCTCCTACACTCACAGCATAATAACATAATGCTCTGGTCCCCTGTACTAGCCCACGCACGCACGCAACGTCACACGTCGCCCCACCCACATATTTCTGTAAACCACCTTGCGTATGGAAGTATGGCGGCACCAGCGACACAACTACTCCTCGGCCAAAGTTTATTGCTCAGAATTTCACGTGAGAACGATGAATAAGTACGCGAACCGAGGGGACGGTAACGAAGAGCTCGGCGACTGTAAACGGAGGGAAGGACTTGCAGAAAGAGTCGTCGGTCTCTGGCCGGCTGAGTTTCCTCGACTTCTCTTCACCTCCTTGATTGAAGTGCCTTTAGTCCGGGTACCACAGGGGAAGCAGCTCCGCGAGACGGGAAGAGTGGACACGGAAGTTTGAAACAAACTGAATACTTTTGCTTTGGAAAGACTAATTACAAAGCATTCAATTGTGGTGACCAGAGATGTTTTTTTGAGACATTTGAGGGCACTTGTCCGACATTTATAAGCAGCGTGTTAACGCGAACCAACTGTTGAGTGCTCGATATGCATTTAAGGGTCTGGCGCTGCATACCACCAGCTAACGTTAGTTAGCCTCCATGGCTGCCTTCAACTTTAGCTTGAGGTCGCCAGCTAACCGACAATATAGATGTTTATATGTAAGTTTGCATTCACTTGTCTTTACTCCATAAGTCGTCACTACGGTGCAAGTTTGAGATGTGTGGTAGGAGTCTGTCATTATCACTTTAGTGCTTATTGTTGATGATTTAATGTTTTTGACATTGCTGTTGTAAAAAAAAAAAACAAGTTGCACAGGGACAATGGAGTTAAGGATAACAATAGTTAATGCTCTGCTGCAGTTCAAGGATGCTTTTGATTATTCTTTTTGTATCGAGCACTACTTAGTTGTTGACGCCTATCAACACTACAGTTCCCTTTATAGTCATGTGTGTAGCCTGCAGTAGCTTGTCATTTAAAGAGCTAGATTAGTGTTAGAAAGAGGGCGTACAAACTAGATTAACTATCTTGTCAGTACACCTACCTTACCTGTGCATCCTTATATATACAGCCTCATTTCCCTCTGTTATATGTAGGACGGTTAAAAATCCAACAAGACCACACTTTTTGCAGGTTTAGTATATAGTAAGTTATTTGGCACTGACATTTATTAGGACATGGATTGGTTGTTTATTTCAACCCTAGGATGCACACTATTACATATGTGAGGCAGTTATGTGCAGTATACATTTAAGCCAGGGTGATTTGTACAATTTGCAAGGTGTTTTAATGCAGTTTTTCTGTTTGAAACAATAATATTGCTCTTAATAAAATCATCAATTCTTGATTGTTTCCCTCCCCCCTTTAGATTACGTTGAAATGCCTTTATTTGACCTCTGAAGCACTCAGGATCCATTAATGCACGATAAACAGAGACATACTGGAGTAATACGGATCTGCATAGGTGACCTGCATCACCCACACTCCGGGAGAGGACAGACTGAGCCAGGGAAAGGGGTTCCTGTCTCCTCCCGATCCCCTCCCTGCCTGGTGGCCATCTGTTGACAGTGAGCAACTGAGTCCAGCTTGGAGAGTCCCGGCTGCGGCCTGGCACCCTGCCCTTATGGGGCAGCAGCCGGGGAAGTTTGTAGGGGACCAGAGGAGACCTAGTCTGCCGGCCTTCATCAAGGGTGGAAGGAGAGAGTCATCGCGCCATGGGACCCAACCCTGTAACGTTTTTGCTGTGCACGGTAAGAACACCCTTATAAGGTTACTTGTTATTGACAGCATGTATTTGTTTTTCAAACTGTCACCAGTTTGCTTAGTCCTATACATGTGTATAAAGAGAATGTTAAGGATTAACATTGCATCCTTTCGAGCATCATGTGCCCCCCACAGGCCAAGGATCAAATACTACGACACCTTTCTGTCTTCTGCTTCCCCGTGTGTCCGCCACATTACTTTTCAACAAATTTAATCACATAATGAAAACGAGCAGGCTAGCGTGACCGTTGTACGTATTGTTCACTGTCGTGAAAAAGCAATAATCCAAGATGCAGGGGATGTAACGATGCATCATTAGAAATCACAAGCGTGTACTGATGCCATCAACACCACTAAGGCTGCATCATCGAGAATGCAGCATCCCGGCTGAATGAAAGACTGCAATAATACGTTTTAACTGCTTATAATCAAACTTACAACACATTGATAATATAAGCAGCTCATAAAGCCACTCTGACCCTAGGGATGGTAAAATGACTCTGTACTTTTGATTGCTCACTTTTTTGGTCTGTGACGTTAACTGTTATCTGTCACTCGACTAATACAGAGTGCGATTAGTTTTGTAATGCTACACAACAACTTACTGCTGCTAGCAAGGCAGCCTTTAATCAAGGATATAATGCGCGGTAAACTGCAACATCTATGGTATTATCACTTTGTATCTCTCACATAGTGAACTGATGAACACATGAGTTGCTCTCAATATGATAGTGCAGTGGGGGTCATACTGACTCTTTAGCATTGTTCTCTACTGGTACATCCACTGTCACGCTGTTTGAAATGTTATTTATTTAAAAGAAAGAAGCATTCTGTTCAAAGTACCATCTGATTGATATTTGCTTTTGTGTTGTATTTTGTTGTTGTTGACTTTAGATTACAATTGACCTATTTTCATCTGGAAATGAGTTTACAGCTGTGCTGACAACACCTGATATAATGTAACTATCTTAACATTCATTAAATGTAGTGCACGTGTACATATAATACTCTAGTTTGTAGAAGGGAGAACTTGAGAAGCCATTAAATATAAAAAGAAAATAAGCTAATAAAGCAAAGTTTCAAAAAGTTTTTAACTTCTAACATCTTATCTATTGAGAGTACAATTTTACTTTTCTCACTTTTAGGCTCTCAGAATAATTTAATAAATTCCACTGACATAAAAAGCTGCTCACACATTTGTAAGATTGCAAACTTATGTTCTAGACAATTAATGGCTAACCTCCCGTCGGCTAACTTCCCTTCACAGTGGCACAATGAGTCGCAGCAGTCTCGTGGGGGCAAGTGCACTAAGACTGATGTTACAGGACAGCTTTGAGTGTAGGGCACACAGTTCAAGATGAGTCTGTCCCCGTCCTTACCCCTGATCTTACTAAGCTTGCCTTGACTGAGGAGCAGATGAAGTCAGAAACGATCAAGAATTCATCCACATCGATGATGTAAAGCAGGTTTTATAATGTGGCAGAGTTTGTACAGGATAGCGTCGTGTGTACTACATAGTGCGATAAAATATTCCGGATGGGGCAATGAACATTCAGGCTGCAACTAACAATTATTTGCATTATCATTTATTCTGCAGATTGTTTTCTCAATAAATCAATTTATCGTCTTGTCAATAAAATGTCAGTGAGTAGTAACATTGCCCATAACCAGTTCCCTGAGACATCTTCACATCAAAATGAAGAGGGATCCTGTTTACTATCACAGAGCGGACTACCATCATGCATTGCACAAACAGGAAAATTGGCACATTTAGATGGCCGCCAAATTAAAAAGGATAATTGTTAGTGGCTAAGTAAATCATTTTGGACGGACATATTAACCACAGATACACATGAAACATGGACCTGCATGAATGAGCCACTTACGCCCATGCTGCACTCCTCAGCCTCTGCTGGCACAGAGCCACACTGTGCTCTGCCAAGAAATGACCCTGTATACACTACATCCCACTTCAGATAGATGTCTTACCTGGGGGTGTTTCTTGTGTATCAATTAATCCATGATCTTAGAAAGCAGTGTTTTCTGGATAAGTTTCCTGATTTAAAGCCTTTCTTTATTTCTAATTCCCAATCAGAGCTTTTAAAGCGAGCATGGCAATGCACAGAAAGCAAACTTTTGTATTTTAATGTTTTCGGTGACATCATCCGTTATACTCGATGGTTTTTATTACTAGTTTTGGCTTATGAAAGTGCCTTCAGGGTGGTTTTAATCTTAATGTATTGCCCAGAATAGCACAACAGAAAATAACCAAGGTACGCGGAGGTTTGTTCTCTACCATAAATTAAGAAATATAAAACTTAATTGAATTGTCACTGGGGGGGTTAGGACAATTAAAACTACGAAATTTAGAGGTGGATCATAAAAATGTTCTCAAAATTTGGGAAGTTCCAATTCAGAAACATGAACATATCAGTTGAGAGACGGAGCTAAGCTGTAAGGTTTTTAAAACGATCACTTTCCATTGAACCGGATGCATTTCCATGCATCCAGCTAACTGATAAGTTTACCAAATGTGTCTGTAGGGCTCTGAATGCCTTGGCTGGAATACATTCCGCTGACTCCAAGTCTTGCATAACACAGAGGGGGACAGGACGGGGAAGGTCAGAAAAACAGAATGAAAGCTTTTGCCGGTAAATGGATCGAATTTGGCAAAAGGGTCAGTGACATGGGGCGTTCTTGTTTTCTCTTTCTGCCCCTTTCCTCCTGTGATGAGCAAGTTGGACTATTAGAGGGGATGTGAGTCATAGTGCAAGAGGAGGGCAATATAAACACATGATTTTACATTTTGTTTTTTTTTTTTCTTCCTGGTGAGCCCCAGCTAGTTAACACTGGGGCTAGCCAGCGCCGCGCTGCTTCTCAGCAGGCAGGTTCAGACCTCTGCATGCAGCTGCCTGTGAGAGAGGCAGAGGCAGCGAAGGGCAAGCAAAGACCTGTTTTTGCTCTTGGCACCTCTTGTGTACTGTACAGTGGAGAGGTATACTCTTATCGGATAGCTTGCACAGATCATAAGAATTGAGCAGAGTAGTACATTTCTGGAACACACGGCATTTCCAACATTTATTTTCTATGTGTGGCTCAGAAAACTGAGTTTCTCCTAAAGTTGACCCGGGAACTCAATGAATCACGGACTAGATTACAAGCTGCAGTAGGTTACCAGGCCTGTTTAAGAAAACAGGTCTGAGCACAACAGAAGAGTGCACTTGATCACTTCTTTCTACATAATGTTTACTTGTAGATACAAAAATACATTCTGGATCGACAATATGTTTGTTCAGCTGTGGTCATTGCTGATGTTCATCCACTTATAGCTACTAAAAATTGACCTCACTTTTACATTTTAGTAGCCATTCATCATAACTATATTTGTACACTTTTCTTTCTGCAGCTTGGCCCTGCCACACCAGCGCCGTATTGGGTATGAAACTCCAAAAGCAATTTAACCGAAATAGATTAATTGTAACAACAATGGTGTAACCACGATTTCTGTCAGAGATTGTCCCGGTTATTACACTCAGTAAAATTATTTGTTTTTTTTACTTCAAATATGCGCCTCCCTGCTTCCTCCCTTATTTTGAGCATGCAGGACATGGAGTCGCCGTGTAAAAGTATTCAACAAAGGAATTATGCCTTTTCATTTGTTTTCCTGCCATCCCCTGAAAAAAGGGCTGACGGATGAAAGAGGAAAGCAGAGCAGGATTTGGAGGTTGGAGGGTTAAAAAAAATAGCTCTCCGAAATAAGTTTAGCCCCGAGATGCAGTTCCGCAACAAGTGAACAAATACTTAGACGGGTACAAATGCTAGCATTATGTTTGTAGATGAATCTCGATGATCCGACACATATTCCACATCAACAATCCGCCTACTTGACTTCTTCCATTTATATCTTCTTTTATGTAACAGCAGTTTTTTGATCAGCTCGCCATATTACTAATGCAACTACTTGTACTGTTGCTGCTTCATATTAAGAAAACTATCTAAGGATTGTATATATACTGACACAATACAAACTCTCAGTACATTACATCATTACAGGTTTGCAAGAGGAGTTTCTAGACCTCCTGTCGATACAGGCATTTTGTTTGTAAAATGTGCCTTTTGTATGAAGCTTAACTTATTGGCGGTTAATCCTCCTTAACTTCCGAAAAACAGCTAGAAACAGTGTAAGGGTTTAAGAAACTGTGGTTTTTCCATTTGATTGGTCTCAAAAGTTTTACTACAGCCAACTTTAATTTGTAGACAACACAAAGAGACCAGTGCCAACCTGTGGTCATCAGCCAGACACGTTGGGTTACAGAAAATGCCGGGACCTCTGGCTTGTTGCTTGCTGCTTGTTGCTTGGATATGTTTCACTATGGGCACAACAGGACTTTTCTTCTTACTCATAAGCTTCACCCCACAATTTTTTCCTGTTTGACGCCTCGAGGCTAGACTGGCAAGCCGTCAAGTATGTACAAGGCACATTATAATGTGGGGATAAAGGAAGATGACACCCCGCTTGTTCATTGTCTTTATTTGCTCATTTCTATTCAGGGCCAGCGGGTGCTGGAGCAGTATGTACAAGGCAGAAAACAGGAAAAACACAGCACACCGGATAACATTGTGTCCATAAAGAAACAAACAATTTGGCTTGCATGTCTGCGGAGCACACAAAAGGGGAAACTGGAAAATATGTGTGCATCCTCAAAGTCTAGGTGTTAAGGCTCGGCTGTCCATGCCTGGTTCAAATCTGGCTAGGGATCCTTGGTGCATGTTATCCCCGGTGTCTTTCTCCTCTAATTTTTTATTCATCTCTATTTTGGTCTATCTGATAAAATCACTAACTACCTACTAAGACTATGTGTGGTAGTGTGTGCCAGCAGCATAGACATATCTATATTTGAAGCGAGCATTGTAATCATAACCGAGATATCTACGTTCTTAATCCACGACAAAGGTTTTGTTCTTCTTACATGCATATAAAGAGGCTTTAATATTTAAGTAATGGTGGTGAATGTACTTTTTAAAAGTTGTATTTTGGGCCAAGGTTAGACAGTCTAACCCCTCCTCTCGCTCGCTCGTGTGTGTGTGTGTGTGTTTTCTCTGCAGCAGCTGCATTGAGCGTTCATGCAGTAAGTCAATCCATTTCTCTTTTAGTCTGTCTCTTTCCTGGCTGGAACTCGAGGAATCTATACCGTCTATACACCAAATCTTCTCCCATGATCCCTCTGGGTTCTGAAGACGGGAGGAGGGAGGTTGTACGTCCCAAGTACATGCCCACGCAGCAGGCGCCTCATAGTAATGCTCATTCAGGCCAGCTGTTAGGCCCCTGGTGACTTGTCCTTTGCCAGTGGCTAGCCATGTCGCCAGACAAATGGACACGGACACAGACACAGACACACACACACACACACACACGAAAGGACTTCTCCCTTATCTAATCTGTATACTACTACATCTTGATAGTAGTTTGTTGGTCTTTTGTGATGGCATTTTGACAAGGTTGCCTGCAGAATTTAGTGTTTAGGTATGTCTAAATGTGGGTGTGTGTGAGTGTGTGACACATTTGTCCCTTGCCGGATGACACCTTGCTGATTAGTATGTGTTTTCCCCTCTCATCAAGTTTTGACCACCTGGAAAGGAGTCCACTTTAGTACCACCCTCGCTGATGACTGGTCAAAACAGCTGTGTTATAAATCAAGGTAGTCTACTATGCGTTACAAGTCCCCTTCTTTTTAACTCGTGTGATCAAAGTTCACAAGAACCTGAATTCAGGAAACTAATGGCAGTCGTGTGCTGGTGCAAAACGTCAGCATTTGGGAATGATAAAGTCAAGGTAGTTCTCTACAAAAACACATATGACCATGCATTTCCTACAGAGAAGCAGAATATTCTATATTGTCTATCTAATTATAGTCCTTTCTACATAGGACTGGTTTACAGTGAGTACTCAATTATTAAGGTTTTAGACCTCCAGGTATTTTTCAGATACCGAGACCAGTTAAGAGGTTAAACATTACCACGTATTTCACAAGTTGGGTTTGAAAAGGTTGTAGGATAAGACCAGGATGGACAGATGCTTAGCATACAAGATATCTATGTAGTTTTTTATGTCAGTAATTTCCAATGATAAAACATAATGTTGCTTTTGCTGTTAATAAGCTTTCTTCATAGCAGACATTTCAAATCTTCATAGTAGAAAAAGCGCTACAGTGTTACTGACAACGTTGGCTCAGAAGTAAGCTGTGAGCGTCAACCAGCATGCACGTTACCAGGACCCTTAAAAAGCTTAATGCAATTCAACAATTGCTTATGTTATTATTTAGACCTCTGCTCTTTCTACTGTGACATATCAAAATGCTGCTCATGAAAAAGGCCAATTGTCTTAAATTGAATCATTTGACCAGATCAATAGATTCCTTGTCTACAGCTTCTTCATCCTCTGCATCTTGAGACCGCCCGCTGTATGTGATCTGTTGCACCAGAGGTGTGTTGAGTAATATTACCCATTTTACACAGAGAAAAAGAGAGAGAGAGAGAGGGAGAGAGAGAGTTGAACATAAGGCAAGCCACAGCAGTGGAGTGAAGAATGTGACCTCTTGTGCATTCCTCCCTCAAATAACTGGTGCAATCCCCTTCCCTCCCTCCCTCCCTCCCTCCTTTCTCCTCATTTTCTCCCTTCCTCTTTTTGTCTTTCTTTCCTTTTTGTCTTTGTCTTTCTATTTCTTTGTCTTGCGCTCATTGTAAGGTTTTAGTTTATGTGGATTTTACATTTCCTAGAACAGTTTTATAGACATGGAGAACAATAGCAAAAACTTGCAACAGGCTATAATAATGAAAATCAGCAGACAATAATGGAGCACAGAATACAATAGTATTAGTAACAGAACATAAGCAGCAACATTACCAGCATTTAGAGTGTAGAAGTTGAGAGTATATTCAGTTTTATATATGAGATATGGTTACATAGGTATGCATTATGAATTATTTGAATGGTTAACTGCTATCTGCCACTATTTTTGTCATGTAAAACAAGGTCATGTCACTTTTTATGAATGTATGGATGGTTGATATTAAGCTACCTTGTGTTTATTTAGAATTAATTACCATGCTTAAAAAAATTTGTACCGCTAAAGTTGTCCATCTGCTTATGATAAATTCATTTAATTTGAAGAAGAAGAAAAAAAACCCCAAATGCAAATAAAGAGAGAAAAGCTCACACAAAGCGTAAACCAAAGGTCTTTCCATATACATAAGGTACACAGTGTTTTGCACAGAACAATTGAAAGTAATAAGCATGTCGGTTAAGGACAAACAGTCCTGTTGAGTCATCGACGTTCACCCTGGTTTTTATTATTTGGATTCATTTCAGCGTCTGGAACAGTGTTAATGTTATGCAATCCAGGCTTGTGATAGCCCAGTTTCTGACAAGAAAATAATTATCAACTAAAATATATTTTTGTTTGTTGAACACTCGTGTAGCAGTTGCACGTACTGACATATTGCTTAAAATTTGGTTTGATCCACCGTTGTCAATCTAAACTTCCAGTCAGAACAATAAGAGGCCACCACGACGATCACTTCCTTTTCTTCTCTTTGCCGGTTATCCTTAAATTGTACTAACATGCGCCGTGTATACGTACAGTACATGCAACAATAACACTCTCATGCATACAGAGAACCTCCAAGTCAGGAATGCAGAGCGGCAGCTCTTCAATACCCGGGTCAACGCACACACACACTCGCATACATGAAAAACACCCCCTGTTCCCCACTCCATGCCCGAGCAGGCAGCCACAGCTCCAGACACAGCTGTTGTTTTCTCTGCAGACAACCTGCTACCTAGGATGCCAACTCTGTCTTATTTTGCAAAACAATTCAGCCATTTATGGGCCCTCTTGGTCAGAGAGCCTCCCCATGCAGATTACAGGATGAAAGTCCAAGGGGGCATGACTTGACACAAGGGCCTTCTTCTTTATATAAGGTTGATTTTGGTGTCTTAACTATCTATGATTCTATAGTTGGTAGAATGTTTTAAATTTAATTTCCCTTTTAGAAATTAGAAAAATCGTATCCACTTCTGGCCAGTTGCATTATTGTCTGGTTTGTCCCCCCCCCCCCCCCCCCTCACCAGTCCAGTCCATGCTGTACTGGTATGCTGTCCTGTCCCTTTGTGTTGTGTTAAGCTCCTCTTCATAGTGCTATAAGAGGAGGCCTGCTATGCTTGCTGCATCTGGATCCACTTAGACACGAAGAAGAACCGAAGCGGCTCCACTGCTGCCAGCCTGAGAGCCTCAGAGAGTCACTCTTCTATTTGTCTGTTTATGTTTTTACCCCAATGGGCATACAGACAAATGGGGGGTCTTTCCTCAGGCATTTAGATAACATCTCCAAGACATTTTATGGTGGATAGTCTATAAAAAAGCAGACTCTCCATGTTTTACTGTGTCTGTCTGCTCTTATTAAGGTGTTTGTGTATGCTTTTGCATTTGATAAATCAGACCCAAAGTATTAGCTGAAGCTTTAGCACTAGCTGTCTCTTTCGATCGCTCAAGAGTTGCAAACCTCCCACTCATACGTACACACGCGCCCTTTTCTTTGCTGCTTTCTCTCTCCCTGCTGAAAGAGCTTGGCTCTCCTTGTCTGCACACTTATACAACAATGGAATATAAAAAGTTGTGCTTTCAATCCAGCACTCAAATTGAGTAGTTGAGTTAAATTGTGAAAAGGACTGGATTAACACCCTCTCCTCTCCTCACACACACAGGTTGCTATTTCTGAGTTGAGCTAATTTGTCTGGGATCTCTTTTGCCGTCTTAATTTTCGACATGATGATTAATGCAGCCTTTTATTCTTTTTTTTTTTTTAATTTTATTATTTAAGTGATGAATAGTTGTGTGCATTTGACCTGGCTTTGTCAAAGTATGGAATTGTAACTCTCGGCTAGCATGCATACATTTCTATTCTCTGCAGGTTTGAATATTTTTTTGGCAATTCATAGTTTTGCCTGGGCCTACAGCAGTCTATCGTGCGGAGAAACGAGCAAAGGTTCTGCCGAGTTACCTGGTTTGTGTCGCCCTGTTTTGTGTTAGTCCTCGTTATAAAATGGTTCCTCCCAGTCCCGTCCCAATAGGTCGTCTGGGTTTAGCTCTGCGTGCTAGCAGATCTTCCCGCCGCGTCTGTATAGAAGGTTGTTGTAAAGCTGAGCCGACAGTGGACAGTTAACGGGTCACCTCAAATGAGAGGGATTTGGCTAGAGAGAGAGTTTCTGTGTGAGCAGATACACAAGAGCATGCACATAAAGTGGATTTCATCATAAAATGTGTTTAATGACCTCTGGGTCAGTTACACTGTTTCCATGTAAAATACATTTGGAAAACCGCTCCTGAAAAAGCCCAGAGAGAATTGGTATAAAAAAACATTGTTTGCCTTTTGTTCTCTGTCTGCATATGGGAATTTCTGCACAGCCGTCGCTTTAGAAAATATTTTAAAACGCTTGCATGTTTGCGTTCTGTATGTTCGGTTTCATTGTTGTCCACATTAGTAACCTATTGCCACCTCAGGCTGATGCTGGAGCCCTTAAGCTCGAACCAGAGAAGCCACCGTTTTGTTCGTAAGTGTCCACTCTCCCTGCGGACAATACTAAGTGGAGAATTATGTGGAACTCAAAACCCCGTAACCTCATGTGCTGGTCTGCACCGCTCAGACACCCTGACTCCATTCTCCAGAGAGCCCTGAGTAAACAGCCACACACACACACACACACACACACACACACACACACACACACACACACACACACACACACAGAGAGATCCATACCCCACATGGCTGTTATAGATTGCTATGACTGCTGGGTTAGGCGATGCAGTGGAAGGATGTGCAATTCAGAATTAGGCTACTATTATGAACGCTGGCTTTGTCTCTCACCCCGTCTACCACCCTTATCCTCCTCTGTAATTTGAAAGCTTGATCTGCTGAGTGTAATAACTCTTGTTCCATGGACAGGAATTATTGCCAAATGTTGGCTGGCTTACATTTCTTACATTATTTGTGTGTGTGTGTGTGCGTGTGTGTGTGTGTGTGTGTGTGTGTGTGAGAGATCCCGTATGCATGGAGCGGGTAGGACAGAAATCAAGCAGTCGTCACATATCATTGTAACATTTAGCCTAAAGACAATATCTTCTTACCAAGTATTCATTTATCATACAAGTGAATGGCTTACTTTTTCCTTCGTTGCCTTGCCACATGTCAAAATGTTCATAGCAGATGTCAGTAGCAGTTAATCATGTAATGATATGAATTATTGAGGTGCATTCTTGCTCTTTGAATTCTGGTAAAAAATAAAAAAAGTAATGGGCTAAGTGTAAAAGTAATACCCGGTTCATAATTGATGGTTAGATATGATTATGTGACATGTCAAATACAAATATGGATTCATGTCAACATTTTCTAAATGCTATGACACTAGTGTAGATCGAATTGTTACGCAGTTGCCGCCTCAGAGTTTGGGAATACAACCTGTTCCCCGCTTGAAGATTTAAAGAACGGAATTAGGAGGGGGGGTACATGAGAGGAAAAGGGCCAAATCCATCCCGTGGGTGGATGTACGTCAGCTAACTGTTAACATACACGGCCCGGATTATAAAACGCGAGCGAGCGATTCTCCTATGAGCTCACTTCCAAACAATGTGCTTCATGTTTCTCCATCTGCAACCTTTTTTCCTCTTTCCTCCTCCTCCATTTTTTTATTTTTTTTTTATAGCCCCTCTCCTCTTCCCTTCATCCTCTCCTCTCCCCAACACTTTGGGACTGCGGTAAGTTAATGGGCCTTTCTCGGAGTTTGAGGAAGCCTGCATTTCTTCTTAATTGGCGTTTTGGGGTGGTGCATGAGTGGAACACAAATGTTTGCCATACCAGCACTGCAGCGATGATGTATAGCCTGGTGCCATGTGACTGGATGTTCAGGGTATTGAGGTCATTACTTGCAAAGCAAATTTGAGACTGAGCCAAGTTTTAGGAATACCCATAGATGCTAATGAGAGTGTCACTACCCACACCAAACGGACAAGCATACTTGAGCCATCAAGTGTATATAGTGGATGTGTAATGTTAGGCCAGCCCATGTCAAGTCTGTAATGTCACTTTTGATTTTGAGTTTTTTGGATTCCTCCCAGTGTAAAATGAAAATCTTAATCTTGACCGCTAACTATTGTTTGGGAAATACTTTGACAACGTCAGAGCACCTTTTCTGAACTTTATGCTTTTCCCACAATTGAAGGACTTTTCCGACTGTCAGAAGTCTCCTATAAAACCAGCGTAATAACACGCATTATATGGACCCTTGAGGATACATGCCCAGCCATTAGCAAACTTGCTCATAAACGTAATGACCTACATCTTGTGCGAGTAACACATTGCTCAGACAGACATGATCTTATATTTGCTTTCTTCAATTATTTTTTCCTCTTTATTCTCTCTTCTCCTTATAATATTCTCCTTGTCCTATATGTTGCACATGAACCAGTTATGTCTTCAGAAACATCTGTTTATTGTTCTCTTCTCCTCTCTTTGTTTTACTTGCTAAGTGGACCAGTAAACCTGGCTTCCAACAATATTTGCAAACTCTGGTTGACATAAAGATTCAGTCGGGCACCCTGTAAAGGTCATGTTACTGTTTTCACTTTATGTTTTTAAGATGGAAACAAAATCTGTTTAAGGCATTGTACCTTGTATATTTTTCTGTATGGGGCATATTTGTAGTAATTGCATTTGCTTAGTCATTCGAAATTCCAGTGACCAGCCAGTTATCTGGTTTTGCACTCATGCTATGGTGTCATCAAGCCGGCCTCCCACCAGCATGTCATCACCCACTGGACTGGGCTTCTTATCTCTGAAGTGATGTTTGTCATTAAATGGAAAAATATTTCCCCGACATAGTCAGTAGATTATAGCTGCTCTTGTGGTTTCAATCTTCAACTTAATGACGGCCGACAATCCTATGAGCCCATATAACATGAGTGGGTCAAAATAACGGACACGCATAACAATATCCTGCAATAAAATAGAGAGTGCACCTCCAGACATTATGAAAGATAACAACATGAGTTTCACAATTGCAGTGTTTGTTGCATGGCTATTGTTTTGAATTGTATTAGGTTGTACGGGTGTTAACGATGATCTTCACCCTCTGTAGATGGCTTACTGTAATTTAGGCAGAGAAATACATAATGCTCACCTGATATCCTGTAATAAAGAAAAGGAGAAGACTCATTGGATTAGATTTTACAACATCATTTGTGCAGAGATGTTCACTGTGGTTAGCTTGAGCAAAAGAGAAAAGTAGCTCAATGTAAGTGCAAGTATTGGAGAAAGGTGGATTTAGATGAGACGTTCGCATTGTTGAGTGAGATGGAACAACAAGCAACAATTGGTAGAAGAGTGCCGAAGCCACAGAGCTCAAAACATTACTTTTTTTGACGGATGCATTTCTAAGCACAGCTGTAGTGACATTTCCTGTCTTTTCAGTGGATTGTGTTCAGAAGTATGGCTGAACCTCTGAGTGAGTTGTGAATCGCTACACTTTGAGACAGCTGAGAAAAGACAGAACGGAGATTTTTAAAAAGTTGTGTCGTAAGACAACTTGGCTTCTTCCAAGGGTTATTTGTTCTCCCTGTTAGCAGCTCTTAACAACCCCAGTTCTGGTTCCAGAACTGATTCTTCAACCTGTAAACATTTCACAATGATGAGAGAGAGAAAAAGCATGGTAGAGAGAGAGAGAGAGAGAGAGAGAGAGAGTGAGAGCAGTAGAAAGACAGTGAGAGGGGGAGGGGGGCTACAAAGTTGGAGGAGGAGCTTCTTGTAATCATCTCATGACTTCAACAGGAGGGAAGAAGAATTGTTTTTGGTCTGTAGTGAACCTAAACTCCGAACACAGTTTAAACGAGACTTCTGCTGCTATTGTCCCATATTGCTATGAATTTTGGGTGATGGTGTGCTGTTTATATTCTCCTTGGAGAGTGCTTGTGTGTGGTAGCGGTCTCTCTCTCTCATTGTGTGTGTTTGCTGCTGGAGGTGGGAGGGCTCAGCTGATGTCATTGAGTGCAGCAGGCTGAGCCTGAAAGAGGCCCTTTGTTGGCAGCTGAAGCCGGAGTAGTCCCTGTGCCTCAGATACACACTCACACAGGGGACAGGAGAGAGGAATGGCACCGTTCAGACTGCCCTACTGCCCACTCAACTGACACATCTACAGGTCGAGCAAGCTTTTGGACCAAACCTGCGCTTCTGGATAGTTGTTTTATCTTACTAAAGTGGAGCTAACCCAAGAGCCCAAAAGCAAAAGAGGGGGAAAAAAACATGGAGACGCTCAGAAGAGAAAGTTGATAGACTTTGCCGGACAGCGGACTCTGCTTTTTCTGTTTCGGCAAGGAGTGTGGCGAAAAAGAGGAAAGACACCAGCTGAAAGGACTGAGGGAAAGAAAACAAGTATATTTCAACACCTATTTTGGCTTAGTGCCGTTTCCTCTTTTGTCAGCGTTTGCCTTGTGTTTGAACTTTTTCTTCTGTTGGACACATGTAGAGGAGAAACGTTCGAGGGACGTCTGATTTAAAGAAGCAACAACATTTTCAAGCGGGAAGGGAAAGAAAGCAAATGAAAATGTTGGAGATATGCCTGAAATTGGTGGGGTGTAAATCTAAGAAAGGCCTCTCGTCCTCCTCCAGCTGTTACTTGGAAGGTAAGAATACTTTGTGATGGCTGTAGTGTCGATCTTTTGAGCTCGGGCCGTGATTTTTAAGTTGAATCTTTGGAGAAGTATAAACAACAATTTAAAGAAGAGATGTCACACAAAGATAATGGCGTGGCTTAGGAGACACGGGGAGAAGGATAAACGATGAAGTATGACCGTGTAAAGGCTAAACAATGATTTCTGCACTGTGGAAACAGAGGAATGGGGAGGGGAAAGCAGAGACTAAGCACAGGGGAGGGTGAGGGAGGCCAGACACACTGGCTAGCTGAAGAGGAAAGAAGTGGAAAAAGAGACGGAGAAGAGAATACAAGGAAATCTGACTCCTGGTCGTGTCCCACTTAACTCTTGTTTATGAGGAGAGGGGATCTAATCTCAGTCTGCGCTTTTCTTTTCGGTTCTCTGCTATGCTCTAGTACATGAATCTCATTCACCGTTTTCTATAGTGAATTTAGAAGATAAGGTAGATCTATATATTCCACACACTCTTTGTAGTATGCAGACTAGCCATTACTTATTTTCCATTACTTCTAATTACACAGTTCTGGTCACAGTTAAAGTGGGTAATTGATTTGCCCATGATGTATGAAGGGGACGCAAGGGGAGTTCGAAGAAATCCAGGCACATCTAGTCTGTACATGATCAACATAGTAATTGATTGGCAATGGAAGACTCAGTGAAGTCTTATGTGTGCCAAAGATTGCGCAACTAAATGATTTAATAGAGTTAATAGTCCTGGTACGCTCCCCACTGAAGTGGATGACAGTGATAGAGAGTCTCTAATTTCCAGACCATATGGTACAAGGCACTGCAATTCTCCTGCCGAGATGTTCCACCCCAAATTAAACCTTTCTGACCTTGACTACTTCATTATAGCTGAAGGACTCATTTGTATTTTAATCCAAGTAGTAAGCCATTTGACATAATTCGAATGATGATAGTCTATAAATACTTAATGACACCTTTTAGTTCTACTAAATAATGAGTTCAGTTGCCTTATTATATCCTCTACTCTCCTCCGTTGGGCTCTGGTCTGAACATCTGTTAACATTTCTCCCACAGTGGATAGAACCATATCAAATGTATGATCTGAATCTGTTCCCCTTGTTCTCCACCACCTCCCACTCAGGTGATGACAGCTGATGCAAGAGTAATATGTAAACTCGAGAGTCTTCCTCTCTCATCCCTCAGAAGTATGTGGGGTAGGACTAGGTTTCAACTTCATGGAAGAGGAACACACTGCTATATAGATTCACAGTGTTGGACCCAGAGTGCTGGTTTTAGTTGCATTTGCCTTTTTAATCCGAGGTGTAAATCAGCTCTTTTAAGATGACTAGAATCAAAACTATCTCTCGTGGTCACCAGGACAACGGTGAACCAAACATGACGGGGTTTCTTTTTTGGGAGAAATGTCTGTCTTGCATCAGTATGTGAGTGTGGGTGCATTCCTATTGCGCATATAAATGCAGTCATAGCTATGAACCTTTGCAAGTTCTAAACATATCTAATCATTTTGAGTGTCATCTCAATAATGCAGCTAGGACATGCTCCCTTTTTCATATGTCTTCTATTTTCTTCTCCCTTTGTTGTCATGGTCCATGTGTCAGTGTGCTGTCGCCCTCTCACAAAGAGCTGTGGTATTTGTGGCCCGTAAAGTGGACATGTGTGGTATGGGCTGCTCAAAAAGCGCTGCCCACACACTTTATGAGCAGGCCAAACTCTGGCTCTCTGCTCTGCATCTTGCCTTGTGGAGCTCTTTTTCTTTATTGCTTGATCTCTGGCCTCAGCTTAAGCCCAAATTTGACAAAACATGGCCAAAGTGTTTCACTCCAGTCATAGTGTTACCTGTATTTGTTTGCCTTGGGATCACGCATTTAAAGCGACAGTTTGAATTTTAGGATCTTGTGTCAAAGAAATCTGAACTGTAAGACGCAAAACCTCGTCAAACATTTTTCAGATGATTGTGGCGAGTCATTGACATCACTCATCATTCCATGGAAATGAAAAAGAACCATTTTTTCCAATGCTAATCAGACATCGTTTCATTACCGGAATAATGATGATGTTCTATGACTACATTCTCGGGCTTAAATCTACGACTCTATGAAAAGTGCCATATTGTAGGCTGGTGAAAGTCTTTCATCGGCCCAACACACTGGTGCCTGCAACTTGTCAACAAAGTCATGTGACTGGCTGTGTGCCACGCATGTTCTGTTTACTTCCCTAGGGTTAGACTAGTTTTAAGTCTTGAATGCTACAAATGATTTGTTTACTAGGCCTACTTCTTCTCTACTGTGACTCTAAAGCTCCTTCAGCTGCGTTGGATACTGTACAAAACTAAATGTATTAAATTTGATATTAATTCATTGTTGCTCACGGTCCGTCTTCAGCACTTTCACAAACATTTGCTTTACCTTTTTTTATTAAACATCAGGTATTTGGACAATCATTATTAATTAATGATATAATAATCAAGCACAATCTTGATTTCTTTTGCACCTCATATGTGGAATAAACTCT
This sequence comes from Cottoperca gobio, assembly GCF_900634415.1. NCBI lineage: Eukaryota > Metazoa > Chordata > Actinopteri > Perciformes > Bovichtidae > Cottoperca > Cottoperca gobio. The sequence goes on along the minus strand of NC_041366.1, from coordinate 14,794,634 downwards.
CCCAAAACTTGAGATCTGCTCCAAATCTCAGCTCCTTGAAATCAGGCTTTAAACCTTTTCCATTTGCCACTGCATTTTATTCAATTAAACTTGCGACTATTCAGTCTCACCTTGCATCATTTTGGCTGCAATGTAATTTTAAACTTTGAAATGCCTTGAATGTTGAATAATATATATAAATAAACTTGCGCTGCCTTGTCCTGAGTATTCCTGCAGTTGCTTGCAGATCTGTATTTGACAACAGTTTGAAGCATCCAGAGAGGCTTCATGCGACTCTCGACCTCACAAACTGTGAGCTATGTTTCCACCAAATCCAGCTGTGCTTTGATCACTTCATGCACTTTGTTCTTTTCTCCAAGTCAAGGTAATAACCTAATCCTTAAATTGGGACTACATCACAGTGATACAGCACACAAGTTCTGGGAGATTTTGGCAGATTGTTCACGTTGGTCTCCTTCTGATCGGACAGACCTTCGCAGGCATAATGTCTGTAAAAGATACATTAGGTGATCTCACGCCTTAATTTTTTTTGCAGAAACACACTGTAGACCTGTGGAATCTTTCCTCAACTAACATCCAGTTATGCAATAAATGTGGTGAGCAAGTGAGTAATATGCTACATTATGCAACTTAGGGACTTGGTTTTGCTCCAATGCTTTCCATCATATGATAAAAAGATGCTATTTCATATTTGACAATGACCTCATCAGGTGAATCCAATAGCTTTTTAAAGGGTTTTATGAGCCTTTAAAGTAGAAGGAAACAAATATCAAAAGATATATGGTTTTCAATTGACATAATAATTGATAATACAATGGCTGACTGTTCCATCTTGTTTGTGCGTATGTAAGTGCAATATGCTTAAGGTTGGCCACAGTTTTCCTGCCTGCGGTACTCGTGATGTGATATGATGTCCTAATTTAAAACCGTTGTTGACAGCTGGTTTTATCAGACTGACCAGCATTTCAGACATGTTGGCAAAGGTCTGCCTCTGTATGTTACTGAGCAAAAGCCTTTTCAACTTTAAATCTTTGTTAATCCACTCGGGATAGACATTTTAGCTCCAAATGTCTATTCATAACATGGACTGAAGTTTATGACGGCAGAACAGAGATGCGCAGTGAAGCAAATTCTCAGTTGGTGATGTGAGTAAAATAATCTCTCATTGGAGGCTTCAACTTTAAAGACATTTTTATTACGTACGGCTAAAAACAACACCTACAATGTTCACAGCCAGTCAATGGTGTTTTTGTTTTTAACCGCCAATAGGCGCGATAATTAAATACGTTGTCAGTTCCCTCCTTGTGCATCAATTATTTATTTAGCTTCCTAGGTCCAATTGATGTATTTTATTTTTGTATTTAAAACAGGATGTGGGAAAAACTGCAAATATGTTTTAATTTAATTTGTCATCTGTGCATCGTTCTTAAGTATTGCGGGTAGTTTCACAGTAGAAGGGCATCATTTCTAAATGACTAAAGAAACATAATTACAAGTCAGTGGCCAGTAATACTTAGGTTTGTCACATGTTAGTAGCGAGCAACTATTTCCAGTCATACTGTGTGTTTGTGTAAAATTTGGAAGCTAACTCTCAGTTTCAGTGTGTTACTTCACTTTTTGTGAGTCAGTTTCATAAAGGTGCTGTGTTTGTGCTATTTTCTTACAAATTGATTTAAAATATGTCTTCACATCTTCCTCAGTGTGAAATTCTCACTGGAAGGTGAAAACATACAGCTGTAGCCCAAAGTCTCTGTTGGAAGGAAGTGGGTGTTTGTGAGCTGGGGGGGGGGGATGAAATGTAAGATGCCTCTAAAACATGTGTGACAACAGCTGAGCAAGCTACACAATAAAGCTCACGTTTAGGCCGAACTGCGGGTAAAGTTCTCTCCTCGCTTCGCTCTTCCGTTTTCTCTCTTCCTCTTAAAACCCCCGTTTTCTTCTTCTTTTCTCCTCATTCTTTCCACTTTCTACATTTTGTCATTTAGCCATCAGATTTACTGCTCTAAAATGGCTATAATTCAAGCTGCGTCTGTAGTTAACATAACTATAAATTAAAGCTCTTTGAACCTGGGCTTATTACCTGTGAGTGCAAGCACATCCATTTCCCTGTTGCAGTGAAGATTCATGCTGAGACACATTCTCACGGTCTGGTGTGTGTGCTCGTTGTCTAGGTATTCGAGAAAATGAAAACTAAGCGGGGGATAATCCAGGAAATGAAAAGTTATAAAGACAGCGGGGACACAGTGGGTCACATGATCAGGTTTATTACTCTAATCCCACTTTGGGATCACAGCTGATGACCTGCTTGTGGGAGCAAGGCCCAGTTGAAGGGGATGTAGAAGAATTTAAATGACACACGGAGAGGCAACAGTTGACATTGTTGCTGAATCGTCCTATATGTGTGAAGCTGGATGGGAAAACTGCCTCACAAAGTTGCTGCATACCAAACACACGCCTCAGTATTGCATTGTTTGATGTTTTCCCCTCACATTTGTGTTGTTTTTGTCTTTTAGAAGCTCTCCAGAGACCAGACTTTGAGAGTCAGGGTCTGACAGAAGCGGCCCGCTGGAACTCCAAAGAGAACCTGTTGGCGGGACCCAGCGAGAATGACCCCAACCTGTTTGTCGCACTCTATGATTTTGTGGCCAGTGGCGACAACACACTCAGCATTACTAAAGGTAAGAAAAAGAGAAGAATAAGACCATTCTCATAAGTTACTATAGAGTAGTTTGTTTTCAACTAGGGGTGGTTCAGAGCATTTTGACGTAGGGGTATGGTTGAATCAATAAGATAGTAATGCCAATATATTATTGCCTTTTTGACAACAGTCACTATTAGTGGGTGTTGGAAGTGGCATAGTTAAGTTTCAATAAGTTCATGAATCCTACTGTTGATCTGCTTATTTACTTCCTGTCTCCTTCCCTCTCCGTCTTCATCCCCGTCTGACTCTCACTTCCTGACGATGGTCTCACACATGTTTTTTTCTTCTTCTTCTGAACCGACTGTAAAACAATACCACAGATGGATCACACAGACAAACACAGGAAGGAAGGAGAGAACATATGCACCGGAATAAACAAGAAAATGTTCCATACAACATTACTTTCCATAATATGAGCCAATGCACAAAACAAGCTTTCATTTGACTTGGAGTCTATATTGCACGTTAAATAACCAATTTGAAGTTTGATCAACAGAATTTGGCCACTTGTAGTATTTTTGTTTTGTTTTATCCAATCTAAGCTAAAGTGAAGACGTGCATTTCTTTAGTTTCGGTCACCAAATGACTTGTGGGAAAGAAAGTTTCAATCTGAGGAAGCATAACATTAGATACAGTTCATTTCCGCATGTCTAACTTGAAACATGTTGAGTTCAGTTATTGTGCAGTGTCCATGCCGCTGTTCTTAATGCAAACAATATGGAAGATTCACAACAATCCTAAAGGTCTCAGGAATAAGCTCTAACCATTAAAGATGATATTAAAGTATGGGTATGCAGCCAACGAGGTACTTCTTCCTGGTTAATTCCATTTTTGAAAATCCTGCATGTTGACTAGGAGAGAAGCTGCGTGTGCTGGGTTACAACCACAACGGCGAGTGGTGCGAGGCACAGACCAAGAATGGCCAGGGTTGGGTGCCGTCCAACTACATCACCCCTGTCAACAGCCTGGAGAAGCACAGCTGGTACCATGGACCCGTGTCTCGTAACGCTGCAGAGTACCTGCTCAGCTCGGGCATCAACGGAAGCTTTCTTGTCCGCGAGAGTGAAAGCAGCCCCGGCCAGAGGTCCATTTCTCTGCGGTACGAAGGGAGAGTCTACCATTACAGGATTAACACTGCGTCTGACGGCAAGGTAGGCATCAGAAAACAGAAACGCATACTGTATATACACACACGCCAAGAATAACTTCTGTCTACTTAATAATAAAGGCGTGATTATGTCGACTTTTAAATTCTAAAGCATCCCAACACATGCTCACAAATGCCTTTTTAAGGTTCATCCTGCTTTCTCATATGTTGGGGTTTAAGTTATTGTAATGGCTAAGCTCCATTATTTACATGTGGTTTATCTCGCTTACTTACAGCGCATGACAGGGCCGACCACATAGTTCCATATCAGCTGTAACACACACACACACACACACACACACACACACACACACACACACACACACCACACACACACACACGTGTGCATTGTTCTGTTCTCTCTCTCAAAGCTGGGCAGGGCACATGTTTCCATCACTCAGAGAAATGCAAAGACGGAACTTGAGATGATGCTTTTATTTTTATTTTAGCGTCCCAAATAAAACAATAAAGAGAGATTTTGCGTAATATACTTCTTAAAATTACTGCTGCACGATATATCTTTTATTTTTTAATATTCATTGAGAAAGACTCATTTATTATTGATTTATTTGAGTTAGTTATCAGTGGAAATCTGCACTTTAAAATATAACAATCATTCTTTTTATTATTATATTATTATATATATTAATATTATTATTATTTTTTTTTTATATTGGTGCCTTTTGTGTCCAGTTAAATGTTCAGTTTGTTCAATAAAAGAATGTTGGTAATAATTTCCTTTCATTTTATCTATTTTTATTTTTTTAACAACCAATTAGTTGGTTACTGAAAGCAGCGGAGCTCATACACTTTAATATCTGTTTATTTCTGTCCCTACTTGTAATGATAAACGTGAAGAACTTAAGACTCAGGGTGGCCAAAGAAGGCAGGGTATCTGGAGCTCAGTGGGATTCCCCCAAATAGCTAAATGTCAATCGAGAAGCCGCTGCCATTTTGGCCGTGTCACCCTCCTGTCTGTGATGCAGTGAGGTGAGCTAGCTTGAGGAACGCTAGCTATGACAAGAATGCCTCTAACCACCACTCTGCTGCTCATAATGGCCAGCAGACGTGAGGCCAGCCAGACACTGACGCCCATGCTAAGACATGCATTAGCACAGACAGATGCAGCCAAGTATACACACACACACACACACACACACACACACACACACACACACACACACAGAGTTCCACATCTCATATTGTTTTCCATCCTCCCACTGAGCTACAACTCAAGAGTCTGGTATGATAAACTTCTCCAATAATTTGAGATGACCTCAGCACTCCCCCGAGCTGCAGCTTTGTTTCACATTGACTGTGATTAATACTGCTCTGAATAACTAAAAGTTTTTATGTTGGTCAAACTGATTTTTTTCCCTCCCCCTTTTTTAATTTACTACACGAGGGTTTAAGCCAGGAGAGTGGCCAACTGACCATTAAATCCTCTTTTAGATTTCAACGGTCTGTTCACTGCACTTTCTTTCCGTTTTTCCTCCACATGCCTTCGCTCAAAGATCCTGTTCACAAGTAAAGAAATGCACAGTGCAGACGGTAGAGCAAATGATTTTTAGGGTTATGTAAGACTTGGACAATGGAAAAGACTGTGTCCACTGAGCCCTGACCAATATCCTTTCTTCCACCAGCTTCCTGGCTAATGCCTTGTGAGTTTTAAACAGGCTAAGACCGTTCTTTATGAAGAAAATGTTTTAGTCTTGTTTTGTCAAGACTTAGTAGATTACTTCTTGCTGTATTACTGGCAATTCTCCAGTTATTTCTGGTCTTACACATTTCCCTAATATCACTTATTGTTTGCAGGCATGGTGTGCAGGCATTACCATTTGAATGCATGCAAGTACTTGTGTAATGAAAACAGTTGGTAACATCTGTTTATTATATTTTAGCAGCTGTGTTGCACTGAGTTGTTTGTCCTGTCTATTTAAAATGCCTTTCAATTGAAAGGAATTGATCTTGTATTAATCCCAAATGGAAAGCTATGGCAGATATTTGATTTAGGAATTAGTGTCATCAAAGTTATTTGCTAAAAAAAAAAAAGAAATCCTGTCGACCAACCTAAGCTGAACTGACCTCTCGTGTACATCTACTCAAATGTAGAATCTCTTTCTCCTCCAGCTGTACGTCTCGTCGGAAAGCCGTTTCAACACACTGGCGGAACTGGTGCACCACCATTCCACGGTGGCCGACGGCCTCATCACCACGCTGCACTACCCGGCGCCGAAGCGAAACAAGCCCACCATCTATGGGGTTTCTCCCAACTACGATAAGTGGGAGATGGAGCGCACGGACATTACCATGAAGCACAAACTGGGAGGTGGCCAGTACGGGGAAGTGTACGAGGGTGTTTGGAAGAAGTACAACCTCACTGTGGCTGTCAAGACACTAAAGGTAAAAAGATTGATAACAAAGAGTTGTCTGTGAGATAAGATCATAGATTTCTAAGGATTATGTATCTAGTTGAGTGGAAACAGTCTCATATTAAAACTCAGTCAGCTATTACTCTGTAATTTGGCTGAATTATGCTACCATCTGGTGTTGTAAGGATGCAACTGCAACCACTCTACGGTTGTGCTCACTTTCTTGCCAATAACTCTGTGCAGGAGGATACAATGGAGGTGGAGGAGTTTCTAAAGGAGGCCGCTGTCATGAAAGAGATCAAACACCCCAACCTGGTACAACTGTTAGGTATGTTACCTTCTTCAAAAGAGGCCTTGTGTGCATGTATATCGTACAACCCACATCCGAATAGAGGATAATACCAACTCAAATCCTTTTTTAAGCATTTTGTTTTGCATACTTGTTTTCCTTGGTAGGTGTGTGCACACGGGAGCCGCCGTTCTACATCATCACAGAGTTCATGACCCATGGTAACCTACTGGACTACCTGAGGGAGTGCAACAGAGAGGAGGTCAATGCGGTGGTGCTGCTCCACATGGCCACACAGATCTCCTCCGCCATGGAGTACCTGGAGAAAAAGAACTTTATACACAGGTGGGTGTAAAGATCGTACGCGTCCTTCTCAAGTCTAAAAGAGATCGGACAGTATTGACTCTGTGTGAATTATTGTTAAAGTTTTGTCAGATTTGCCTGATTTATTTTAGCTGCAAGAACACTAAAGAAAACGTCTTCCTTAAATCTCTGAGCTGCTCTGCTCTCACACTCCCATCTGTTCTCGCAGGACTTGTATCACAGACAAGTCGGTGTTGTTACATAGCTCTTTTGTTCTGGCACGTTTAACAAGGTCCTATTGGAAGCAGTTAAATGATTTATGACTTTCGTATTTGCTAAACTGCATTTTAATTTTTAAACCTGACGAGACTCGGCTTGTGAGTTTTCTCCACACAAAACATCTGTAGAAATCCAACACTACAGTTATTGTTGTAACAAGACATACTATTCATATTGTTTTTACTCCCTTTATAAAAGACAGGATTCCAGCATGGCCTCCTGTTCATACCTCTCTTTATTGTCTCCTGCAGGGACTTAGCTGCCCGTAACTGTCTGGTCGGGGAGAACCACCTGGTAAAGGTTGCAGACTTCGGCCTGAGCAGGTTAATGACCGGGGACACCTACACGGCTCATGCTGGGGCCAAGTTCCCCATCAAGTGGACCGCTCCAGAGAGTCTGGCCTACAACAAGTTCTCTATTAAGTCTGATGTCTGGGGTAAGTTTGATCTCATCGCCGTATTACTGATGTTCCAGCTTGAAGAGCTCATTTCTTTCAGGTTCCTATTCAACAAGGAGGAAACCATTTTCACGTACTCCCTCCATGACTTTACGTCCCAGTCATTTAGCTCTTGACATGTTTCCGTTGTTGATTGTTGTATGAATAGCACAACTAGCTGTCTTGTGCCTACATCTCCAGCATTTGGTGTGCTGCTGTGGGAGATCGCCACCTACGGCATGTCTCCCTACCCCGGCATTGACCTGTCCCAAGTGTACGAGCTGCTGGAGAAAGACTACCGCATGGACCGACCAGAGGGCTGCCCCGAGAAGGTCTACGAGCTCATGAGGGACTGTGAGTAGCAAAATCATCTATCCCCAATATGATTAGAGCCTATTCTATTGGAAGGACTTTTTTATTGTTAATGTTTAATAAAAAAAATGTGTCTTCCTGTTCCAGGTTGGAGGTGGAACCCCTCAGAACGTCCATCTTTTGCTGAAACACACCAAGCCTTTGAGACCATGTTCCAGGAGTCCAGCATCTCTGATGGTCAGTATCGCTGTCTTTGATCACTTTTACTCGTGGGTGTTATTTTCTAATATTCACAGATACCCTCTTGTAATAGTTATTTTGTCATGGTTGTTAATATTGTGATAAAATTGCTGAATCTTGACTGTGTCTTTACTGTTAGAGGTGGAAAAGGAGCTGGGCAAGAAAGGGAAGAAGGCAACATTAGGCCCCATCCAGCAGGCGCCACAGCTGCCCACCAAAACCAGAACTCTCCGCAAAAACATGGACAACCGGGATGGAGATAGTCCAGGTGATACACACTCACGTGTTGATGATTTTCCCAGTCTGTCGAGGTATTTTGTAATTTGTGAAAGTATTTTATTTGTCCTTATCACTGATTCTTCCTCAGACCCATTGGAGCCGGATGTAGCTGTGTCGTCACCCATGCTCCCCAGGAAAGAGCGCCCCCTCCTGGACAGTAACCTGAATGAGGATGACCGCCTGATCCCCAAAGACAAGGACAAGACACGTGGCAGTGGCTTTCTTAGTCTCATAAAGAAGAAGAAAAAGAATGCACCAGCTCCGCCCAAACGCAGCTCCTCTTTCAGAGAGATGGACATCCACCCTGACAGGCGGGGCGTGACTCCAGATCCTCGAGACAGTGACAACTTCAACAACGGTGCATCGTTGACCATTAATGACATCACACATGGCCTCGACTCCGCAAAGTTCCTGAGTGCGAACAATAATGGGCCAGGGGGCATCACCAACGGTGCTCCTACCTACCCAGGACCTTTGTTTCCCAGGAAGAAAGGAGCTCCTGCAGTGCCTGGCCCCGGAGGAAAAGCAGCCACAACACCACCCGGTGAGGAGGAATCCATGTCTAACTCGAAGCGTTTTCTCTGGTCCTCTAGCATGCCCAGCAGCTCAGATGGCACTGAATGGAAGTCTGTCACACTGCCGCGAGACCTCGGCCAGCGGCACTTTGACTCAGGCACCTTCGGGGGAAAACCAGCTCTGCCGCGCAAGAGAACCAGTGAGCATAAAGGGGAAAATGCCCCTCGAAAGGGCACCCTGACTCCTCCGCCACGTCTGAACATCTTATCAGATGTTTCCTCTGCCTTCTTAGGCAAAGACACTGACCCCAGTCCTGGTTCCAGTCCCCAGGCATTAACACCGAAGGCGGTGAGGAGACATGGGTTGCCGGGATTGGAAAACTCCAGGACCAGCGCTCTCCACGCTGAGCTTCTCAAGCCCAATGTGTTCCCTGCTTTAGGGGCAGCTGGAGACGAGTGCAGGGCCCGCAGAAACAAGCACTCTGTGGACTCTTCATCTGTCAGGGAAAGAGGAAAGATACAGAAACCCAAGCCAGCCCCACCTCCACCACCCACCAATGCCAAAACAGGCAAGATTTCCCGCAGCCCCACTCAAGAACTGCCCTCCCCCTCATCCTCCACCTCAGACATCAAAGCTAAGGGCCTTCCCTCTCTCTCAGAGCCCCACCATACAACCACTGCCAGTGACCAAGCCCGCTCACCCCTCAGTGAGGGCTCCAAGAAGCTGCCCCTGGGCTCCACCTCCAAACCTCAACCGTTAAAGACCTCCACCTCCTCCTCTTCAGTGACCACCTCCCTCTCCAGCCAGAGCCTCGGAGGCTTCTCTTCCTCCCTCACCTCCCCCGGCGATCTGAGCTCGCCCACTGCCTTCATCCCCCTAGTGAACACCCGACGCTCTCTCCGCAAGACCGCACCCCGCCAGGCTGCAGAGCGCACCCCCAACTCTGCTGTGACGCGCGAAATGTTGCTGGAAGGCACCGAGCTGCTGCGCACAGCCATTTGCCGCAACTCTGAGCAGACCGGTAGCCACAGCGCCGTGCTGGAGGCCGGCAAGAACCTGTCGAAGTACTGCGTGAGCTACGTCGACTCCATACAGCAGATGAGGAACAAGTTCGCCTTCCGCGAGGCCATCAACAAGCTTGAGAACAGCCTGCGTGAGCTGCAAATCTGCCCCACCGCCACAGGGGGCGCCAACGCACAGCAGGACTTCAGTAAGCTGCTGTCTTCCGTCAAAGAGATCAGTGACATTGTTCAGAGGTAGCGCCATTAAAAGCCTTAAACTACAAAGATATAAAACTGATATGAACTGTATCTTACACTGCCCTTTTTTCTGAGCATGCGCATGAACTGCGGCCCATGCCGAGCTCGTCTCGGAGCTCTTAGGGTGAAGCCTGCGTGAGAGCAGCAGCAGAGTGTAGGTTTCACACTACAGTACACTCTGAAACACTTAAGCCTGTGGTTATTGTGGATGGAATCAAAGGAATCTCTCTGTAGACGTCGTCAGACAGAGTTTGCAATATTGAAAAGCCTTAACCATGAACAAACAGTGTCTTTTGGCCTTCATGAGAGGCGAGGGGCCAATTCTTTATCAACATGACTTTTCACCAATCATTTTTGAAATAATCATGTCTTATGTATTCTAGTTGTGTTCTCCCCTTTATCGATGACACTAGTAGAAGAGGCCTGTGATATATCACTGTTAGTTTGATTTCTCATCGCTGCCGATGACAATGAGCAACAACAAAACACTTAACCTCATCTTGTTCTCGGATGCCTTCTAACACTTAAACGACTGATCTCATATTTCCATTGTCACCTGTGAGAATGGGGGAGCTTCTGGAATCAAGTGTTTATAACCGGACGACTCTGTTCAACATTTTTGCATTGCTTTTGTACCATTTCATCAGTGATTGGTTGTGTGCGAAGTGATGAAAACGTGTCAGTGTTTGTTCTGTATGAATGCTTTTTGCAGTATTTGCAACCATGTGCCATAAAATAATAATGGGAGCAAGCAAATAAGGCAGAGTGAGCTTCACCTTTTTTTTTTTTACTTTACTGCACTTTGGTAACAAATAGTGCCTTAAACACCATTGGCAGAGTTGTTTAAGACTTGTCACTTTACAAGTGCAGAAATGTGGATAAGATTAGCTGTGTTGATTTATCGGATTTAAATGTGATGGCCATACCAAAAACCTTTGCCTCCAGTCTATACTGGAGAGGGACCAGGGTGCACGATCTGCTACATAGTGGATCTGCCTGTTGTATGTTGTCCTTAGAATGGACTTTTTTTTTATAAAACCGATTCAACTTTCTCTACATGCCAGTCACAAAAGCCATCAGTAGCAGCAGCAGCGTGCTGTTTGATCTGTAAAAAGGGTTAAGTGTTTCTTCTGACCACTGAGGGAACTCTTTGCCTGAGAGAATTAGTTTTGATGGAGGGTTTGTCACGTGGTTTAAATGCTGTTTCAGAGGCCTTTTCACCCCAGCAAAATATATATTTATATCCTGGGGGAAACACTGGACTGAAATGTTAATGGATTTGTCACTTGCTGTCTTACAAAATAAGGAATAAGTGAGAAGCTGACCAATATAGACTAAAAGAACCCATGAAATTCCACTGTAACATCATACGTTCCTTTGTCAGTAACTCTTGGACATTTTCAGTATTCGTGCTGTAGTTGTCTCACCCCATGTGCCCTGTCTGACTGTTTCCTGAGGACACAAGTCAACTGCAAGCTGCCTTGACTTTAACATGGTACTGTCAGTGTTGGCTTTTTATTTTTATTATGCTCCTTTACCAACCATACCACTACTCTACTTTAATGTCTAACCCTCCTCACCAATTTTGTAGACAAACTTTCCTTTGTAAATATGTTTTCTTTTTCCTATTTGTTTCTCTCTCTAGCCTTGGTGCAATTTTTGTTGCAATAAAATACAAAGCAGTTGTGCTACTTGAAATACATTACCGAGTCTGGTGCGTTTTTCTTTGATCTTTTTCCTCAGTATGTCAGTTACAGAAATTAATATTCAACCTGGGCAATCGTTTTATTTGTGGAAGCAATAACAAATCACAACTGACACAGCAACAGGTTATGTATAATTTATTTTTTCTGTCTAGAGTATTTTGTCATTAAAATCAAAATGTCAACATTTTAAAATCATATACACTCAACGCATTTAAATGTTAGCACAGCTCCTTAAAAATTTATACATATGTACTTTTTTTTTGTACTTGTGGACAGACAAAAGCAGGAAGTGGTCACTCAGACTGCAAAAGAGGTGGGACACAGGGAAAAAAGGAAGACCCCAGCCCACCAACTTCCCACAATAACAAACCAATCCCCACTCCCCAAAAGTTAAGACAGCGATGCAGACCCCTCCCACGTTGAGTAGCGATGATGGGGTAGAAAGAGAAAACAATATAAACAAAAGTGCCCCATTCTCCACTCCATATAGAAATGAGAGGAATCAGAGTTTGCAGACATAAATACTAGTTTTCACATCATATCGATCCACTTCCTCTCCCCTTAACCAATCGACAGGTTCAGTAGTGTGCAGACGGGGGGGGTGGTGGTGGTGGGGGGGGGGAGATCTGGGGGGTGTCTAGGTGTCTGTCCTTTACATACATTTATTAATAGAAACTATGTTACAGAATTTCCCAAGCATGAATTACAGGCAACCCACTAGCACATCAACTGTACAGATCTTGGCAGAGCCAGCAAATAAATGTCTAAATCCCAAGTAGCGAGGTCATCACCGATAGTTAAGAAGCAATATATACAGCTGTCCAATCAGGGAATCTATGGTACAGAAATTGTTTTTACTTGAAAAATTAACAAAAACATAATTGGATTTCTGACAATCTCATGGTATTTTGGGGGGGGGGGGGCATGCTGCTTGGTGTTGTATTATACAAGGCAGAGGAACAACTGCCCAAATGATCAGATCAGTGCAGCATTGAGATAAAGGAGTTTTGACAGTTTTATGACCATGCTGCTGATTCTTTGAGATTTTTTTTTTTTTTTTTTTTACAATGTGAGCCACCACTTGCAATGTTATTCTCCAGTAAAATGTTTAGTCTAAAAAAAGATTTGATTTATTGACTCGGGGTGAGTCCAACAGCAGTGTGAAGAGCAAGTGCAGCGATACAATAATAAAGATTAAAGAGTAATAACATTAATTATAATAAGGCAACAAACAATGACAAAGAAAATGCTGGTAAAGACAGAATCTGTTGATATGACCTGGGGGAGAGTTTTGGGGTCGGACGGGTGAGGAGAGGGAGATCTGGTGCAAAGAAACCAATGTGAATGAATATTTCTATCAAAAACCGAAAAGCCAAGTTTTTTTTTTTTTTGTCAAATGGAACTCCCATCCGACTTCCTAACAGACACTCACTAACACAGACGAGCTGGAAAACACCCACAATTCCTTCTGTGATATCTCAGAGGAGAGACTGAGGAATTACTTACAAGGAATTTGTGGGTAATTCCTGGTTTTCTAAATTATTTCCCCCCTCTCTCTCCTGAGAACATTAGTGTTGCCACATCTGCCAAAGGAACTCTCTTCATGCCGAGCAGCAAAAAAATCTTTAAAAAAAAGACATAAGCAGGTCTGAACCCTGCTGAAAGTGCTCTCTCGGCTACACATTCTTTGACACACACTTAGAAGCCTCTACCTGTGTGGCTGCATGATACACTCCTTCATTGCCTGATCCCTCAAAGATGAATGAGTGAGATATCACACACGCATGTCTCTGTAAAATGCTCGATTGGTAAACCATGCAGGAGAGTCATGTGTTTGAGAATATAATTTAGATCCGATCATACAGAACTGACCAGTGGTGGATTAAACTTAATGCAGTGTTTACATGTCATATATCGCTATAAAACCAAACGTAAAAAACAGTCTCGGTTTATCATTATCGTATGAACGTTACATCTATCTAAAGTGTCAGTAACTCGTGTAATGCGTGGAAGGCGTCTACCATACTATGACGGGGGGGGGGGGGGGGGGGGGGGGAATTAGACTGAATGGTGCAAGAGGAGAGTTATGAGACGACAACACACTGACAGATTTTTAGAGAAGAGGAGTGAGACGGCAACGGAGGGAGACAGAGAGGAGGCGAGGAGGAGGAGAGATGTAGTCCACACAGCCCAGCTCAAATCGATATCCATCCCTCGTTCCTTCACTCCGCAGCCCTGCTCTCATGCAGCTCGTGGTGCAGTGAGGGAGGAGGGTGGATGCACGTACGGAGGTGGAGGAATGAATGGAGGGGGGGATGATTGAGGGAGGGCAGGGAGGGCAGGCAGGACAGACGGAGAGAGAGAGAGAGGAAGGGAGGATGATGGGGTTTTGCTTGGTCATTAGCATCCGCAGCCTTCCCTCTGGGGCTGTGGTTCGCTGGTTAGCCGGCCACCCTGAGGGGCCGAGGGCTTGTGCTGGACCCCCGACTCGGCGGCATTTAGGTCCAGGCTTCCATCTTGGATGTTCTGGTAGATCTTCTTAGCAGCCTCCAGGAAGGCGTCCTCAACGTTTTCTCCTCTGAACACGGAGCATAAACACAAATGTGAGAAAGGAGGCAATTGGGAGTTTAAAGAATGTAAGCAACGGGATATTTCATGTTCTGCAGTCACTGAAATGGCTGAAGTTGTGCAGACTTACGTTTTTGCACTGGCTTCCAGAAACAACAGACCTAGGGAACATAAAACAGATGCAATGACAGAGTCAGTAAAACATTATTACAAGATCACATACCAAGTTCTCAATTGCCCCCTCTTGCAATTATTATCTCTACTTTCCTCAAGTCACCTTCTCCTAGTTTCGGTCTTTGACATTTAAATAGTAAAGGATAATGATCTTCACTTTTGTCTCTTGAAATCAGCCATAAGGGGCTTCTATTAGAAACATTCTGAAAAGAATACAAAGGCTAAATCTCATTTTATTTCTAAATATTTGGACATTGGCATTCCTGTGATTGTTGTTGTGTTGAAATTGAGGATGGAAGAGTCAGAATGAGTGTTTGTAGTTAACACCGTAAAGAGTTGAAGAGAGACAGTCTAACAGAATGCTGAAATCCTGTCTTCCTAACATGTGCTCACCGTTCTCCTCAGCAAACTGCTTTGCTTCCTCATACGTGACGTCCCTTTGGGCCTCCAGGTCCGCTTTGTTTCCTATGAGAATGATCACCTGAGAATACAGAGACAGGAGCGGGGCGAGTGAGACAAGTCTCTGGACAGTATGGTCTCTCAGGGAGAAATATGCTTTCCAAGAGCTCACAGCACAGTGACACCCTCACATGAGCACACTAGACGGTGCCCCTGGCAACTGTGATGTAATTAGACCTGTAATGTACTCATGTAATGCAATGAGCTTCCTTGTTGTAGCACTGACAGACTCTAAGACTCCAGCATGTTGAGGACAAACCATTCATGATTTTTCTGTTTTATATCAGAACTTCTCACAATGATCCTCACTGTTCTGTGGCAGTCGGTTTCAAACTTCTTTGGGATGAGAAGAGTGCTCTGTTTCCATTGCAGAAATGACAGTCACAAATCTAAGTACTGCTGACTTGAAAGTGATCAGACATAAAATGTATATCAAGTTAAATCTCCCTTATTGAATTTTTTTGGCTGTTATTGGGAAACGTGAGCGCTGATATTTAAAAGCTCTTGCTAAATTCTAAGAAGTCTTACACAACCTCTTGTTTTCATTCAGATGACAAACTACAGTGTCAGTCAAATGATCATGTAATGTGTTCATTATGTTTCCCCCCCATCTTGAACAACAGCAGCCACATAAACGCTTTCAAGCAGGAACACATGTTGACACTTGCAGCACAAGTCTCGACTAGACTACAACACTGCCACCGCATGGCCAAGACTAGAAACTTCAGTGAACAACAGCTTAGGCTAATTGAATTTCTTTACAATTTTGTTTGTACACACCACATTCCATTATTAAAACAATATTAATAAGTAATAACCTCGTGATCATATGTATCCATAAAGATGAACAAAAGAAAAACATAGTTGATCAAGAAACCCATACACAATGTGTTAGAACTTAGCTTGATATAAATAAACTGTTGTTTATACACCAGGAAAACATTTTTCACTGGATGTTAAAAACCTGGAGTGGAAGTAGCACATTTCAAAAAAAAGGAACACAGCAGTATGTTTTAGAGCTAATCCTATTTACCGAGAAATTCAATTTAAGAAATGGACAGGGCTC
Organism: Cottoperca gobio; assembly: GCF_900634415.1. Taxonomy (NCBI): domain Eukaryota; kingdom Metazoa; phylum Chordata; class Actinopteri; order Perciformes; family Bovichtidae; genus Cottoperca; species Cottoperca gobio. The sequence goes on along the minus strand of NC_041366.1, from coordinate 14,778,528 downwards.
AGAGGAGAGGGAGAATGACACAGGGGAAACCAGAGGAAATGAAGCAGAGGAAATGACAACAGGGGTATACTTAAAGAGACATAAGAAGGATGACACAGGTGGAAAGAAAACAGCAAAGTATAAGAACATATAGAGAGCAGTGGGTGCAGGGACATACAGTTTGAGAGATGCAAAAGACACAAAAGAATAATTCCAGTAAGCAAAATGAAAGTATGTTAATCTGTGTACTTACAGTATTAGGGTTGGTGAGATTTCTGGCGTCAGTCAGCCAGCTGCTGAGGTGGTTGTACGTGCTTCTCCTGCATGACATCAACAAAAGGGACGGGTTACTATGACGACAGGCAAAGAAGACTTAATGTTGCCTGAGGAGGGATCAAGAAAGAGTCAGCAGCTGCTCCACCATCAGGATGGTGATGTTGCAACAACGAGAGCAACATCATTAAAGAGATTTGGGTGTTATCGTACAAACTCCTGTTCAATCCAGCAGCGTTCTGTCTGTAACTGATAATACTTTATCTATCTCAATCGCCAGGTCATTTCTGTCATTTGTTACAGGCTAATCTAAAATTTCCTATTATAAATGGACTATTTCCACAACATTACAGTTTGATCCTCATGACAACCATCATGCCGATGAACCAAAGTAACAGGGAACTGGTCTCCAAGTACACATGAGTTCTACCCAACAGGTTTGAGTCGAGTTGAGTGTTTCTCAGTAAGCTTTGGTAAACACACAAAGAAGTATGCACCGATTGTGAAATTCTGGGCTGAGAATGAAACTGATGTTTAAGATAACAAAGCGGCCAATAGCTGATGCTTTTGTTTATTCCTAACCCAAATTTAGGAAACAATCCTTAGAATAACCTTTTTAAATGAAAAAGATTTATTTAAAAGAAAATAGCTGCTTCAAAAAGACTTTAGCTTGCTAAGCAACTACCTACTCAACAAACACATTAAATGTGGTCAACTGTAAATGTAAAAGAGATATACTATCGCTATATTTTACCTCTTGCATTTTATTTTAAATACAGGATACAACGTTCTTGTCGCTGATCTATTGTCTTCCAAGACAGTGTAATACTCCTACACAGTCAACATTTTCTTTCACTTTTATTACTACATGTGCACAGAACACCGTTGACCTCTTACATCATGCCAGTAGTGACAAGCCAGTTTCTTATCTGTAATAGCAACTGCAGTAGCAGCATATGCTAGCTATAGTCCTAAAAGACAAGTATCGGCCGATGAATTAGTGAGTCCCTAACAAAAATATCTGGAGTTCTTTGCACTGACTGACACTGTATCCTGTAAACTTGAGTGGACCAAATTAGACTTTTATGGAACTTGAACTACAGGGAAGAATACATATATAAACTGTTTATTTAAGCCACACCCTTTAATAACAGGATAAGGATCAGCTGCGTGACACAACAAACACTCATTCTCGTCTTGCATTTTTGTCAATAAGTGATGTAAACAATGAATTGTATTTCTTCCAGTTAAGTACTGTGTCTGGGGTCATTACTGGAGTTGGGTGTGGGACATTCCACATGTTGAACTGTATTTTGCACACCCTGATACCATCTAACAGTTTGGGCAGGAGGGTCAGACACAGGACTGTGTACTTTACACTTATTTTGCTTCCATAAACCTTCCTCTTAAGCTTTAGTGTAAAGTTGAGACCATGTAGTAATCGTACCTCCAACATACATTAACAATTAACAAGCATCCTGTACCTGGTGATGTCGTAGACCATGAGCGCCCCTGCAGCTCCGCGGTAGTAGGAGCGGGTGACGGCCCTGAAGCGTTCTTGTCCCGCTGTGTCCCAAATCTGCAACTTGATCTTCTGGCCGCTCACTTCAATTATCCTTGTACCAAACTCCACGCCAATCGTATGGGGGCAATCCGCCATGACTGGGGAGAGGAAGTGAGGTTACTATACATTTTAATTTTACTCTTTGGGTCAATTAGTTTTACGGATACCTTTTTATACCATCAATGTTGATTTGTTTTGTTTTTTTGTAATTCTGTGATCACAATTTGTTATGTTTCAAAGTCAATTATTTTAGTGTCGTTACCATTTTTTGACAGAATTAGCAACAATTCAGCATTTCTAAGTTTTGAAGTGAGAAAAATGTACAGTTAGTGTGATGGGAAGTGTGTTCAAGATTTATTCCCAAACACACTCCATTGTCAGCCGGCAGCAGGTGCATCAATCATAATAAATTAATCACAGTCTTTAGAGTCATCATACTCGGTTGTGAATTCAAAGTATCAACACCAAGAAAGCAGCAAATTTCATTTAAACAGACACCGAAAACCATTTCTAAATCACCCCAGTGTGTGTGTATGCAGGAAGTGATGGTGGCGAGTCAATGAGGAACACAGCATCTGGCTCGTCAATAGTAGCACTAAACAAAACGGAGCTGAATGGTAATGGGAGGCTGCAGCTGACTCACACACACAGAAGAAGAGTCTCCTACTGTTGAGCTCACACTCGACTTCTATGCCACTCACTTCCGCTGGTGTATAAAGAAATCTTAAGAAATTTAGGCACTCCAGTTGAACCTGGCATCACTTCCATACACGTACATGCACAAGAACACGAAAAGGAGTCAAAATCAGGGCAGCACTTACATTTCTTTTCTGTGAACTGGTGAAGCAAACATGACTTCCCTACCCCCATGTCCCCTGTGGAGAGAGAAAAGAGAATCTCAGGTCAACCAAGGAAATAACAGCAATTCTCTATTCAAGCCTGCAGTGTCGTCCCAATGCATGTTGTGTCAGCCCCTCTGAGAGTCAGCGAAGATACTTAAACATTTTGTGTGGAGCAATAAGAGAGAAATCTTGAATATAATTTGTACTGTCCTCCAGAATTTGGAAAATCATGTTTAGATATTTTGTGCCTTGATCCTATTTGTGTACTCATGAGTTCTTCGTCTGCAGAAAGGCAGAAAAACAATGCTGCAAGCAAAATGTGTTAGGGGTCGATAATATTGACAAAAGCAATACTTTTGACTGAAGACCTTGATCTTCAAAGTGAGCCAATAATTTAGGAATGACTATTGATTCTTTCGGGGGATATTCTCACACAAGGAAATGCTATGATGTCAGTAATTTGGATAGAAATCCCAAGCAGCACCAAGGTCAAGCCAGTCGCTTTTTCTTTTTTTACTCTGCTAGAACAATCTAAAGAAGCTTAGAAAATGGTGTGCAACTGCAACACGCAGGATCACAAGACCTTAAAAGCTTCCCTTTTTTACAACCAAACTGTGAGCGTTTCCTTTACTTTTCTAGTGAAGGAAAGTAACAAACCACAGGCTGCTCTTGTTGACTTTAAGATCCAAGCTGAATGTTAGCTTTGAGACAAGGTGTTTTAAGTTTCACAGAAGAGGAGGGTAAATAGCTCAGAGCTGTGGGTGTTTGTTTATGCATACGTCTGTCTGTAAATGTATGTGCAAAAGTGGAACATAAGTGTAATAGAGGAAAGGCATTTAAAAATGTGTTACACAGTTTGATAAACTGGTTATTAATAAGCAGCACAGAGCAGTGTATTTACAGAGAGCATAACATGCTGGATCCAGTCAGCGAACAGGGTAGCATACAGTGTACAAAAGATGGCTCATCGTTCTTTGGATCTTCTTTTGGAAGTGAGACATATCAATGCACTGTCGAGCACAAACTCTTTAACATGGCTGGCTGAAGAACATTGCTCACTTACCGATAATGATGTATTTGAAAATGTAGGAGTAGTTGTATGGTGCAGTGGCCATTGTGGCTCTGAAAGAGAGAAGAGAATGGAAAGTTTAGGCATGTAAACTGTCAGTAAAGGCAATTTTCTGTTCTACCACCTAAAGATGTTCAGGTAATTTAGACAAAAGGCAATAATTCAATGTAAATTGCAATGCTTTTTTAAAATATTTAAATTTACACTAAACAGCGTTTATACACAAATGTATTATAATTTAAAATACAGGTAAAAAAACAATTGGAGCATGTCTGAGTGCAAATACAAACACAGCAAGTACTATGCACGTCTGAATTTAAATTAGTCATGTAAGGGCCAGTGTTATTCAACAACCATAATCCTGTCAGAGCAAGAAGATCGTAATAATGTGAGTCTAGGCCAGGTGCTTCATTAATGCACGCTAAAGTACAGCCATAAAAACTGTATACGTCCGTAGGAATGTGAATTAACAAAACATATACATAGTCCAGTTACACCATTTCAGTAATTACCTTATTATTTTATGCAGTTTTATATTACCCACTGATTATAATATGGTGCTAATTAATATCAGCAAGTATGACCTTAATTAAAACCATAAATAAAATATCTGATAATTTCTTACTCTAATTAATGCCCAAGATGGAACAACGGAGACTGTAGTAACCAAAACAATAATACTTTTTCATTTGGTTGGTCAACTAGGAGGTGCTATGACTGCACTTCCCACACACTAGTTACATAAATAGATGCAGAAGAGCCATAGCCATGTACTTTAAAGAAAAAAGTATTGTGACCAATGGCCAACATTTTCAGTCCACAAAAATAAATAAATTCAGTCCGGTAACACTGTGATATTATTATTATTGGGCCTAAATAATCTGTATGCGATGCATTTGCCAGGCTCTATTCGCACTTAGGAGGCTCACAAACAACCATTAGCAGTATTCATTGCTATCTAAGGTAGGTAATGTAGACAAAATGAGGTAACTGATTTTTTTCCACGTAGGGGTGAAGAAAGCTCCTCGGTGGTCAGTAAGCCACATTTCTAGGAACGCAACTCCCACTGTCTCCACTGCCTGTTTCTTCTCATAATAAGAGAGCCACACAGGGACACTGGCTAATAAACATGGAACTGCACAGTTTGTCTACAAGTAAACAGGGTTGCACTTACATGCACATAAGAACCCTGCCAGCAGCATTTTCAGAGCTAGGCTAAAAATAGCCCCGACACCTATCCGATACACAGTGATGCTTTATTGTTCACACTCCATTCACAACACGCAGGGGAAAGCCTTTAGATTTACCACACAATATCACCACTACTATATAACAAAAAAAAGCATTCACACAAATACACTGGTTGAACAGCCAAGGGGAGATGCTCTTTTAGGACATGATCCGGTCATGTATGACATCAATGAAGCTGCTTTAGAAATGTCACCATGAAGTTCCCTTTGCAATGCCATCACAAGACAACAAGGCCATGTTGGATTTGTTCTGAATAAAGGCTGCTTCATAATTCTGTATCAAGGTGCTGTACAGTGTAACTGCTGTAGAGAAGTAAATAATTCAGGCTTAACAATCCAGAGCATGATCATTCAGCAGCCTGATGGTTTGTATGTCCCTGGCAAAGATAGTCTGCCTTAAATGAGTGCTTTTCTCTGATCTGCAGCTCAGTGAAAACTGAGCTGCAGTTAGAGCAGTTCCTTGAAACTGAAATGACCGTGTCACAACAGAGCCTAGTGCTGGTGTTGTGCTCATACTTCTGCATCTGCAGTTTAGTGACAATGTTTGACTGGCCAGATTAATGCTGACAAAACCCAACAAAATGTGGATGGGTGCGATATGAGAATCTAACAGAGAAGCAACGAAAATAGAGTCGAGCAGAATGGACTTTATAGGGATGAAAAAAGAGACAGATAAAAAGGTATAGACTTCCAGTAGCATAAGAAAACTGAGTAAGTAGGTGAATATAGAGGATCATAGACAAGAAATGAAGAGGATTTGCAGGGCAATCTAGTTGAGGTTAACTCAGGTCGAGGTGTCAATGAAACCTTTGCTTTAATAAAAATGGTCTTGGGTCAGGTTGGTACCCTCATGATGGCACATACTGACAATCACACTGACTCCAGTTACAACATTTTGAGTAAAGCTCTGAAAAAAACGGTGTCATATTAAATAAGAAAACATTAATAGTGGAGTAAACTAATGTTCAGAGATACATTTTATGAAAATAAATTAGACAATAAAATGTGATAACTAAGTCAACTCAAAGTATGTTTCAGTATTTCTAATTTCCTGAAGAAAATATTACTTCTTAATAACAGCTGAAACTATGTAAACAACTTGCAGGGATACCAGAGCAGGCTGCAACTGTTTTTGATGGTGGCCCGAGAAAAGACTTGGCTCACACTCGCAAACTCTGATACTTGACCTGACATTTGGCAATTACTCAAGCGAAAAGCAATCTGTTTGACTATGAACTTCCTATGTGATCATCATACACCATCTGGGTTTCTATCCTATTACTACTTTGTTAAAAACATGGCTAACTGATACAACATTAGGGACCCCAGTACACTTACCATCACAGGCTTGTTACAATACTACCACAATACTACACTACAATGCGGAGTTAAATGGTATTATTAAAAACAATCTATATAAATTTCGAAATCAACCGATTGTGGTTAAGTTCAGCACTTAAAAACAACAACAACATGACAGTCTGATGGAAGTGAATGAAGTTGTGCCGAGTGGGTTTCAAAGTGAAGCAAAGACCATAAACAAATCAAACAATCATACCATTGCTACACCTAATATTTGAGGGCCTTTTTCCAGGCAGCCTCTTGTCACATGACCCTCATGTGGTGTCTCTGTACCCAGTCCGCTTGATTATTTTCAGTACTCTGAGGGTAGACTTTTAGAGAAGGTATCTCCAAAACAGTAAAAACTAAATGTGATTCAGTTGTGATAACCAATCTACCCTTTTTGTTCTCATTACAAAGAAATAAACCCCATGAGTATCCATTAAGGAGAAGGCGAGTCAAGCGCATGTGACCAGACTGCAGCCGCAGCACTTCTCTGTCACTCCCCAACACACTGAATCTTTCTCCAGAGAAACACTGTTACTGCCTTTCCTATGCTCAACAGTCCCTTCTCATAAAAGAGAACTCGCACGACACAAATCTGGGCTTTCAGGAAATCATGACACATACATAGTCACAGTGCCTCCATAATGTTCAGGCCCACTATTAAAATCATGTGACTCTCTTCAAGCCTTAAAAAACACAATATAATGAGATCATCACTACCATTTACAGGCGAGACAGAGCACACTTTCCCAATGGATACAAATCGAATTTATGATGTTTTACATAATTGATATAAAAAATAAATCAATATAAACAACAAGTAATGTTGTTATTCAAGTTTCAGCTTGCTTATACACAGAGTGCATTGGCACAATAAAAAAAATTGATTCAGCACTTAGATAAAAGCAGATCTATTCAATTTACAACACTTTAAGACGTAAAAAGGGTCTACTTGTAGCAAACTTCGGTTTTTAAGTTATACAAATCTGTTGTTTGGAAAGGTAAAGCCGAATAAGTTGCATCCAACACACTGTTGACTAAAGAATTATCGGACCTTATGTGAAACACTGCACGACAGCTGATCACTATTATACCAGCAAACAAGACTGAAAACGGATGGTCTGCGTAAACAAATACAAACAAACCCGACTGAAGTGTCCAACGTTAACCCATTTATTTGACACCGTTACGTTAACGTCATGCCTGGTCCCGACGATAGTGGCTAGTTAGCCTAACAACCGGCAAAGTGAAAGCATCGGTTTGGTTAATTCTCTGTTTGTAGTTAACAAACACACACACAAAGCTAGTAATGTTCCAGCCAAAGAGGAAATAAACCCTGACATTTACTTGGTTAGAAGTCAACTACATGATCGTGTCTGATAATAATCTCGGCCCTATATTAGCTGTTTTGACAGCTAAGTTTACGTTAGCTAGTTGCCTGCTTGCTGACATCAATGGATACATCTTGACAACAAATAGCATACCCTTAAACCACAAGACGTGCATTGCTTGCGTCTATTAAAGCACAGATAAACGAGTCAATGCCATCTAACTAGTATAACTAGGTTAGAAAATTACCTTGGCTTTTGCATAATTTCACTAAAGCCACCATACCCCAAAGTAGCGACAGCTGCGGTTAGCTATATCTTTAGCAAATGCTAGTTTCCAGCTAGCTGCGAGTGTTGTTGGATTATGGTAAATACGATGCTTAGTTAGCTTGTCAACTAATATCAAGTAATGGACGAGCAAGTAATTTCTCGCCTACAATAATATTATCTCACAGTTTAATATGCAAGTAATCCCATCCTTGGAAGCTAATGATAAAAAACAACCTAGTATTAGCCATCTGCTAGCTTCGCTAGCTTGCCAATTAGCTGACTCCTGGCAAACACAGGCTAGCTAAACTGTTCCAACCTTTTCATAATTTAAATACCAGAGTCTCTACGTTTATTAGACAGTGTGTACGTTTGTATAAGTATGTTCAAGTATTTCCCCTTCCCTGTCCTTACCAGAAATTAAGTCTTTTGAGCTTTGTGTTCTTGAGCTGTTCAGAAGAGGAATGCAGGTTATCCTGGCTCAAGTATGATCTGTCTATCCAAGATGGCTGCTCACGGCACAGGGTTTCCTTCGCTGTACACAATGGGCTTCTGGGACAAAGAGCATCATATGCGGCGATTTGCGGTGTGTGCACCAATAGTGTGCACTGAAAGCAAGCTCACCTGCACAGGTGTATACCGTAGGTGTACTGGTATACCGCTTAATACTGATTAAGTGCCGTTTCAGATTATGAAATCATCACATAGGTGAAATCATGTACTACATACTTGAGTGCTCAGGGATTTGATTTAACCTGATTCACCTGGCTCAAAGAGTGTATATTGACTGTATATATTATCATTATATACAGTCTATGTCAATTTGATGTCACACTGAGATCAAATTGCTTTATGAATATCTCACAAAAGACTTAATATCACAACAGAACTTGCTTTCCAGGATTTATGGTGTTGACTACGGATTTTTAGAACGAAATAAATGTCCCACAAAGATAATTTTGGACAGTGCTGGCAATGGCATTGGTTTGAATTCTATTCAGACATTGTGTCTTGTGAAAAACATCCCACTGTTTGGTGACATCATTCCTGCAGGAAACGAAAACTGGAATGTGTTACTGTTGTTACTTAAAATAATGAACATGGTGGTCACTTTTTCTCACTCTAGGTAAGACAATATATTTAAAGCATTTGATTGTTGACCACCACACACTATTTAAGCACTTGTATCCACATAGAAACTTGCTACCGAAGCATCATTTTATGACCCACTGTATATGTGGTCTATGAGGTGTGAAGCCAAAGACAAGAAGTTTAAAGATTATTTCAAAAACCTAACAAAATCACTTGCTAAAAAGCATCAGATGGCTATTGCTTATCACTGGGAAACCTTCACCCTCAAATAAAAAGAGTATGGTCCAATTAAGACTTATTCCCTCAGAGATATGAATGTGGTCAACAATGAAATGCTTGAAATGATTTTGTCAAAAGATGTTTTCTCAACTAGTTGGGTTAAAGTTGATGGTGTGTAGAATATACATCTGGACTTGTTTGTCTTTTGTCAAATATGTGATGTACTTTTGGTTGAAGGTAACACATTTAGTTTATTAACAAGCTATTCACAGAGAATTCTTTTGATGACCATAATAGTGCATTTCGAGTGTTACAAAGTGAGGAAAGGTTCATAATAAAAATGTCTGAGCTTAAATTCCATAACCCATTTGATATTCAAAGCTCATACAATGTTTCAGATGAAGGTTTGTACATTATACCATGAAAATGGCTTTATTTATTGGAATATATTATTTAATAACATATTAATTAGTGTTACTTTAACTTGTTTTGTAAGTTAAAGAAGGAACTCTATACATGTATGTATATATATATATATATATATGTATATACATGTATGTATATATTTATATGTGTATGTATATACATATTTATATGTGTATATATATATATATATTTATGTGTATATATATATATATTTATATGTGTATATATATATATATTTATATGTGTATATATATATATATATACACACACATATACATATATACACACACACATATCCATATATATACACACACATATACATATATATATATATATATATATATATATATATACACACACACACACACATATATATATATATATATATATATATATATATACACACACACACATATATATATATATATAAACATGTATATATCAGTGTTATAATTATTGAGGCATTATTGCATCATTATTTTTGCAGGTGGCAAAGGTGGAGCCACTTGTATTTACTTTATATACAGCTGGGTAGCCTCACCTATAATAATACATCATTATTAGTTGATTTATAATTTACATGAATCTAAATCTGTAAACAGTAATTAATGTCAAATAAATCTAATGAAGTAAAAAGTACAACATTAAAAAACCATCAGGTTTTATAAAAGATCAAATGTTCAGCTCATTTACTGATGCAGACCTAAACACATGCATATTATCATACAATTCTCTTCCCTTTGTCAAAAACACAAAAGTTCCCCTAATGATGGCACTAAATACAATATTACAATTGCACTCTTGCAGTGTGGTCATCATACCTGTCAACATTGGAATTTCAAAATAAGGGACATTTTCTGGCAGACTCCGCCCATACCTTAACACAGGGGTGGGCAATTCATTTTTACAAGGGGCCACATGAGAAACCCGAGCTGTGTTGGAGGGCCGAATCAACAATAAATTGAACTTAATTCTGCTCAATATTCATTTTCTCCCATTGTAAAAAGCAGTACATTATATATTTTGATTAGCTGCTACTGGTCATCAAAAGAATAAGGATATTCTCTTCCAATAAATATATGAAATTGTGGAGTGGGTCAAATAGGAAAATACTCCTAGAGAAGTAATAAACAGTAAAAACAATCATTACATCAGTATTCTTCACAAACCAATACTGAAAAGGTGTTTTACAGTATGTAAAGATAAGCAAGTAATCAACTTTATACAAAAAGCAATAAGTGCTTTTGATGTTTAGTTCACTTTACTTGTTCAGTGAAAAAGATCCAGTCTGTCTTGGGCTTGAACAAGTGCACTGAAATCTGGTTGAATGTCTGAGGTGGATATGCGCAGGACAGCTGACAGGTGATCAGTGATAGAGGATCTGTATCTGGATTTGTTGAACTTCATCACTGAGAATGTCTGTTCACATATGTAGGTAGATCCAAAGAGGACCAGAATCTTCTGAGCATGTCTCCTCATGTGTGGAAAGTTCTTTCAGGGAAGAGTAAAACTCAGGCAGTGAGACTGACCTAAAGTGCTCTGACAGAAGTGAGTCAGACTGCAGATGAGTTCAAGCTGAACATCACTGGGTGCATCATCCACATTGCATGTAAATGGGGAAACATCATGTGCATTTCATTCTCAACTGTTTTAAAGTCATGAAATCGCCTCCAAAACTCACCATGCAGTGCTTCTAACATGGATGAGTACACTGTGGAGGTGATCAGCTGCTGGTGTGGCTTCCTTCAGTGTTGGCAAGTGGGTGAGAATGTTGTCCTCCATTTGGCTTGAGAGAAGCTGCAACTTTCTCATGAAAGCCTTCATTGCGCTGTACATTTCATGCACAAAAAGGCCCATGAATTGCAGTTTGACATTTAGTTCATTCATTAGTGCAGTCACATCTACAGCAAAACCAAGGTCTGCCATCCAGTCTGCATCTGAAAGCTGTGGGACGTCTTTTCCTTTCTTCACACAGAAGTCTTGAATCTCTTCTCTCAGGTCCCACACTCTTTGTCCAGGCTGAGCCACCTGACAGCGGCGTGGTAGCCTATGTCACGATGTTCAGTCTAATTTTCCTCCAAAAGTGCAACAAACTGTCTGTCACAGTGCTTGACATCAAACAAGCTCTTGCCCTGATGAAGTTAACTATTTTAGTTACAACATCAACAACATGGTTAATGTTTAGAACTGACTTACACAACACTTCCTGATGTATAATACAATGCAAAAATACCAATTTCTGTTCAGGGTTCATTTCTGTCACTTTATACTGCATTCTCTTCAAAAGTCCGACATTGTTCCCCGTCAGATTTGGACAACCATCCGTTGTCACGCCTGCCAGCTTGTCCCATTTCAGTCCCAACTTGTCCACATATGCATTTACCTCCGTGAACACATCCCTCCCTGTTGTTGTCCCTTTCATTGACTTTCTCAAATGCCTCCTTTTTCTCCGGCCATATGAGTGCTGCAGAATCCACCAAACACTCCTTGATAAACTCTCCGTCATAAAACGGTTTACTTCTTCTAGCGATTTTGTGGGATAAGACATAACTTGTGTTGACAGCTGCATCTCTGGATGTGCAATGTTTTGTAAAAAGTCCTTGTTGGTTTTGCAGTTTAGCTAGCAACTCCTTTTCCCGCTCTTCATCAGACAAGTTCTTGAACGGCGACTCAAATTGTAATCCTTGAACACAGTGACCTGCGCACCACAAACTAAGCACAAGGCTTTACCTTTGACTTCTGTAAATACATACTTAGCAGTCCATGTCTTCTTGAAAATGCGGCATTCTGTATCAATCTTTCTTATTTTGGCGTGAGCTGACATTTTGAGGGCCTGCATTACTTGTAGCTGTTCACGCGCACCCTTTTCAAAATAATAGCAACACAGTTAGAAAGTTATTTACATATATACTACATATACTTTTTCATATATGTTATACTTTACGATTGTCCTCACGCGGGCTGGACAGGGCCGGCCAAAGGGTTCAGATAGTCTTAAAGCTTGGCTGCTGTTTTAGTCTTAGAAGAAGACCTAGAAACACATAATAGAGTGATTCAGACATGTGAGGTTAAATGTAGCATAGATCCATCTAACCCTTTGTATGCCTATAAATCCATTTATTGTTTATTTGGATCCCCATTAGGCCTAGTTGTTGCTAAAGTTTAGCAGAAAATAGTTTATTGGGACCATATACAAATAAAATACATTCCTATTAACAAATGGCTGAATGATTTAGACTACATACAGCAAATAATATAGTGAGACCATCACCATTACATACAACTTACAACTTGTATCAAGACCATACATAGGCTATACACAACATTAAAATAAAAATAATAAACTCAGTTCATTTGAACGTCAACACTGCAATAGGAATAAAAATATATATTTGCAGGCCTGTTTTCTTCAAGAATAACATATTTAGCAGTCTCTTAAAAAATGTGTTGATTCTTGAGATATAAAGCACGGCACACTGTTCCAGTTGGCTTTATATCTTACTGGGTTTTAAAAAAGTTTTTATTGCATTAGTGTTTGGTTTGTTTATTTCCCATGAGCTTGTGCATACAAACTGATCAAATCTGTTATTGTGTTAATTGGAGAAAAAATATTTTTGTTTTCAAAGAGTATTTTGCTTTTATCAGCAATAAGGAAAGTGAATCTGTTTATTAGACATTTGGAGCTTGACAGCATCCATTCGGCCAAAATGTCCCTGTGCAAGACAGAGTTTCTGCTACAGCAGTGATGCCACTTTTACTCAGAGTTTACAGGCTGGTATGAGCAGAATGTTTTGTATATGAGAGGTGTATGATGTATAACATCTATAAAGTTAGGTAGATAATACTTAACTAGTGAAACCCCACTATGAAATGTCTGTATGAAAATATAACACAGTTTTATTCATTCACCTGAAATCATGTGAATCCCAACATATTTTAATTAGCTCTGATTATGTGTAGCATGTGACATTCATGGTGTGACTAGGTATGACAAACAATCCAATTTCAATGCATTTTTCTTTTGAAAAATATGAAACATTTTAATACAGTAATTCACAACATTACATGCTTTCACTGTACAATATTTCTTACAATCCTACATAGAACCACATGCAGTGTGCTTCCCCAAGCGTAGCCTGTAGAACTGAACAGCAAACTAAAAAAATATCTTTAATTTAGCAAACTAAATAGCCTGTGACTTTAAAAGAACATACTGCACACAATGATTTGAGCTTGAAAAAGATGATAAACTCCTTAACAGAGAACATTTAATTATGCCTCACAGAGCCTACATGCCTACAAGTGGATGTAAGCCTTTATAAAAAGAAAAAGGTTAGTGTGTATCTCTATTGCTGATACAAGATGTCTGTTTGATGTATGATGTGACATTATAACTATCAAATATCTTTATTTCATGGCAACACATGTCCCATAATATCCCATATACTGTACTTCATCTACATTTGAGTGAATGGATGTGCACAATAAATTCACTGATGACAGCAAGCTGCTTCATCATATTTTGATCAAGCATATTCACAGGTTTATTTTTCCACCGCCTCTGGCTGTAAGTCCAAGCTAACAATGTGACAAAAGCTACTATTTCAAGGTGTTCGTCAGTAACACCACATCTTGTAAAACTCTCATTCAGCCTTTAACATGAGCAGCTAAGAGACGAGATGAGAGTTGTTGTTTCTCCCATAGTCCACACTGCTGTTGTATGGTTTGCTCCTCCCCGGACTGACTCCATATCACGACCACATCCTCAGCAGCAAGAGGCTGAACAGTGCACAGAGGTAGTGGAGTGTGTTTGGATGCCAGGAGGGGGCGCTGTTACATAGATCTGAGTCACAGCAGTGGATGCGCACCCCTGGCAGCTCATGTTGCTGGCAGTGTCTGGATGTGGCACAACCACTGGTCAGGACGATACCCAGGGCCGCTGGAGGGAAGAAGGGGGAGACAGTCTGTCAGAGAAGAGTGACAAGCTGGTGATTGGTTCAGCAAGAAAAAAAAAGCACAAGTAAGCACCAAATACTGCAAGTGTGTAATGAGGAAGACGTTTAAAGATCTTAAAGGTACACTCCACAGGATATGTCTTTAGAGCGTAGAAACCAAGCCTTTGATAAATAGTACATTTTGTACTCTTAAATGCAGTACCTTGGAGATGCATTGCTACATACATCTTAATTTAAATGAAAAAAGAAGAAGATATTTGGAACCAATGAAACTGAACTGCATCATTTAAATCTTTGAGCAGCAATACTCGTCATGAGCAAATTCTAAATAAATGTTTTTTCAATTAAAGTAGTTTCTATAAAGAGATTTTACTTATCCCCGTCTTACACTTGATTAGCACCTGCCAACACCTCTGTTATTTATAATACCCCCAGAGATGAACAATCAGGTCTTCTAGGTGAGGATAGTGAGGCCAGTCTAAAAATATCAGCCTGACTTCTTTATTTAAATTATGATAATCATTCTAAATCCAGCATATCTAGACTTTTTAAATTAATTTTTTATCAAGAATCATCACTTTAGGTATAGATTAAAGGTAGCTGAAAACTGAGAGGATATTGTTCAGGAGAGAAAGGCACTGCGCTGGTTATGGATTAAGGACAGATGTCTTATATCTGAAGACAAAGGGGACTATAAGTCTAAGACTCTTATGGAACTTCACCAGCATCTGTTAGATTTTGGTTTGGCTGGGTCACATGAAGATTAACAGGCTGACTGGCCACAGATTACTGCCAAGACACTGCTCCGAGATTTTGGCCGACAAGTGCTTGTCATACTGTTTCTGATGGGCTGTTGTCAGTCTTTTTCTGAGCTTGCTGTTTCTCTGAGCGAATGAAAAAAAAGGAGCCTCATCAGCCCTTTCAACATGAGTGGATCCTTTAGACATCAAGCAAAGTAACAGCTGGATTGTCCATGCTTCCATGGATATCAGCAGAACTACTCATCTGACCATCACTCTCCTGTCGTGGGTGTCCACATCCTCCATTTGACTTAACATCAAACAAGGAATGACTTATAGTTTACTCATCAAAGCACACCAAAGTAGGATTATGTAACTATCCTCAGTACAGGGAGCAATAGAATATTCACATCAGCGGACAAAGAACATTTACATGAAAGTATGATTAAAAATGATTATGCCAATGTCCAGTGGCACGCCAGAGTGAATTCATCACGGTTTGATAATCTTCCACTCCACCATGAATATTCCTCAAACAAATATCATACACAGCTGCATTAGCTCGCTGATTTAGAGGATTAAGAGGAGAGAAAATTGTGATATCAGTTTATTAGTCATTAAATATTGGTCAGTGAGGTTTACTCACTGCTCTCTGTCTTGATGCAGAAACGATGTTTGAAGCCTTTGTGTGAGTGGGTGCAGGTGATGACCTCTGGGTTGGAGCAGCCCACGTCCACATACCTCTGGCCCTGGATGATGTTGCAGCCATAGCACTGCAGCCCTTGGACTGCAGTGGACACACAGAACAGAACATGAACAATGATTAGGATACAGTTTATGATGATGTGCCAGTCTGGTCTTGTAAAGCCACTGGGGTACGTAAGCAACCGCACTTTTGCTGCTTACACAGATAATGCCTATGCACTGCAGGCATGAGATCCACACAGGACCTGTGGTGACCCCTGGGAGCTCCTCACACCACCATTATGATTATCAATATTACGATTTAAAGGAATATTTTACCCCCAAATTGACCATTCGTTTATATATATAGTATATTACTTAATTACTGAATTTAATACACGTCTGTAAAAACAGGCAGGCGCTGCTCGTTTGTGCAAGTACTTTTTATATGCATGTGTTTGGGAAGTAGTGAGACTTGGATTATATTGCACAAGTTGTGACACAGCAAACCGATGATTTTATATAGTTTTGCTGTGGTTAAACGCGGCCCCTATTTAATTAAATTCATCAAGCATGTTCTCCTTTTTGGATTCTTCAATCACGGTGGAGGCAATCCAGAAAAACAAAGTTTTATTTACAAATTCAACATAACACAGGGGGAGTAATTGATGTAAAAATGGTGATTTTGGGGGGTGAAGTAATCCCTTAAAAATGTATTTTTCACATAATCGAAAAGATAAGCCTATGACTTTTCTAGGCACAGATGTATTCTGACCTACATCCAGAAAAAATACTTCAACTGGGGACATGACATTTGCAAATATGGAGTGTAGATAAAACAACATAAAGACTACAAAAATCCTGCAACAAAGGTGGGTCATTTTAGGATGCATGACAATTAACAGCATACCTTGTGTATACTGCATGTCCATGAGCTATGTTTAAAACCTTAGCTCCTGCAACATAAGATTATACTGTATACCATAAATGTTTAAAGACTACTACTACATTTATTTTTCTTATTTTCATGTCTGGTACATCGAAATATTTGGAATCACATTAAATAAAACTGACTGTTGCTGCTGGAAGACATCCTAACCTAATCAGACACACCTATGCTAGTAGTGACCTATATTGTTGCTTCAGATCTAAAGTTCTCCAAGTTCGAAGTTGCACAGCGACTTGACTTGACTCCAAATATACATCAAAAGCATCCGAGTCACATATAGATGATTTTTAACAACCGAGAAGCTAAATTATAGCGTCTTAGTCCTTCCTCCTGAAGCTATGCAGCACATAAACACTGCAAATGAGCTAATTTTAAAACATCTTCAATTCCACTGAAAGCAATATCTTGCATGCTATTTCAAGATGACATTTCAAAGGCATCAAGATTCCCCCTAAACATTCAAACAAGGAACATTGCTTTGGAGTTGTGTCAGTATCTTCTCATGTTGACAGTACTCAACTACTTCTCTTCTCTTCTCTTCGCTTCGCTTCTCTTCTCTTCGCTTCTCTTCTCTTCTCTTCTCTTCTCTTCTCTTCTCTTCTCTTCTCTTCTCTTCGCTTCTCTTCTCCACCGTGTACTTAAGGGTGACTCACCCTAGTATACCCCATCCCAAGCTGTCTGCCTGCCAGCTCCAGCTTATGATCTCAAAGCCATGTCTCTACCACTCAGCACCCTATAAGTGGTGTGGTGGAAGCTACAGCACAGAGAGGGGCTCGAGAGGGGCTAAATCAACATGCAGCAAGATTATGCTGTTTACTTTTCTTTCTCAACTGGTGCCTAAAAATCATCGGTTAACATTTTATACCATTTGCCAAAATAGGTTTGGTCCATGTGCTGTTAAAAGAGGAGCTGGCACACATTGGATCATCATACAATAGAGGATTTTAAAGCACATCTCTTCAAAAATAACATTTTCCAAAGACCTCTTTCATCTTTAGTTTCCTCTTCTCCGGTGCCACAGTCTAACTTTCTCAAGAAAGTAAGGCTAAACAGATCAAATCCACCAGAGCTTAAAGGCATTGTCCGGGAATTCAGACCCCTGACACACCTGTGCTGAACTCTGAAATCCCACACAGAAGATGGTAGATCAGCTCTGGCTGAAACCAATCCTCCCTCTTTATCTGTGCATCCCTGTGGACTCAGTGCTAGGGACTGCACTGTTAAATAGCCGACCAAAATCCGCGATGGAGCTTTCAGGAGCAAACTAATCCCAGGCAAATGCTCTTACAAAAATCACTTTAGAAATCTGATGGAATCAATGTAAAGCCTCACAGGGACATAGAGCACAAGCTAACCTTTAGGGGATGTGTCATACTCCCCTGCTGGTGATACACCAAAGCTCTTATGAATATTGGAGTATGTCATTAAAGCTGGGTAGTGACTGTGGAAATACAAAGCAGTGGAACGGTCATTAACACGTGGCAAACAAGCTGATTTGTCGTAATGAGGACATATCGGAAAGACATTCATCTTTAATGGCACAATGTAATTTATTATAACCACATCCTCTACTAATTTGCATTGTAAATGTTGATTGACTCTGTATGTATCTAAATCTATTGTGACCTAAATCTAATCTTATTAATTATTAGCATCGAGTACATTTAACATGCACATTTTCAATCTTCAATCCTCTGCATTTCAACACTGAGTCAATTACATCCATTAACACTATTATAAGCATTATGCATTTTTTATGAGAACATTTTAAGAAGAAGACAGCAGTAGAGAAAAAGTAAGCAGCCGAAGCGAGAAACAAAAAGAATTTCAAGGATTATCATAAGAACATTTGGATTTATTTGAGCATTTAGGGCACCTGCAACCTATTAGAGACTAATTAGGAATGTAAGGTAATTACTGTGGTTAAGTATTATGTAATACATAATAGGTATTAAATAGTGTGCTATTGTGGTATTAGCTTAAAATCCTCTGTGGATGTTTGTTTGAAGGTTATGGTTCAATTAAAACTCCATAATACTATCATCATCACTTGTGTTGCATTTTCTTTTCTTTTTTTAAGAAATAACATTAATTTGAAAATCTGATACTATTTATAATGAACTGCATTATATTGCATTAATGTTGCCTCATGCCCTATTGATCATCTGTAGTCTGTCCAGGAGCTCACTTCACCGTCTGGTCTGGGGTTGAGGTCAGAGGTGATCTGACTCAGACCAAACACTGAGATACGAATCAAGCGAAACAACATCTCAGCACGCGACGTCACCCCAGTATGGCCCCGAGTGAAAACAAAGGTTGCAGCCAAGCCGAAACAGGTCAATCGTTATGGCTCTATGGGGAAATTTAGTTTGACACCTACGAATATCACCTATTGTTTGGAGGCATAGATTTGAACTCCCAGGTCAATTATGTGCAGAACAAAGGCATATTCATCGGAATAACCTTTCAACATGGTCGTTCATTATGTTCCTGTAATCCTTTCAATTGGTTTAGGTCTGGAACATTCAGCAGCCTATTAAATTTAATTATCCTGCTGTATAGTTGATTTTTACGGTACTTTCACTGTATTTACTTTGTATTTCTATACTTCAGTATAACCTGTTTGACTTGTACATTATGGTATGATTACTTTGCATGTAAAAGGCTTTTGTAAGTGAAGATTATTGTACCTGCGATATCACACTCATACACACATACACAAACACACACACATGCATGCACGCACACACACACGCACGTGCACGCACACGCACACGCACACACACACACACACACACACACACACACACACACACACACACACACACACACACACACACGTGTTTTTGCACTACAAATGTATCCATACATTTCAATACCAAAACCCATCCTACTCACCCTGTTTCAAGCTGAGTGCCCAAACCAAGATAAATCCAAGCCCATGCACCAGCCAGGTATGTAAAGTCATGGATGCAGCACAGTGGTGGTGGTCAGTGGTAAGTGCTGGAGGAGAGAGAGCCAGAGATTTCCTCAGCACTCATCTAATAGTCCACCAAAACAGACAGAGATAGAAACCTAACAGAGATCCCACTTTCCAAAGCTTGAGCAGCCCGAGTGTCTCTCTCCACCCCAGCCTCTGCGGAGCTCACGCAGTGCGTGAGTTAACTGCCAGTGATTGTCCAGTGAGAGGGGGAGCCAACCATCCAGGCAGTCAGTCAGCTCAGCAGCCAGTCAGGCAAAGAGACGAGGGGGAGGAAGATAAATGAGTGAAGAAACTAAATAAATGAATGTCTTCCTTAGTGGTCTCCTCGCGTCTTGAGTAGGAGAAGCTGGTGGAACGCGTGGTTTGATCACAACAAGGAAAGAAAAAAGAAACGCTTGTCTCTCATATCATCCCCTGAAGAAAAGAAAAAAGCACCACCTTCTCTCATTACAGAAAACAAACAAACAAATAGTGTAGCATATGAGTGTGGTCCTTTTCAACATGGGGAAAACACATCAATCAGGATGAATTACTGATTGATAATTCATCGCTTCTAATAATAGCCCTATTACAATGTGTTAGAAACCCAGACGCTAAATGGGATGACACACCTTGGGGGCCAGGTTGGTGTGTAGGTGCGTGTGTGAATGTGTGTGTGTGTCTCAGAGAGGGAGCATTGCCAATGACACACACACACACACACACTTCCCCAATAGGGATAGCAGGTTATCTCAGCTCAGTGTATCACTGTGCTTGCATACTGGAGAGAAAATTCTATCTAATCAAGAATTAAAGAGTAAATCCTTTCTTAGAGACTGTAATGCCTGAGGATAAGGCAGGCTTTGCGGTAAGCCCTCTTTCCCTCCCCACCCAAAGCAACATATGGTCCAGCCTGATAGATGCCTGCCAATGATCGCTGTCATTCATATTTAGACATATTTTGAATGGCGAGTGCAGATTTTTCCACGTAAGTTTTGATTACAGTGGAATGCAGACATGCTATTTTTCCTTTACCGCTCATTTACAAAACAAAGAATGCCTAAATATGTCTTTTTTTTGTTCTGTTTCTGCACACACACATATGTGGCTCTTTGTATTTGTAAGTGTGTGCAGCTGTGTGTGAGTTGTCTCTCCTCCTTGCCGTGCTTTTATTCATGAGTCAGTGTTTGTGTGTGTGAGTGTGTGTGTGTGAAAGAAAAACAGGGCGAGAGAAGAGAAGTGTCAGCAGTGGGTGCTATCTGTGTGAAGCATATGGTAGGTAGAATGGTCATGTGGACAGTCGAGTGTGTGCATGAGGAAGTGAGGGAGGAAAAGATGCTGTTTTAAGCTTTGCTTTAATTAATATTCCTGTGTGTATGTGTGTGTGTGTGTGTGTGTGTGTGTGTGTGTGTGTGTGTGTGTGTGTGTGTGTGTGTGCGTGTGTGTGTGTGCAAACAATAACCTTAAAGGAATAGTTTGACATTTTGTGAAATACACTTATTAACTTTCTTGCTAAGAATTAAAGGAGAACACTGATACTGACACTCAAACAGTGTTATCACTCTTCTCTTCTAACTCTCTGCCAGAAAGCGAAAATAATCATATTTCCCAAGATGTCAAACTTTTGCTTGATCATGAACTCTTCTCATAATACGAGCCTTATCTTATGTGATGTACTTATTCTAAAAGAAACACTACATTTCACATGCACACTCACAAAAACACACACCCACACACCCGCACAGCTCAACATCCAGAGATTTCCATTCGTCATGGACATGGGTGATGAATCTATAATGTGAAATTTTCATTTTGTATCAATACAACCGGACTGAGTGGCGTGAAGCATGAAAGAGCAGTCCTTGTACAAGTCCCAATGCTGATGTGCGCATGCAACTTTTGTCTTGACCTTTTCTCTCTTTTCCCATCTTACAGCCCTTGTTCATTTATATTCTGCTGAGCTGCTTGAGCTTTGAGTGATAAAGCCATGAAAGAGAGAGTGAGGGAAGGATGGATTCGGAGGGGGAAGAGGAAGTCCAGCAGTACTACAATGATGAAAGTGAGTCTTCCCCAAGCTGCTCCTGACTTATCTTATGACACACAATAGCTGCTTTAAATATCCTTGAAGTCCCCTGTGGTGGCTAGCTTGGAGTGACAGTGACAAGAATAGAGAAGCTACATGGCTTTAAATTCTTGATGAAATTGCAATTAAGACACCAGAAGAAGAACTGAGCCCTGAGGCAGTGCAAGCCGCGACCAAAAAGAAACAACAACGACGTGAGGAGGAAATACATGAAAAGTTAATTCTGCTCTGTGGGCTTTCATTTTTGCCGTCTGTCAACGCATATTACACTCCTCTAAAAGTGTAGAGGAGATGAAACTGAAAATGGCCATTAAGTCTCGTGTATTAACCACAGCCCAGCGGGTTCTCAGCAGCTTTAATGAGCAGTAATCCACTAGTGTTTGACCACAATACTCTAGAACGGGGAAAAATATTCTCCAGGCTTGTGCAGCTAAATCAAAACAAAAGTCTAGAAATTGCATGGAGATCAGCGAGGTTTGAGACTTTCAGGGACTTTGATGCATCACCAGTTTGGCTGGTTGGATAAATCCTCAAGGGTCTCTTTCGCTTCCCTCTAGGGAAAGTTTTTGTGCTTTTGTCACATGTCTTGTGAGTATCGCCTTAATGCTGGCACTTGCTGTAAGATTAACTGCTGAAGCCTTGGAGGAAAACTGCCTTTTAGCACCCAGAATATCAAGTAATTGAAAGTTTGACCGGATGTATGTGCCTCTGCAGTTTTACACTAAAGGGAGTGCAAAGCCGGATTCTCCTTATAAAGCAGAAGAAGACGTCTCAGCAAAAGGCTAAGCTCCAGTTGTGGAAATGTAAGCACTTCTGAATTTCTCTTTAAATTATGGTCCCTGGCATTTTTTATATGAAATACACATATTTTGGTTACAATGCACTGATACACTGAACCTACCATTTTTTTTTAAGAATTGCAATCCAGCCAATGCCAGTTTACTGACCTAATAAGCTACAATCTCCCCTGATGGTTAAGTGAAGGGTCCACAGAAACTACCGGGTTAACATAGTTATACGTCCTCTGAAGCATGTAAGTGCTGTTCCTCCTTATCAGCCCGTGGCATTTTAAGACGCACGGTCCAATCAGGGGCCTTGTATTTTGTGCATGGCTGCTCTGTGTCCCTGCCTTGCAGCCCTGAGGGTAAAGCCCAGAGGACTTCTCACCATCTGCTGCTGTCACTGGGGGTGGCACTATCACGTTCGCACTGCCATGCCAGCCCAATGAGCCCAAGGGGCTTTGACCCTCTCTTCAACTGCCCTGAGACATCACCAGGTTATTCACAGATGCATGATGCACACTGGTTGCTGATCCAGAGGCATATTCTGTATTGGCTTGCAGAAAAGTACTGGCTTTGATTTAATGCACAACCTAGCAGAGTGACACAATGTTTGAAATCCATACACAGGTCTGAGTTTACACTTCGCATAGTGAATTGTCTCTCAGCGTTGAAATATGTTTTTCCGCACTAAAAAAAGCAGTTGTCATAAATCTCACATTTCACAATTAGGATACAATCATTTAATGGGATGCAACCCCAAAGCTGGCATTATTTCCTCTTATGCAGCCATTTAAAACCTTTTGAGGAGCCGTTATCAGATCTCCCAGATTAATTCTTCCCTTGGATGTGGAGCGTCTGGCATGGAAAATCAAACCAGCATTTGAAGGCTTGCTGGAGGGACGATATGCTGCGGCACATCACTCGCTATGCTAATTGGATGTTTGGACTATTTTTAAAAGGTCCACTGAATCCACGACCAGCCTTTTTAAAGAGTGGCTGATAAATAATTAAATAGATACAGATAAAGTAGAAGAATATTTAACTGCTACCCCTATTTAAAGGCTTAGCTTTACAAACCTCAATAATTTCTTAATTTAAACATTCCCCCCCCCCCCCCCCCCCAATCTCCAAGGCTTAGAGTCAGCATCTGCTACACACACCCTCTGCTGGAGAGCATCTTTATACAAATCCAACCTGAGATATGTTGACATCTGTTTTCCTAAAGACTTTCACTCAGTGCCCATTTAGTCACTGAGCGCATAGTAAAGCAGCATATCTATGTAATCCATGTTGTATGTGACACAATTTATAACCACAGGCTGTTGAAAGATCAGACACGCCACTGTCCCCTATAGCTCAGAATGCAGCTTAGTTGAGCCAACATTAAGTCCTCATAGATCCATGTATGTTTGTCATTTATAGATCTTATCGTTATACTTTACCAAATCAATGGCATGGCTCTGTCATGGATTTGTAAGAGGTGGGTCGTTATGTAGCCATGCTCCCAATAGGAAAATAAAAACATGCTACCCTATTTTCTTCCCATGATACACATTAACAGCAATAGAAACCGCACCATGAATAATAAGCAACATCAGAACATAAACTCATGTAGATGAAGCATTATTCAGGAGCATGTTTTCAACATGTGGGCTTGACATAGTGGGTGTATTGAAAGTGAAGACATTTCCAGGAGCTTTGGAGGCTGACCTGATAACACACGGACGCCAACACTTGCTTTATTTGAATGCCAAGTCGAAAACACCACAACCTTGAGATCCCTGCCAGCTTCATATCTCAATCCTCCTCAGGCTTTATCACTTAAATCACCTTTAAGAACAAAAGCGGATCTTATTGGTGGCCTGCGGCACTTATTGACCGCATGTCATCCCTCTTAGCGTCCTGAACAGATTTGGTTCCAGGCCACCGCAGCCAGGCTCTGTGAGGGAATATGAATGACATTAGTTCAGAGCTGTTGCCATGGTGTTGACTTATTTACTGTACATCAGCCCACTGACTTCAAACAGTCCACACTTTGGCTGCCATATTAGTGTCAGTGCTATCATCCAAAGGACACATTTCCACTGGATGATTAAAAAGAATTCAACTGTGTCTGCTTATTAACAACAGAAAGTCATGAGCAAATGCTAAAGTCCTGTAAGATGAAGACATACTGAGTAATAGAAAATATGCATTATTATAATGTAATAAATCAAAACCACACTTTATAAATAGATTTTCATTAATAATACATATAATGAAAAACAGATGAATTCCGAGCAGATCAAAACAGAAATGATATTTATTAATAATGAGAAGAAAAGAAACACTGCTGAGATCTTTTCCTAATATTGGCTCCTAATCACAAACACACTGTACATCCAGAGTTCATTTGCTTTTTAATGTCTTGGGCAGCTGTTTTCTTGAGCAGGCCTCAAATTTTAATGAAACCACATGCAGGAACGTCACTGACATTTACATTTACCCAATAATCAATGTGCTGAGAAGTGAATGAATGGATTATTGAAGGCTTCAAACGACACATTTTGACAAAATGACTTCATCTAAAACATTTTAAGCAAAATCAATATACAAATACAAGTAAGAAACTATTATTTGATCCCCGTAAATAGATTCAACAGATAGTGTTAGATTCATTTGGATTCAAGGCTGTTGAGCGAGGATATTCCACATGAACTTTGGCACGGCAATGTTTATGAACGGAGATAAATCTTTTTCTTTTACGTCATTAGCAATGACAGGGTATTATTTGACAAGAAATGACAAAATACGGCTTTGTTTTAAATATTAACACTATTTTAAACAATGACGTATGAAATTCTAGCCCATGTGTAATAAATATGGAATTTAAGGACAGAATTAGCATTTAAACCCCAAATTAGCACAGCGCATAAAGCCTGCTGAAACCTAGCAATTCTGTCTTTAAGTTTATGTTTGTGCCGAAATCTCGTAGCATATTTCAGGATTCCAGTAGCATAAGTGTGACAGTTGTTGCATGGATGGGTAGGCTTTGCCTGCCAAAATGTCCTATGCAGTCACAGCATGAAAAGTTACGCAACAAAAAAGAAAAGCTCTGATTACCCCATGAGTTTTGAATTATATAAATATATAGTCATCACAATAGAAGCATATTAGGGAAATGCTCTTACTTTGAAATGTTCTCATAATGCCTAAAGATTACTTTAACAGTAAGATATCTGACTCTAGGCCAAAAAACTGCTTTGTTCATTTTTCTTAAATATATAAAATGAAATGAGATTATTTTTGTCAAATGCGCAACCTAATGAGTGTACACTGGAAATGCAAGACATGATCGGGTACTGCCATCTGCTCCTGTCACATCATGCACTATATTCATGGACGTGGACATTTGATAATATATTGTGAATGAATGTGGATAAAGGGGTTATTAAATAAAATTGCAGTTCAATCCAAATTCAAATAAAGATTCTGCTATGATACATCTGAACCAGCCTTTCAAGTGCACACACAGAAATACTAACACAGTATTTGAGACAACAGGGTGAGGATGCTGTATGTGTGTGCTCACTCATAAATCAACTGAGTAGCCATCTACACAAAAACACTGAACTGAACATGTTCTTTAAAACATTTCTCTCTGGTATTTGTGCCATACATGGATGAACAATGGATGAAGAAAGTTAGACAGGATGTCACTCCACTCTTGCAAAAAAAAGATTTAATACTATAAACAGAAAATAGATATAAAAAGCACAAGCAATCTTAGGTGCAGCTCTTGAAGATGAACCAAAAGAGCCTGACATTGCAGATCAGGTTTCAGGATACAGCTCCTTCCTGTTCACAAGGGCTTATAGATTTCAAACAAAATATCAGTCTTCTCCACTGAATTAATTAAGTTAATTTAAGGGGGGGATTGAAAAAGCAAGACCGGAAAATTGTGTTATATGGTTTAGCTGCTGGATTATTAGCTTTGAAGTGCAGTTCATCAAATCTACATCCTCTCAGAGAAGTAAATGTGACATTATTACATCACAAAATACGTTGTGAGGCGTTGCAAAGAGTTACAGATCATTTAAATTACACAACCTACAATATTATGGCCTAAAAGGAAATGAAGACGGAGTAAAATATGCAAAAGATAAGAGTAGACCGATTGGACTTCTATCTTTCTATCTATTATCGTCTCTGCTTTTAGCTCGAGGTAGCGCTCCGCAGCAGTAGGTGGCGGTGTTGCACTTTAATGCAACAAACCAGTGACCACACATACCGGAAGAAGACACAGAAAAAGTAGCTCACACGTGTGTCTAACATGTCTGCGCACCGTGTTGTTATGTGTTGAGATGCCATGAGCTGTTTCGACTAGTGTTTGACGCCGTTTTATTTTATAAACCGTACAGTAAAGTCACCGACGGCAGTCTTAGAGAGCGTTGCAGCTTGAGGATGGCGCAGCGAAAGAATAGACCGATGATGAAGAGGAGATATAAAGGCAACAGACACCAGGAGGCTGACTCCGACTTTGAGCTGGCTGCAGAAGTTAAAGACGATGATTCTGTAAGTAAAAATACATAATACAACTTTTTGAACACATATAGTACATAGCAATGGAAGAACATTTTCCCTTTACCATCTATGAAAGTGTAGTTGGGGGTATAGCTCAGTGGTAGAGCATTTGACTGCAGATCAAGAGGTCCCCGGTTCAAATCCGGATGCCCCCTGTTTTGTTTTCACTAAATTTGGCTTTAATTACACATGCATAATACAATGTTTATAATATAATACTCAAAGTAGTCTTGAGCATTATAGAAAAATAACTTAAAGGTACAGGTCACCCCCGTATCAGTGTTGGAGATATTATTTAGCAAAATGCATTGATAAAATTGTTCTTTTTTCGTACCTGTGTCATGTTGTTAACAAGCTATTGTTGTCTTTTCTTATTTGTCTCACAGCCATCAAGGAAACTCATGCGGTTCCCGACCACATCAGACTGCCTGTCAGATGTGGAGCCAGACACCAGACAGCTGGTCAGAGCTCAGAACAAGAAGAAAAAGAAGTCTGGAGGCTTTCAGTCCATGGGTAAGACCCAGTGAAGGGCTGCTTCTCCACTGCTTACCTGGAGTTAGGGATGCACAATATCGGATACATGTTGATATTTTCCAACTTATTTTCAATGATCAATTCTCTCCTGTAGGGGAATTAACATATTATGCCTACTGTTCAGTCTGTACTGTTGTCATGGTGGCCCACTGGCAGATGTGGACATAAAATACAATGCAGTCTGATCCACTGTTTCCCTAGAGGAAATCTCCTTTAACTACGTTATGTTTGATTTCAGGTCTCAGTTACCCCGTATATAAAGGTGTCATGAGGAAGGGTTACAAAGTCCCTACTCCGATCCAAAGAAAGGTAAGTTAGTACCAATTTAGGATCATGTAATCAAACATTTGTGACTTCTAACATCACAGTATTTCATGCACAATTCTTATTTTCACCACTTTCAGACTGTCCCAGTGATTTTGGATGGCAAGGATATAGTAGCCATGGCTAGGACTGGCAGCGGTAAGACGGCTGCCTTCCTGGTGCCCATGTTTGAGAAGTTAAAAGCCCCTTCAACCACAGGAGCCAGAGCCCTCATCCTGACCCCCACCAGAGAGTTGGCCCTGCAGACCATGAAGTTCACAAAAGAGGTCAGATGAACAGACTGATGAGTGTTTGTTGTTTTCTGCGTCTATTATTTACTGCTGTCCCTGGTTCTTATTTGTCTCTCTCTCACTGTGTTGTGGTATTGTAGTTGGGGAAATTCACCGGCCTCAAGACGGCCTTGATCCTTGGTGGAGACAGGTGTGTGACTTCTCAATATTCCTCTGCTTTTAGTTTTCTGTTATACTCTGAAATACGTACAGTTGTCCCTTTTTTTTAACTCTGCAATGTCTCTGCTCTTTTTCAGAATGGATGATCAGTTTGCCGCTCTTCATGAAAACCCCGACATGTGAGTGTTTTTGTTGTAGTGCTAACTCATAATGTGGTTTCTCCCCATTCATGTACTGTATGTTGTAATCCTGATCTCTCCCCCCCCCCCCTCCCACATCAGAATCATCGGTACCCCGGGTCGCCTCATGCACGTTATCATGGAGATGAACCTGAAGCTGCAGGGTGTCGAGTACGTGGTGTTTGATGAGGCTGACAGGTGAGAATTGGATTTTTTTTTTTAAAGGTGTTCAATGTTCTTCTCACAGCTTGGATACACACCTGCATGCATGTATGTGTGAACCTGTCGGTGTTCTTCCTCCTCTCAGGTTGTTTGAAATGGGTTTTGCTGATCAGCTTCAGGAGATCATCCGGAGGCTTCCAGACAACAGACAGACTCTGCTGTTCTCTGCCACACTGCCCAAACTGCTGGTGGAGTTTGCCAGAGCTGGTGAGATCAACCATCAGCTTTGTTATACATGCATCCATCATGATTGAATATGTTTTTTGAGCATCATCATCATCATCATCATCATCATAATACGCATTACATTTTTAAGTTAACCAAAGAAGCTTTTTTTTATTGTACAGGGCTGACTGAACCAGTTCTGATTCGTTTGGATGTGGATTCTAAACTCAGTGACCAGATTAAGGTAAAGAAAAGGCACCGTTTATTATACATGAAAGAATAGTTAGAATTGTTTCTTCAATAGAAACCAAGGTTTACAGATAAAAACATACTTTTATTTTTGAATACATTTTATATTTTATTATGATAAATAAATGAAGGGGTGTGCTCAGTAATAATATATAATAATATCACATGTTCCTGCAGAATTGTAAAGTCCAAGACCTCTGTTATTAGTTATTTGATCATTTAAATTAATATGAACAATAAAAGTGCATCTAACGCTTGGAGCTAAATCCTTGAAATTATTCATGGCTGTCCATCCAGTACGAAGTCTTACTTTCTCCTGTCTTCCCTCAGTTGTCATTTTTCCATCTGCGTATGGATGACAAGCAGGCACTGCTGCTCCACCTGCTGAGGAACGTAGTGAAGCCTCAGGAGCAGACGGTGGTCTTTGTAGCCACCAAACACCATGTGGAGTACGTCAAAGAGGTAAGATCCCAACAACAGATGTGTCTCTTAATTGTGTGTATTCTTCCTCAGTGAACCCTCACACGCTCAGCAAGTCTAGTTGTGAAAGTTTCTTTATATTAAAACTAAAAAAAAACAACATTGTATTTTGTTTTGATCTCCAGCTGCTGACTTTAGAAGGTGTGGAGTGCGCCTACATCTACAGCGCCCTCGATCAGACTGCCAGAAAGATCAACATAGGGAAGTTTGTGCACCGGAAAGCCATGGTGCTAATTGTGACTGATGTTGCTGCTCGTGGTATAGACATTCCCATGCTGGACAATGTCATCAACTACAACTTCCCCTCCAAGCCCAAGCTCTTCTTGCACAGAGTTGGTGAGTGGATTATACAACAAATGATGATCTCGATTTGCCTTGAATGAAAGTTTATTTTTCAAATTTATACCTAATTTTGATAAGGGGAAGAAGTAATTAAGATAATTTGGTCGTTGGTCATCACCTATCTTTTCTCATCAGGCCGTGTGGGACGTGCTGGACGCAGTGGCATAGCCTACAGCATGATTTGTCCAGATGAGATGCCTTTTGTCTACGACCTTCACCTCTTCCTCGGAAGGCCTGTTCAGTTTGCCACACCTCAACACGCACCAGGTAGGCCCCACGGAAAGCTCGCCAGAACTTCTTGGGTTGATCAGCTGTCACAGTCTTTGGCTCTCTGTTGTCACTCTCTCCGGTCTAAACCTCCCCCCCCCCCCGCAGGTGTAGAGGGTGTGTTCGGCAGGGTCCCTCAGAGTATCCTGGACGACGAAAGTGCTCATCTGTTCACTGCTCACGAAAACTCCCAGGACCTGGAAAACCTGCACCATGTCTCGGAGAACGCCTACAAGCAGTATCTTAAGTCTCGACCAAGCCCCTCACCTGAGTCCTTCAGACGGGTCAAAAACACAGATCTGTCTATCATGGCTGTCCATCCATTACTAGGTCAGTTTGGAGGAGGATGAACAATGAGGACAGCAGCAGTGATGATGATGATGCTCAGAGAGTAGTTGGTAACTTTTGATTGATCTTGTTTCAGGGTTAGGTTTAGAGAAAATGGAACTGGAGCGCCTTCAAATAGTTGATGCCATCAAAGTCTACAAATCCAAAGCGGTGAGTTACCGTAGATTAATAATGCAGGTATCTCAATGTGCTGCAATGTTCTGCTAACCTGTCATAACCCATCAACTTTCTTCTTGCAGACTATCTTCGAAATCAACTCTAACAGTAAGACACAGGCTGGCGGGGTGATGCGAGCCAAACGCTCCAAGGACAAACGTCTGGTGGACAAATTCAGCAAACAGAGAGACAACCTGGCTGCAGAAAGCCGGCTGCATCAACCCGTCAACCCCACAACCACCACTGCAGACGAGGATATCACACACGCCTCAGACGAAGAAGAGGACGATATAAAGGCAAGAAACTCTCATGCTTCCGTGGTATTGTGATTTGAAGCCAACCAACTACAGCGTGTTTTTCTTATTGTGAGATCTGCATGTAGAGTTGAGTGTCCTTTTGGGCTTTCTTTTACCATCGGTGCTCCACATCCAGTGTGTTTTGGTAGTTCATACAGGTGCAAGAAATGGCATCTAGTAATGTTCCACAGTCGGCTGAAGAAGGAACAAAACAAACAATTATCCATTATATGTTAAAAGGCATCAATAAGGGCTGAAAAAGATCATTTTCAATGAAGCTGCTGATTATTATGTCTCATTCAAGTAAACGTCTTGTTGAGCCTACCAAACCAAATATTCAGGTTATTAACTTTTTCAATAAAGAAAAGCAGCAAATAGCTGATTTATTTTGCAGTTCATTTGCTAATCAATTAATCGACTCATCAATACAGCTCTAAAATATATACATTTTAAACTGTGAGAAGTTTTGATAAGACAAAGTGACATCTCCACTGCAGTGTATGCTATTTTTTTTTTTAAATCCTCATTTTGTACATCGCTCTTTAAATGGCAACACAAGTTTAACGTGTAATTCTTCATGTTTCCACCAGGGGGTGTTCTCTGTTGTCGTAGGTGGAAAAAAGAGAAGCCTGCAAGAAGCCATTCAAGATGGGGAAGAACCGCAAAGGGACAAAAGAAGCAGACAGACGGGCAAAGACGAGGAGTTTTACATCCCCTACAGACCCAAAGACTTTAACTCTGAGAGAGGGTGAGGCGTGAACCATGGACAGTTCTTTAAAATGTGAGGCGTAGTTAAAATGTATAATTCTACCTGTTATAACCTGTGGCTAATGTTCTGTGTTAGGTTAAGTCTCGGCGGAGAAGGCAGTGCCTTTGATCAGCAGGCCTCCTCAGCTGTCCTGGACCTCATGGGAGATGATGCAGCCAAGTTAAACCAGAGCAAGACCATAATGAAATGGTGAACATTTTAATTCACTCTCAACTTGTCTCTCTCCTCCTCTTTCTGGCACCTCAGGCTTCTGATTCTGCCATTTCTTACCATAATTCAGTGTCTCTCTATCATTTTTAGGGACCGTAAGAAGAAGCGCTTCGTGAGAGATGCGGGAAGGGAGGACCATAAGAAGAAGATCAGAACAGATGGTGGACAGGTCATCGAAAACAAGAAGAACAGGAAGAACTTGTATCCTCTTTGTGTTCTTGTTTACTATCGCTGTTCTCTCTCACTCTGACTATATATTCCGCTGCGTTGTTGAGACATTGTATCCCTTAACGACATGTCAAGCTACGAGGAGTGGAAGAAAAAGTACAAGGTTGATGACGGAGGATGTGGATCCGATGACGAAGGAGGAGGAGCACGAGGCAGGAGGCCAGGAGGAAGAGGAGGAAGAGGAGGAGGGGGAGGAGGAGGAGGAAGAGGGGGAAGAGGAGGAAGAGGAGGAAGAGGGGGAAGAGGAGGAGAAGGAGGAAGATGGGGAGAAGAAGGAGGCGGCGGAGGAGGAGGTATGAGAGCATCTGCTTAACTTAAGAACTAATCCGTTTTATTTGATGCACCAAAACTGTAATAATACAATCTGAACTAAAAAGGTTCCTCACAGAGGTTCCATTAGACGGTTCACAAGTCTAATGGCTTCTGGAATAAAACCAAACGATCGTCTCTCCCAAAGTGCCAAACTATTCCTTTAAACCAGATTATTATTATTATTATTATTATTATATTTATATTGCCATTTTAAATCTTAAATACCCAACCTACAAAGGTGTTGTGACGATTGTCTGATTTCATTTCCAAGTCGTTTTCTACGTTACAAGCCTAAAGTATGTAAATGTATTTATTTGATGGTACGTGTGGAACTGAAGAAAAAAAGCAAGTACATTTTTTTTCTTAATCCTTGTTTCTGTATCCTTCGTCTCCCAGGTCGTGGTCGTGGTCGTGGTCGGGGCCGTGGCCGCGGGCGTGGCAGTAGCAGTAATCCTAACTACCAGAGCCCTGGAGGGCTGCAGCAGTCACCCGGTGGCCACAGAGTGCGCTCAGAGCTGAAGACGACCGATCAGATCCTGAAGCAGCGCAAGAAAGACCAGAAGCACCAGTTCTTGCAGGGTGGCGGCATGAGAAATCTCCGTACCAAGAACAAACCGTGGCTCGGAGAAGTTAAGAAGTCAGGTTTTGGACGCGGTGGTCCAAAGAAGGGTAAAATGAAGAAGAGACTGTAAGGAGGACACAGAGGGAGGACTATCTCGGCCGGATGATTGCGTGCGATAGAGATGGAGGGCACCACAAGGGACTGGATGATGAAGACCATTATATTCCCAGACCATCTTATACAATTTCACGGTGTCTTTCATGATTATGGATTAAAGGAGAGGATGAGTTGAGGAAAGCATTTCTAGACTGTAGAGATGAACTACTGAACTCTAAATTTGACACAGTATGTGCAAGAATAATCCAATGAATATTTCCCCGTTATGCGTGCTGGCAGATTATTGCTTTTGAGTACTGAGATATTTCTATACACATTATTAACTGACGGCAAAATACAAATGTGAATAAGACCGTGTTCTGTGTCTTCTTCATTTGCAGTTTGTTGCAGTTACAACAAACTAAAGTGTGTCTTTTAATGTAACTTTCCAAAATATATACATTTTCATTCTTGAAGCTGCGTTTCTTATACTGTAATCTAATAAGTGATCACCAAAAAGATTCTGCAGCACACCACAGATATGAGGGAGGGACTATCAAGTGTCCAGATCTGCGCTAGACATAACTGGTTCTGGTTCATAACTTATAAAAAGCAGGAGTCTTATGTCTGGAAGAAAAATTTTAAGACGTGAGAAACTCTGGCTACATATGGGATGACAATATAGCTCCATTAAAAAGGGTTATAGTGTCGGAGGGGGGGGGGGGGGGAACTGTGGTCTGACTTTCTCTATCTGGTGTCCTTTTGTACATTTTAAATGAAAGCCCAGTCGGTAACCACAGGCTTTGAGAGGATGCTCGATGCAACTTTGTTCCCCGTCTTTTGCCTTCATATTTGTCGGTGTGTCGTATATTCCTGCTGGTGTAAAGTCTGGATTGCTCCCAGTTTGTGCTCCAGTGGATGAAGTGAATGAAAAGTGAGGTACTGGGTTGTGTGAGTGGGTTTTCTGTGAACCTCCAAAAGTCTATTCCCCTATTAAGGGAGACGGCACGGTCCAACACTTTTATTATTCATCTATAAAGGATGTGATCAGTAAAGGTGTTCTGTGATAATGTTTTTAATTAAGTAGTCATAAATAGTACTTGTTATAAATAGTACAGCATCTTCATAAGGTACGATGCTGCACTCTGTTGGTGGAAAATGAGCGCTGCAAGTGTATCTTAAATATCAGCATCCAGATTCACTTCAGATGTTAACAAAGAAATACAAAACATCATTTTTTTATTATTTAAATATAATTAGAAATGATTATATATTAACCTATAATATGAGAATGTAAGAAATAGACATTTATTTATTATTTATTTATATTTATATATTTATTATACTTTTGACATCTGCTAGTACTGTACTATTTTTATACTACTACTTTTTATTATAATACTAGCATTTAATGTAATATTTCTTTGAATATATTATTCATATCAAGGCAGGATGAACATTAAACGCATTTAATTTGTATTAAGACATAAATTGTCATTGTTTAACTTTTTAAAAACAATAATCCTTGTGTTTATATTCATCAACAATATAATACTGAACTTTAGTTTCTCTGTCATCGATAATGGGGCTGGTCGTCTCGCATCTGAAAAGCATCACATCCGGTGCTCATTTTCTTCCGGACACATGTCAAATGATCATGTAATTTATTTCCTGCAGAAGATACAACAGTCCATCATCCAGCAAAAAAAAAAGAAGTATTGTCTCATTTCGTCAGCCGCTGGGAAGGTGCAAAACACGACCACATGCGCAGCAGCCTCGGAGGAAAGAGCAGCGCTACACCAATGAGAGAGAGGGAGACAAGTGGCTCAGTCCATCTGGATGTGGTTACAGTGCAAGCTGTTTTTGGGATGATATGCGTACATGCCATCATAGGTTATTCATGGCTGCAGTTACTCGAGGGCTGAGATTTTTGCCTTCCAGACGACTGTGTGAATGCTGCTAAAGATGGACACAAAAATGGGTGTAGATGGGTAATGTATTTGGTCCAAACACGGCAGCATCACCATGGAGATTGTCACGGGACGAACACCAGAGCACTGTCATATTTCATAGCAGCGAGATCTTCTAAATAACATCCATTCATAAACACACCGTCCAGGGGATAAATCAGTTTCAAGTTACTGTTTAGTTTGTGACGAGTCACAGCTGTATCAATTAACACACATTTAAAGTATATTTATAACTTAATACCAGGTATCATACATATATTTACTTGCTTTTTGATACTTCTAATTATAAGGTTATACTGTTATTCATAAGTATCGCAAATAAAGATAGATTTTATTATAAAACCAAGATAATAGATCAATAAAAATCTAATAATATGTTGCAATATTTGATTTATTCCAAGATAATATCAATGAATCATGATGAAATTAAACATTAACAGATACAAAAAGAAATACTACATAGTTTTTAAATAGACATTTTGACATCTACACATTCATCTCATTTAATGAGCATACTGTACGTACAGCAGATTATGAGATAGAGTACATTCACACTTTCGAAAAGTACGTTATCTTAATTAAACTTATATAATTGTGTTATTTGTATTTCTTTTAAGGAGAGTAATCTCTCTGAAACTGATTAATGTGAATATTAAAGTGGCTCATTTCAACTGATTGATAAAACACCTTAGCAAACCCCACGGGCTGGCTATAAAAAGTTATTTGTGGAGAGCAACATCCAGATAGGGCATTGGTACTGTCTGTCCCCTAACTGTCTGGGACCGGAACAAACTGGGGTGAAGGAGGTTATGTTGCCTACGATATCAGTTAATCCTCACGCAGAGATACTGAGTTACCTCATACCCCGTCCTCTGTGAAACCGTCCCTCACCCCCTTTGTCTATCTGATGGCCCCTCTCCCCGTCCCAGCAGCGCTCCAGTGCTGTAGCAGCTCTCCAGTAATCAGGAACGGCAGCTTATCTTTGTTTAGGGTTCCCAGGACTGACACAGCATCCACTTGAGATACGCCAAAGAGCCTGAGCATCAGAGCACTGCTGCTCCCATAACAGTGGGATATAAATGCTAGGTGGTAGTTATGTAGCTGTAGAGGACATCGCCTGACCATTGCCCACAATTCGACAGGCGTGAAATTGAAAAAATGTTTATGTAAGGGAACATACCACTGGTTATAGATTATTAATTAATTAATGACATTATAAACTTTGCATTACTGCTGATCATGGCCATTGATTGACCCATTCATTTCAGTGTATCTCAGCATCTTGTAAAAAAAAAAGCACTTCTCTACTTGTTCGTGCCTTAAAGGAAGTATTCACACATGGTTGCCTTTTTCATCCAAGAAAACAAAACAAACAGATTTTATTACGCCTTTTAATTGTCCATGTTTGATTTTCTGACATCATGGCTCATGAGCTGACTCATAAAATGTGGCTGCTTGTTTTACTGAACCGTCTCTGCTTGCAACTGCATTTCTGGTCTGCGTAAATTGATTCATTATAGCATTGTTAAATGAATTAGAGTGAGGAGCTGCAGTGCCTGGAATATATAAACTCAGTGTAGAAATCCAAATCATTTTACAAGTGTTGATTAAAAAAACAAACAGAAGAAATAGAAGTCAGACATAGACTCTGCATACTGTACTGATAGCAACTAGTAAATTACATTTGACAGAGCAAGGTTTCGATCTCACAAAGATCATCATCACTTAAGTGGTTGTGATCTACTCTGAGCCTGGACCAATCAGAGCAGAACTGGATAGCAGTGTCTGGTACTCAGGGGACATAATCTGTCTCTATGGAAAGGGACAAAAACAATGTACTTACTTCCATATGGAATCTAATGGTTAAAAGTCATCTTATTGTTTAGGGAAAATGTCAGCAATTGTGTAAAACATATACATACATGACGTGTAGTGAGTGGGTTCAAACCTGTAAGAAGGGAATCTGTATCAGAATCAGAAATACTTTATTGACCCCCGGGGCGAAGATTTGATTAAGTTACAGTTACTCCCATTCCAGAATAGAAACATAGATAAAATATAAATAGTAAATATATAAAAATATTTTATATATAACAGTGTTAATAATAATAATAATAATAATAATAATGCTGTGTGTTAACATGCAGGAATAGTGTAGATAATAATATAAGTTGAGATGTACAGTAGTAATTCATTATTAATGCCAGATAAGTCGCCTAAATAAGTAAGTGGAATGATCCTTTTAATCTGGAAAATCTTTGCAATCAAAAAATCCCTCACCTTAATTTGTGTTGCCTTCTAGATATACATGAACAATATGTCGAGACTTTCCCCCCTATAATTATCTCATTAATCTTAATCCATTATCAAAGCAATTATCTGTTTTCAGATATTTGAGTGTGTTGTGTCTGTTTTATTCTGTGCTGAGCAGCCGTCCCTGCAGTCTGGCTCTCCTC
This sequence comes from Cottoperca gobio, assembly GCF_900634415.1. Lineage (NCBI taxonomy): Eukaryota > Metazoa > Chordata > Actinopteri > Perciformes > Bovichtidae > Cottoperca > Cottoperca gobio. The sequence continues at coordinate 14,740,600 of NC_041366.1, read as the reverse complement.
CGTGTGCTCCCTCCGATGATAAGATTGCTGCCCTTTCTCAGGCTATCGCTTACGAGGCAAAAGGCCACTTGAGGAATGACAGGGCCAACATGACTGACATTAGCCGCTCTTGCCTCAACGATTTCTGTGGAAAAGAGCTGACAACTCATTAACGAATGTCTTCAATGGGGCATACATACAGTGCTGCTCTTTCAGACTGGAAGGAGCGGAGACATTGTTAGGTTCAACTGCTGGTTAGCTCGGTTTATTGCCATTATTATAATTACAGTGCTGTGGCTTTGTTTTGGACAACAGGCAGCTCATGAAGATGTTTGGAACAACCTAACATGCAGACGCTTAAAGGGAACCTTAAATTAGCTTGATCACAAGGGGGAGAACTGCGGTCACTGGGACTTTCTCGGGGCCAGAAACTTCCTAATTAGAGATCGAAATGTCTGTTGGGGTTGTGTTGGCTGTAGGCCATTTACAGTAAGTTGAACAAGAACCAGATTGGGGAAATGATCACACAGATCTGAATCCCTTTGAACACTTGAAATATCTATGATGAAGTGTGACAAACTGAAGCTCAGAAATGGCACTGGCAGTAAATACTGTGAATGAAAATACACTTTTTGAGACATAAACTACCAGTTAACTTCTTCCAATGTTTGGTTACTGTTGCTTTAAACCAAACCATGTATTCATCATATGTGTATAGAACCCCTCTCTTTAAAGAAATGTCCTTATGTTTCAATGATTCTTGATAACTGGTGACCTCCTGACCCCCAGCATTCACCTAACCTGGCTCACATGACTTATGTGACCTTCTCATTTGTAACCATTATTTTGGGATGTTTGGTCGCGATCATTTGAATATGTCAGTGACTTCCTGTGGGTTTGTCAGGGACAATTTAAGATGACTTTTTTACAGATGTACGACATAAATATTCTGCTGTCTTTTCTGAAAGTATCCACTCTTGTGCTTTCTGATTAAACAGGTAAAAAAACATACATAGAAATAACCACTTGTGATGTAAAGAACATCTTTCATTGCCAGAGCGCCATGTCTCTACTGTGATTTGTTACTGCTGTCAAGCTGTAAATCTGGATGCACCCTCTGAGAAAGGAAAGAGGCTTTTCTGCAGGGACTATTACGTCGAAAGCTAGCTGCAAGACATTGTTTCCGCTACTTGCCTTTGTGCCATGAAAATGAGTGAAGTCAGCACACAAAGGCCTCTTTTTTTTCCTGTTTTGCACCTCTTTTTCTTTTTTATTAGCCTCAGCATCTTCTCACTCTTTCCATATTTTGAGTCAATGTCAAACACTGAAAATAGAGGTTGCTGGGATTGTTGTGTGTTTTCTAAAGTGGAAAAATAGACCCAATCGCATGGATTGCACATAAATGTGTATGTGGTGAAGCTGGTTAAATATACAACAGAAACAACAAAATCTCTTTTTCTTTTTAAACATTCATTCATAGCCTGTGAAATACATCATACATCAAACATATTAAAGTATCACGGCAAACACATTCAACAAAGTCTCATGAAAGTTAACCATTTGATCCTGCGTGTCCCTTATCAATACAGTTAATCCACAATTAAGGAAGCCGACATTGAATGAGAGGATTTGTTTGTATGAATGTCTGAGAGTACAAGAGAGACAACTGTGTGTTGTGCTGTAAAGGGGGGGATTATGTTGGCATGGGGCCACAGCCTATTGGATCAAGATTTAGAGAGGGTTATTTTTGGGGATGCTCAGGTGCCTGAGGTCCTGTCAGAAAGCCCTTATAAAGAGGTTGTCTCTGTGGAAAGTGGGTTATCAGCTTCACTGTCGCTCCTCGATGGGGCCAACTCGTTTGCATCTAGTCAACACCTTCCGCCCCTCTCTGGCACAGATCCTAAAGCGACCCTTGGCCTTACTGAGCACTGACGTACATTTCCTCTTACACTTCTCATACCAGTTAATTCAATTTCACACTAAATACAATTTTTTTTCGAATTCTGTCATCCACAATACTTTCTCCTTCACCCCTTCCCAAGCCCTGCCTATCTCCCCTTTCTCATCTGCTTTACATTATTTATGAATGGAAGGAGCAGAAGTGTGTTTTCCTTCGACCATATCAGCACAATGCCTTGGGGTTAATGCGATTTCAGTGTAAAGCTGATCTAAAATCGCTGTAGTTATTAAGATGTGCACATCTAGTGTAAGTGTGATTATGTAGGATGTCAAACGTCTGATAAAACACAACAGCAATCAATGTTAGTTCATGCATTTGTACTATACAGTCGTGAAAGTGTCAAACCACAAGAAATATTTAAAGAAATCTTCTTTATTTATCTTTTTTATAGTCAGTTTAAGTTAAACAATGTGAGTGCGTCCTAATCTCGGTTATAACATTTTGTTTGATATTGTACAAGACTGAGCATATTGAAAAATGTTATTACCACATCTTTCCGTTCTTCCTTTTCTTCCCTTCTCTGCTTTCCTTGTCTAAGGAATGTTTTCCCAGACTCTCTTTTCACCCTCTGTGAGCGCTCTGTCTCTCTGTGGTTACGCACTTCATTTGTCTTCCCAGGATCAGAGAAACACAGAAAATCAAAATAATCACTGGACATTGGAGTAGGAGAAAGCTTAAGACAAACCCTGGATAACAAGATGACAAAACTGGTTAGGACAGAGCTCTCGAGATGCTGGCCACTCCAAACAATGATTTTATTAGTTATATTTAACCAATATTATAGGATGCTTAAAAAACTTTAAGCACCTTTTATTATTTTCACATTATTAATATTTATGCTTGATATTGTAATGTTTGAAATATTCATTTTTTGGCTGAAGATGTATGTGCAGCATTTAAATTTCATCCATAGTGATGGACAAAATGATTACAACTCATTAGTTATGAACATTTCTCTAATACTGCGTATTATGACCAACTTGGTATCAATAACATACAGAAGAAGTTTCTTTAATATGTATTTCATTTTATAATTCCAGTTATTTCCTTCGTCTGATAAAAGCTTTTAATGCATAACTGTGGCCACATTGAATACAAACTATTGCTATGCTTCTCTTTACTGCCATGTGATGTGTTTGATCTGTTCTTTCTTATATTATTCTTCAAGCAATTTCTCTTTCAAATGACTTGTAAAGTGTCTGCCCAAAGAAAAGCACTTTTCACACATCCCCTCATTTACGGCTGCACTTAACTTACCTACCAAAAGATGGAGCTACAGCCATTGTCCAAGGTCAGACAGAGGAGGCTGGAAACCTGTGAGCTTCTCTGGGCCTCCCGTCGAGGTTTGAGTTCTGGATGTTTGTGAGTGGGCTTGAAGCGATCGTAGTGTCGGGACCGACGAACGGGAGATTGTGGAAAAGTTTGTGTAAGGAGCAATACATGAGGGATCGCTCAAAGTTAACACTGTGCAGCATCTTTGAAAAGTGGCCACTACTTTTCAGTAACATTGTAGGGTTGGATGGGAGTCCCTTGAAGCCTAATATATACATACATACATATATATATACTTTCATATACAGCCAGGTGCAGAGCTAACAGGTTATATGCTTTACATCTGGTGTGTTGAGTTATAGAGATGTGAAAGACAGAATGACCTAAAATTACAGTTACAGTGACTTGGAAAGGGGGGGAGGATTGCTGTAACCTTTTCCATAAGGAGAATTGAGCGTTGTGATTGGTTGAAGACTATTTTCCCATCTCTCTCTCCCCCTCGTGCTTCCTCCCCTACCCCTCGCACCAGAGCCTGGATGGCACGCAAGGCCCTGACCACCGCCACAGCATGGCGCCGAGGGGGTACAGAGCGTGTGTGTGTGTGTGTGTGTGTGTGTGTGTGTGTGTGTGTGTATGTGTATGTTGTGTGCGTCAGCCAGTTTGGAGGGCCGAGACCCCGGATATGTTGTGGAAGTGTGCAGTGGACAGGGGCCAGACAGGACGTGACCTTCTGGAGGAACCTCAGCCAGCCCTATAGGCCAAGTGGCTATCAATCAACACCTTTTGTCCCGCCCCCAACCGGCCACTTCAAACACACAGGAGGATTAGACCCATGGCCAGCTCTTTTTTATTGATCTTTTATATAAATTGCCAAATTATGTTCGTATCCCTCATGGTCAGGAAGAATTTGCGAGAGTCTTAATGAACCGAACCATTCCTCAATAGGAAAAGACAATTATACCGATAACAGAAAAAAACAACAAGCTATTTTCATTATTCTTTCATTGATACAAAACTTTAGTTTTTCAGGTTTGATGTTGGATTTGTACCTGTTGTGGCAGAAGATAAGTATTTTTGCTGGGTTGCTGTGATAAATCTAATAATATCTTTGGATCCACCAGCAATCATTTTTGTTATTTAATTACAGAATGTGACCTGGATCTGTATCAGTCACCTGTGACTGCTGGACATGATTATTTATTAGTCTTTTGAACCCCACTGTAATTTAGTAGAGGCACTTTCATTACTCAGATCAAAGCTCCGGATTGATTCTCCTCCTCTGCAGGCTGTCTGGGGTCTAACCTGTGCTTCGGACAAATGGCCGACAGGTCAGGAACTCAGTTCCGCTGAGGGTAGAGGCCACGGGCCCGGGACTGACCCGACACTGTGAACTGTGTCTTATGGCTTCCAGTTTCAGACAAAGCTGATCTTTTGTTCAGTGGTGGTGTAGAGTATGTGGCAGTGGTGATGATAATGATCAGAGGATGGATTTATAACAACAATAATCATATTTGTTCATTTTGGCAATAAAGGGGTCAAAAACAAAACTGTGCTGCAAAATGTTGCCATGGGTTTGTCCATTTTTTCCTATTGTGGGGATTACTACAAAGGTAATGGAAAGTTAATTTCAAGTTTGCATATTTTTTTCACTCATGTGTTTCATTTTTGTGTGCGTTGATGTGAGGGTTAGGGTGTCTGTTTATTTGTCTATCTATCTACACCTTTGTTGCACATATGATGATTTAATTTGATTTCTGACCTCTTTTAACTACACGCCAATTAAATCCTGTCTTGAAACAGAGAAATAGACATATTTGGGAAGAAAATGGTTGACGTGCTCCACTAATTTGGTATTTCTGCATGACAGGATATCAATGAAAAGCCCACTGGCCCAACACGCTAAATATGCAGGAAGAGGACAGGAGTTAATAGACATATGAATGTCTTAGTGTGATCCATGTCTGGGAAAAAAAAAGGGCTAAAGGTGCTAATTAACAGAGCTGTCAATGGTTCCTTGAAGTGAAGTGAACTTGCCGATAAGCAGAGTGGCTGGTGGAGGGAAACTGACGGGGCCCCCAAGCCATCTGGACCTTGTTCTCCCAGAGAGAGCGGGGCTGTGGCACAAAACGGGTATCAGCAAAGTCTGTAGAATATATGAATAATACATGACTTGATTTTGTTGTTGTGTCAGGTAACATTGTTGACAGGTGTTGATGGTACACAGGTGATAATGTTTGGTAAAGTAAAGCTTGTGATGGCATTAACAATTTTAAGCATTCATATTTATGTATGTGTGGAAGTGTGACTAAAATACTGAATGTGAAAGTTGTCATATTTTCAAAAGAAGCTTTAGATTGTTGGTCATTGCATTTGCAACAAATACTTTTGGACTTAAAGGTTCCCTGAAAATAAATGTGAAAATGTAAGATTGTGCTTTAAATCATTAAATGTGTGGGGTCTTATTTTCTGGACAAAACCCCTCCCCCGCAGCCCCCCTAAATTACAAACAGCACAAAGATGGATTTTCTCCTTCCTTTTTCCTCGGTCGACCTCAGCAGTGTAGCTCTGCAGCGCTAAAGTGCTATCCTGTGACTCTGGAGGGCCATCTCCTGCAGGTAATCAACCATCATTCTTTCATGAGGCTGTGAGTGTTCAGGAGAGACTCTGGATCTCCCCTGCTGCTTCTGCCAGCAATACATCCTGCTACACGTTAGGGAACATGACAACTGCCCTCCCTCCCAGCTCATTGCACCTGAACACACTCTTCTATCTCATGACATGATAGGTCAAATAAGATCTCTCACGGATATACGGTTTGATAAGTCAGCCTGCTTCGAGGGAGCTGAGGTAAGAGTTTTGTACATTATCATATCAAATTAAACCTGGTACATAATCAGCTTGAGAAATAAAATAATTGTGTGTTGCTCCAGTGTCTCTTTCTTCACAAATGTGATTGTAACTGTTCATTTAAGCAAACTGAATTGTTCTACTGACAAACCTGCTGGTTGTGATCTGTGTTGGAAATAGATTCCAAAATAAATAAAATTTATATTTGAATATAAACAGCACTGTCATAGAATAAGGCTGTAAAGTTTTAAGAATACTGCAACACTTACATTTTTCTTTGATGCCCTAAAATCATGAGCAAAGTTAAAGGAATTTGAACAACCAGAGTGCACCTCCATTGCTTTGCTCCCCCATTAAATGAAAAGAATATCAGTACTTCTCAGTTTATTAATGACCTCTGTAAATCCTCATGGCTTAATCTTTATTGTTTGTAGCTGTGACAGTAGCTAGCCACAAAACAAAACAAATAACAATTAAGCTCCACATACATACATGATCAAAAAGACATACAAAGTGACTTCAACATGTACATTAAAATGTTCTGAATTGTAAAAGTACAAATTTGTTATGAATAATCCCATTCCACAGAACGTTTGGCACACTTGATGCTCTATACACCTGAGAATGACAAAGTTACTGTATGATATACTTCTTAACTAAATACTTCTCTCAGTCTAGCAAGATGTCTTCGCTCTTTATCTCTATTGTGCGAACAGGAAATGTTTTTATTTAGAGGCCAAGAAAAGGTTTTTTATTGTTTGTGTATTAATAAAAAATAAATCCACTTATTGGAACATCAGAAATAAATTTGTTCTTGTGATCACGAGGAGACAAAACTCTTGTATTGAATATATGAAAATTGCTGCTGCTTTGTGTGCTCATTCTATAGTCTCACAACCTTTCTTTAAATGATCATACAAGTAATGCAGGTTCATTGTAATGTATATTGTGACCATTTGTGAATATGTCCTCCATTAGCATGAATCAGACTCATTATTTTACTTATTCCTCACGTGAGGCAGGTAGCTATAGTTTATGTTTATGCTCTTGCCTTATTGTTCATTGCTGAGCTGTTCTTGAGCAAGGCACATGAAAACACAACTGACCAATAAGTAACATGGTGGTCCTGCATTGCACATTATGTAACTACGTGAGAATAAAGTGGGAGGTTGCTGCTAAAGAGCATCATCGCACAGCAGACCTAATATGGATAAAGCTTTAAGAAGTGTGCCAATCTACCACCTTACCCACCCTTTTTTATACATGTAGTTATAGTAATATATAACAGTACATGCTTTGTCAGACACCTTGCTGAGCGTTCACTGAATTGGTGAGATCCTTCTCAAATCCAAAAAAAAGCAATTTGACTAAAGTTAGAATAAAAACTTAACTTTACCCATTTACATGTCTGATTCAAACTAGGACGTGAGCAACTGGCATATTAATGATTAAAGTGATTAAAGTGCACTGCTCTATGCTTTAAGCACATTATCATCAAGTGGTTTAGCTTTTAGGTTACTGAACATTATCCTTTTTATCTGTACAGCTGTACAGAATGGTAAGTATTGTGACACATTTCCTATTGTTTTCAAGCTTACTGAGTATGAAGATTTACCGCAGACTCTCTCACGTTATCCCTCTGTCTCAATAACTTTTTTATTACTAAGTTTATTGTGCCTGTATGTGTGTGTGTGTACACATGATTTGCACGCCTTTGTTCGTGAGACATGGTATTATCAGTGTGGTTCACTGGTTCAACGAAAACAGTTGAAATGATATCCAGAGCTCAGACATCAAACACCGGAGGCCGCTTGAGTTATGGTGCATCGATCGACTGCAAGAACAAAGGGAGCGTCGGTTAAGGGGATGCAAATGGTGGAAGAAAGAGATAGATGGAGCAGACAGAAGACAAGCAGCCCGGGGTCTGCAGCACATTCTGTTTGGGGTCTGAGGCTCTGGGGTTTATGTCAGTCAGGATCTGGAGGAAAAGTTGCTCCCCTGAGAAAAAGAGTGCAGAGGAAAAAGAGAGAGAGGGATGCAAAGGGATGTGTGGGGCACTAAGGGGCTGGATGATAGGTGAAATTAACCAGGTTCCCTCCTGACCCAGCTGTCAATCCATCGCGTTCCTTTCTGCTCCTCTACAGCATAACTCTGTTAATAGTTATTTCTTTTCTTTTTTTTTTTTTTTTAAAGGGCCCAAAGTCAGGTGCTGCTTTGGAATACGCATGGCTGGCGTGTTTCCGTCTGGCCATGTCTGTTTTTCTAAGCCAATACAGTTGTGTAGGGGCGCACGTCTAGATGGTGATGAATAACCAGACCCTCCTTGGTTATCTCGACTTCCTTTAGAGTTTCAAGTGAGAGCCAGATGTAGCTATTCATCTTAATCTTTCCTCTCATTTAGTCTAGATGGAGTTGGAGACCATTTCACTTTTCATTACGTTATCAAACATTAGAAGAACTGAGATATGAGAAAGTAATCTGGATGTGTTGACTGTATTGTCACCACCGCACATAAAATAACGAAATGAATAGAAGAATCAGCGCAGTAATAGCTGTAAACTGTAGACGCTGTATGACAAAAGATGTGTAACCCACGGATGCTTCTTCATAAAGATTTAATTTTTCTGCAGTCATATTAATGCTAATGCATTTGAGATGTAATGGAATAAAAAGCTTTTGAGACAAAGATTCCCTGAGTGTCGAGTCAGACGAGATGGGATTTCTCACACCAGTGTAAATGTCACGCTGTTTTATTTTTTTTAAGTGACTATACGTTACACAATAAAATATTCAACACAGTCCACATTTGACTGATTTGTGGAATTTTCCTCCTGAAATATAGTCCTAAAATATTAATCTCTTCATACGTTTGACAAACCTTATTAAAAAAATATATTAGTAAAAGAAAAAATAATACAAAATGGAATCCCTCACGGAGAAAAGACGAGAAACGTTCAGTGTTTTCACACAGATCATTTCAGAAAAGAAGCAGAGGACAGGCGCTTCCTGCAAGAAGTCATAAATTTGCCTCTCGTGCCGCAGATTGACAGCACTGCACCACTAGTGTGTTTACAATTAACAGATTTTAAGCAATGTCATCCTCAGTGATGACATACCGCATGCTAAGAAACTTCTGTCAAACTGCGGTGAGGGTGGATCACGCCTCGCATATGCACATGCACACGGCCTGCAGTTTCTGTGGTACAAGATGATCCAAACCACACTTTGATTCAAGAGTGGTGAAGGAGTGTTCAGTGTGAGCGGTGTCATCTCTTACCACGTGGTTTTCACTCCTTTCCTAGGGGCTGGTAGGAAGGGGAAATGCTCGTTTAGAGAAGTGACCCACCTCAGAAACAAGCACCTATATCTTCTTTGAGGCTAGTCACTGTTGTTAAGCTGCTGCAGCATTCATTACATACTGCTTTGGTATAGGACATGTGGATATATGTGCAGTTATTTAAATGTAACAAATAGATTGATAATTTTTCAGACAAGAACCTTTACTTTAAAACCACTATAATTTGACTGAAGAGTTTTAGCAAATGTATAACTCTCTGCGTCATGTATCCCTTTTTCCAAACTGATCGTTTAAACAAAGACATCTTGGACATCTTGTTCGTGATACCGCTGCATTTCAAAGCACATTAAACATTGAACTATGTAACCGAGGGGCTTCGTTGAAAGCGACAGAGGTGCGATCAGAGGGCCGTAATGAACCAGGCGTGTGAAGAAGAGAGGACTCTGTGTGCACCGGGCATCTGCACATTGCATGCAACCCTTGCAGAGAGGCACATGGCTGCAGCATATGTATGTATGTTCACAGTGTGGCTGCAATGAGCCTCAGTAATTGATAATAAACAGGTCTCATAGCGGGGATTTTATAGTTTTTCCAGTCTTGTTAATTCAGAAAAAGAAATGCATTGGTTCTTTCCTCCCTGATTTCGTTGGTTGGTTCCATGAACATACCTTTGTTATGGGCGCTGGTGGCCAGGCTGCTTTAAACGGCTGTGTCAATACCAGAGACGGAAATCAGGTGGCTGCCATGTCAGGTCCAACACTGGACAGAGTGTTTGATAGGGGATGGTTGTGTGCCTGGTCACAGAACTGTGTATTACTTCCCTTTTCCAACAGCCAGCTGGTCTTGTATATATTATGACATGAAATACAATAACAAAATTATATTCTGCTGCAGTGATGTCAAAAGCATAACATGTGAGTCCTCTGGCGTAAAGATAACACTTCTTTTAGTCTGTCATGGTGGGGAAAATGTTTCTTATTTGAGACAATGTGAAACAAACAATATTTGTAATTGAAGATTTTTGTGAGCTGCCCTATTTCATGCAAATGGACAACTGAGTTTTGTATTCTTTCAATTAAGCATGTAACCGTCATTATCATATACTTTGCAGCTTGAATGATTTTAGCTGCATGCATGAATACATTTAAACAATTCGGTGGAATCACACACATTTTCACACGCTGTTTTTAAGCCCGTGTATGACTCACCGTGCAGGATGGGATGTACAAACAGACTACCTCGTACTTTATAAAACATATACAGTTATAGCCATCTAGCAAGGGGCATTTTTTACTACAACTATTTTGTGTGTAATCAACCATCCAGATTACAGCCTAACCTAGCCCTTTGTGTGGGGGATAGAGGTTGAACGGTGGTGAGTGGGGCGGCAGGAGGAGGGAGGGCTGGGAGCGGATTCTTGTCCAAACATTCTGCACGCGGATTTGTATTCATTGCACCCCTGCTGCTATTGATATCATTACGCGGGGTGCACATGCTGCGAGGAGGGGCCTGGGACTGGCAATGGGGAGGTCATGGAGCTGCAGGCCCTAACGAGAAGTGACACTGGCTCCAGGTCGGCCAAGCATCCACCGGATTTCAATGGGAGCCGCACTTTCCCAGTCAGCGCATTAGATCAAAGATCATTACCTGCTAATCAAAACACATGAACGTAAGGGGCTTCCCTTCTTCCATTCTCTCTTTCGCTACTCTTTGCTGAGCCGGGGCTTAGGCTGAGATAGAAGAAAAGACAAAGGAGGAGACTGCATCAGAGGACTGGATGGACCTCCATGGTCTCATGAGAATAGCCTATAACTTCCTGGATCCATTTAGGCATTTGTTTCCGCAGCCTTTACCAGCCACAAGCTGGGTCTCAAATGTTGAGTTTGGCTCTTAAATGTCACTAAAAGTTAAAGTTACCACACAAAAGTCTTCAACCGCATTATCAGTCGCTACTTTCTACCGTGCTAGTGGCAAGAAATACTTGTGGACAGTGTGGATTTTGCTCTCCCTTTTCTCCCCAGGCCCTGTTGTCTAATTTGGTGCTGCGTCACCATTGTTAGGTCTCCACCTCCACTGGGGGCCAAACAGGGCTGAGGCATGAGCACAGGATTCTTGTCTTGTCTCGTCTTGATAATGATTGATCATATATTGATAATGGCAATATATTGAGGACAGTAAATAAAAGTGGGTCCGTGTTATTGAATCCCTCTCTTTTGGTTCTGCTGAGATGTTCACCATATTGATGTTGTTTTGTCCTCTTAGTTCCGTTCAGGGATCTCGGTAGAATTGGGGTAAGGGGGTGGCAGAAATATGTCGCCTTGGGGCAGAGGCCTGGGTCGTGAAATGTCGAACCCCCTCGGCCAACATGGGACAGGGCGAGAGTGAGGGAGTACATAGAGGGGGAGCAGCGGTGGGTATTTTGCTGCTGTACTGGAGGCTCCATGGCCCATTAATCGTTTGTTTGAGTTTCCGCCCCAGCGAGCATGTCATGTCTCCATTAGAGAGGGTTTGTTTCTTCTTCCTGTCCGCCTCTTGGCAGCAGGGGGCTCTCACACATCTCATTTGGCCGTGCACTGCTGTCTGGTGCCAGGCAGACTGCCCTGTGTTTGTGTGTGTGTGCAAACCTATATGTGTCTATGTGTGTGTGCAAATGTGCATGGTAAATTTCATGTTTTCGGGCTACTCATTTCCTAGAGGTGAACGTTAATGCTAATCGAGTTAGGAGGGTGCTGATTCCAATGTGATCTGTTGAACAAACCAAATCCCTCCTAAAGACTGTTGTCAGTTACTTAAGCCCTCTGACTACTGCAATTCATGGATTACTCATAATTGGATTACTTTAGTTATTTTTGTCTTAATTTGCTCCCACAATGTATAAAATAATGAGTACAAATCAACAATTTATTTAATCTTTAACTTGAACCTGATGTCTCCCCACAGATGTTTATTAACGGCAATGCATTACAACCATAAATTAGATTTGTATAATTAATTAATCGGATGGCACATGATTGATCAGCTCCCTGCTTCCTGTAGAGTAACGTGAACAACCTTGTACATATTGTGTGTGTGTGTGTGTTGCTAATATGAGCATAGAACATGGCTTCATCTTTGCCTGCCAGCTAGTAGATCAATACTAAACTGGGGAGGACTGAAGGTTTATTTGTTTAACCTCATGTTTTAATTATATTATGTATTAATGTAATTATCAATCTTGAAGGATAATGATGATTTAATGTTTTGCAAGACCATGAATTCAGTAATTTAATCAAATGAATGTTTTTGGTAACGGGCGTGTCTTTTCAAAGTAAGTTAAATCTGTGATGCTTTAATCTGGCAGATGTAAACGTGCACTTTTACATCTGCATATGGTCTGAATCTTCGTTCAGATGTAAAATGCTATGAGTCAAAACTGTTTTTTAAGTGAGTTGTTAGATTAAATTAATCACCTCATTGTCTTTGCTAAGATATTCTTGCTAAGATACAACATTCCAGTCAGTCTGCCGACTTACTTATTGGGCTCTCCGGTGTAGGAGCTGACCCACACTGCCACGGCCTATCTTGATGTTAGTTTGACCTTTGACCCAAGACTATGCAGTAGACATCAGCCTGCTGACCTGTCAAATGGGCCCCTTTATTCCCGTGACCCATGGAGCCTTCCCCTTTAAACTGAAATATGGCCGCCAAGCCTACAGAAGCCAGCCAATTAGGAAGTAGAAAGAAATCCGAGTGGCACAATGAGCCGCGACTAATAGAGCCCTCTTTATCTGCCGCCCGCCCGTCTGCCTGCCTGCTGCCTTAATGCCCTCACCGCTGCTGCCATTCTGCTGCTTGTGTCTGTGTAGCACTGAAGAACTGATGATCTGTTACTTGTGATTGCTTGTGTACTCTCTAAATTTAAGCTATTCTTGACAAATTAACGTACCGAGAGTCAATTAAATAAACACTTCAGGTAAAAATGAATTTAGGACTGAAGAAACTAAATCATAAGTTACAAGCACTGCTACATGGGAATGTGTTGAATGTCAAGTTGTCTGCTATAAAACAGATTCAGTAGTAACCAATTGAGTTTTCAAGGTAGATGACACAACTACCAATGTCAAAGGGATTGGTCTCGGAAATCATGATGTCATATGCCAAACAAAGACAAACCAAATTGAAGAAGAACAAACAGAAGTATTTAGTTCAAAGCACTAGGTTGTAAAGCACTTGTTTCTGACAAAGTTAGCTGACAATGCTGTACTATTGTTATGCTGTATCTATTTGTAATTTGACTGAACTCGGACCTGAAAAAGGAAAATGCTCAACATTAGTGATAGAGGTCAGTTTTGACATTTTCATCAGCAACTGTAGGAACCGGTGGTGGACTCAGGCTGTCAGTGGGGCAGGGGTGGAAAAAAAAAAATGTTGCCAGCGTGCAGAAGGTTTTCTGGCACTCCAGCCAATATTGCACTGCTTTATGTTTTCTTAATTTTAAGGCCACCCACTGGGCACTTCACTACCATGCTTTCTCTACTAAATGGGCATCCAAGAGGACACGTTTGCTGCGTCTTTTTCAAACATAGGGGCGCCAAGGAGGGGGCGATCATAACTCCTGGTAACTACGCCTCCTCCAATTTATAAAGTACACAAAGCAACAAGGAGCCAGAGGAACTTGACTCTTGATAATACAGTTTAATAAAAAAACACTGTATTAAAAGTACTCATTGTGATAAACCCAAAGTTTTCGGGTGATACTTTGTTGCCATGATGCTCATGCAAGTGTCTTGTCAACACAATGACTTAAGAACAAGAACAATATGTGGTCGGAACCTCGCACCAACTGCGTGTAAATGAAGAAAAACTATTTTATACACTGTATTTATAAACTGCTAACTTATAAACATTTACGAAACTTTGTAATACTTTAACATTGAGGCAGCTGGAGTGCTGGCTGTGGTGTGTGTTGTGACATATTGGTTGCTTCAGTGCTTCTCTGTGTAAGGTGGTTTATCTTTGTTCTCTCTGTCCTCCATCCTTACTTCTCTTGGCATGTCACTGACACACTCTTCCTGATGTCTGTGTGGATATATACAAGGTGCACTTATTGCATTTTTCATTTTCCCCATCCCAGTCCTATTTGTTTTTAGGTCCTTGTCTCTTTCTCTGTGCACTTGACCGACTCAAAGCAAGTGTTTGCATCCCTGAGCAGCTTAGGGATGCGGGAGAAAACAAAGAGGACGACTGTCAGCTATCTCTGGAGGTGTTTCCCTGAATGATTCGCAACAAATTTGAGTTACTTGTTCTGTGGCGGTGTCCTTTTATCCCGCATCCCAGAGGAGAACGACAGAGTGCCACCGAAGGCTTCTGAGTGTCCAGAGCCAGAGAAAAACCGTGGACAAAATCAATAGCTCAATAGAGTGGAACTACTGTAGACTGTAAGCTAAAATTTCTCACCTTGTTGTTTTGAAACAAAGCTAATGTCTCCCCTTGTCTCCTGCCTTTACAGGATTGATATCTTTTGCTTCAATGATGGTTGTCCTTATTAACCCTTTGTCTGTTAGACTCAAAAATAAACCTAAAGTATGTACAGGCCCAGTTGTTTCTGCACATGGAAGTCAAATCTAAGTTTTTTCATAATTTGATTTTCTTTCGAGTCGCACATTTCAGGCAGAACAGAAAGTTATAATTCAACTTTAAAGCACCTTCATCACATTTGCTTTACTGCCTTCAAAAGGCCTTCAGAGGGATGTGTACAGAACAAACTTTAGGCAACGCAAAACTGATTAATTTGTTATAGATGGAAATTTCCTGCAACCTAAAACATTTCATTGTTTGTTTTTTTCATTCTTTGACTTCTGTCCTCACTTTTCACGTTACTATGATTTATCTTGAATCAAACAGGATGTCACAGTAAATCAATTTCAAAACTGACTATACAAACATTTTAAAACCCAACTTTTAGTCCTTGATATTAGAAGATTAAGTAAATAAATAAAGGACATTTCACTCCTGTTTTTCTAACTTGAATGAGTAAAAAAAGGGAAATTGTATCTATAATTTACAGGCAGTTTGAGTCATTATAAGACATACATGAAATGATTAGTGAATGTTAAACTACAAAATACCTTTTGGTATATTTATAGACACCATATATAAATGAAGTAGACAAATCTCAGCCACGGCTCCATTCATCATGCACTCGCTCATCCTGCTGAATGTATTTCAAATGTCAGATAAGAGCATCACATTGATGAGAAGCAGGCTTGGGTATTTTTACCTCGGGATCCACTTCTGTCCATTGACCAAGATAATAAAGATGGACTCTCGCTAAGATTACCAGCAATTCCTGCCATCCCCTCTCATTTTTCACAGCACTCTCACCGAGCAGAAGGTACTTTGTTAAGTACTTGTTAAGTGTGTTATTCTTTGTACACAAACATCTCCCTGGTAATAGCACACCTACACAGCACTTGAGTGAATTATTGTGTATATTTGTACATGGCTTTTGGGAGACCTTTGTATTCAGACATTGTAGTAAAGGTTGCCATGCTACATTATGCTGGAGCACACCTGGAGGAAGACACAGCACTTTGGTTTACTTGTATACATTTTACAACATGTATTTGGGTTTTCATGCAACATAATGATTTCATAACATTAAAATCCTTTTTTATCATTTTCGTGTTTTATTTATTTTATATAGTAGTATTATACAAACACTTGAATGTCAAATGTCAGGCCGAAAATTAACCTAAAGTAGATTAATGTTACAGTATGTATGCTGGATTTGTCAGTGGAAGCTAAACATGCATAATATTTCAAATGAAGATTTGACCCCTTACCTAATTTTTCATTGAAACACAGATGGGAGTAAGGAAAAGAGATAAAGGTTATTGTTGATACTGCAGTTCTATTTTTTCTTTTACCATTTTGGCTTTAATCTGTGCTAATTTAATCAAATCCTGATCTGTTTATTTTCTTATGTTGTCATGAACTACTCCTCTCATTTTTCGAGTGCAAAGCCATGGACAAATGTTTGGTTAGCGGTGTTTAAGCGACCAGCCCTCTGCACATTCCCACTGTTTTTCTTTTGTCAAGGCGGCCCATGTTTCAGCACCCAAACTTCAGAGCAGATCCAACAAGCAAAGACGGAGGGTCAAGAGGGAAAGTGAGCCTTGAAAGAGTGTACCGCTTAACCTTGACCTTGGGCTTGCATTTCTCTAAATGTGTGTGTGTGCAACTACAGCTGCCCCGCTCGCCACTTCAGAGAGTGTTTACATTTTAGGAGAGGTCTTTATCTCCCACAGGCCTGGGGTCCCTCTGGGTGAGTTTATACAGCCAGTACACACACACACACACACACAGACACACACACACACACACACACACACACACGGCATGACTTAGTGCGAGCCTCCCATAGAAAGACTAAAGGGAGAGTGCTGTCACACACTCATCCATCTCAGCTACATTCTGGACCAACGCCGGGCGTAGCAGCTCTCTCCCTGAGAGCCCAAACACTGCAGAAGTAGGTTAACTACAGTCTGGATCTTGGAAGGAGAGAAAAAAGATTGTTTAAACTACACCAGCAAGGGTATACATAGACATAGCAGCGACTATGATGGGACTATCTGTAACATCATACCTTTTCACAGACTTTAATGGCAGTAACTGACTTCATAAATCATCAGATTCTATATATGCAGCACCTTATTTTTCCAATTTCCTCCAAAGGACTTCTTTGGTCACTTGCGATGCAAAAACCAGTGGCTCATATATCAACAAAACCAGACTAGTATAATCTAAATGATACTTAGAGATTACAGTTATGTTGGTGTGCAGCATTTAAAGACTTGGCTATCACGACTGGTGTCTGTCTGTTGTCCTATCAGTCAGTTTAGCCATTTAGTGTCCTTTCAAACTCATCCATCTTGATAGGACGCTCTGTTAAGATATGGGACAATGGGGTGTCTTCCATACTGTTACTGTCAACTGTCAAGTGTTAGCTTCACATTGCTAACCATTAGCCAAAGCTTTTAACATTGACCCAAATTTGATTGATTATAACAAGAGGTGCTGGCTTGTTTCCAGTTTTGTGTCCAAACTCACTGTAACACAGTGACGTGCGGTGAGGTTCATGGCTGGGGAGGCATACAAATATATGAACCCAACTGAGTACCTTATTCACCATTTTCTTGGCAGCATGAACATTGACTACTGGTTATTTTTCATATCTCATATCAGCATTCTTTATACACACACAGGTAAGGGACATATTTGAAAAAAAGAACGTTACATTTAGAGAGGTACATGCATTGGACTCACGTGCGCCCTCCTCAGTGCGACAGAGTACTATCTTCCTCACCTGGTGTCTATTCACTGTGGTTTTATGTCACATCAGCAAGAATAAATATGTTACATACATACATACATACATACACACATACATACATACACACATACGTACATACATACTGGACTATGGAAAGTCATGACGCATAATAAAAGTGTCTGTAAATATTATATTGGCGACATACAGAGAGATAGCAACAGGCCAAATGCCAGACAATGGTGCCTAATGCGATATATATAAATCCTTTTCCGGCTTGTACAACAATTGCTGAAACCTCTCACAGAAGACCATACGTTACAACATCTGCTTTTGAGGCATCTTGGTGCTTGATGTGGAAATAAGTTTTTCACAGATCAAGGACTTGTCTTACCAAAGGGCTAGTTTGTTTTTCAAGTGTGAGAAAGAAAAAGACCACCAGCATGATAGCACAGCTCTCTCTCTCTCTCTCTCTCTCTCTCTCTCTCTCTCTCTCTCTCTCTCTCTCACACACACACACACACACACACACACACACACACACACACACACACACACACACACACACACACACATACACACACACACACACACACACACACACACACACACACACACACACACACACACACACACACACATACACACACACACACACACACACACACACATTTACAAAAGTGTGACCTTTTTCACATGCGTAGATAGTAAGCTGTTACAAAAACCAAACAACCTGTCAGGGATAAGATAAAACCTGAACAGCTGACTCACAGACACAAGAAACTTGGTAATCCTCGGCCCTCGGATATCCTGCAATGTCTTTTTCAAAAACTCCACAACACACTAAATTAACAACCTCGATCAGCTGTATCAGTCTCTAAATACTTCTTTCACAACAGTTCCTATGATCAGTTTTCTACCATTTCAGAGGGAGTCTTCCTCTCTGCTTGACTTTCCCCTGTCATTCATCCACAGCTCACTTTACACCTTAGTACTTTTCAAACCCACTATTTCTTGATCTGGTGAGTACTGTTGCTGACTAACCCAGAAGCCTAAAGACCTAGAGCACAGATCAGAGAAAAAAAAAAAGCAGAAACATGAACTGGTATGGATTTGAGAAAACCTACAGGTGATATATTGAGTGTTTGTCTCCTCGAGGGCCTGCCTTTATCAAGGTGATTCATCACAGAGGGCCTGACTAACTGTGCGGGCCGTGATGGAAGTCCATCTCAGGTGATGGTTTTATTGATGGCATCAAGTCACACATCGGCCTCTGCGGAGGTGCTACACTGGCTGCTTAGCCTGGGTGGTGGGAGAGAGAGAGATGGGGAATGGAAGCAAAGGGCAAAGGGGGGTGGGGTGGTTGGGGAGGGGGGGTGGGTTTGTTGGTAAACTGGCACACAGAGAGGCCACAGTGTCTCTCCAAGAGCAACATGCCGACATCTGCATTTAGGGAGATCAATACCATGCCACAAACAACTCAGAGTGCCTCAGGAGAATAACATTTATTGATTTGGAACTGGTGTTAATAGAAGGAGCCGATATCTCTGATATGCTCCACTCAAGTCAGCTCTTTTTATGTTTCCAAAAGCAAAATTGTAATAATCCCTTAAGAGCCTCGCCCATTCCTGTCACCTTGTAATGTGATAGTTACACTGTTAACAGTATGAAAGACAATATAATTGACTTGATACATTTAGATCAATACTTTCTTTAGGTAAAAATTATAGACAATGCGCCCTTCAAAATAGATGAAATGTCTTAACAAATGATGTAATCAAAGCAATTACGACAGTTTCAAACCTTTGATAAAACATTGACTCTTTTGACAGACATTATTTCAATGGACCATTTTCACAAGTCTGGTTTTGACACGCATGATAGGTCACCTTACTGTCCCAAAATGTGATGGCCCCATACTGTTGCTTCTAGACATATTGACCTGCTGTGCTGGCACACTGTCTCTGAAGGCACAGAGGGGTCAGGCAGGGCTGTTGCCTCATTACCCTTGGGTTCAGTTACGCTGTAGGCATGGTATTGATCCCCCAGCAGTTACAGAGCTCCCTGTTGAGTATTCCTACTGAGCTATGACTGTAGTCACAGCTGAGGTATCCCATAGATGGTACAAATACGCAGCCAGGTTTTTGCACGAGGGCATAGTACGCTCTTGTCACAATACCGCTCAATCAACAGCTTTGCATGACCAGATTATTTACGCCCTCTGTGTCGTGCTGGTATTGGATTAGGTTTGATCAGTGTTCACGCAACCTTGTTTAACCAAGACCTCCGATCAATTTGAACATTTACAATGTCACCATTTCCATCTGTCATGTCTAAATTAACAAGGTTACTGCCAAAGTAACGGGAATACAGTTGTATTGAAAGAACATTACACAGTCTTAGATTTTGTTTATCTTCTTCATGTCTACTGTTTGCCTCTATGGAAGTATACATTGTAGATACAACACTGGACAGATCATGTGTAACCAAACAGAACTTGGGTTAGAGTTTAGTCAGATTATCTGAACCACTTTATTTGGAGGTTAAACCAAAATATTACGACCAACGTTTCAACCAGAATGTCAGTAATAATCCTTCATTGCACAGTAAAACTGTGTTCCTGCAAATACATACAGTGGATTGACCAGGCAAGGTCTGAGAACTGTGATGGATGTTTGCAATGAGCCGTTTTGGCAATCATTTTTTAATTTGCCTTTGTTTTCTCTTCCAAAACGTTTGGCTGATCTAAAGGTTTACTTAAAGCCAATATAATAGTCTGACTTCAGTACAATGTTGCTATCACCAATATAAATTATGTCCAAACCTACAAAAATAAGCCCTAGGTTGTAATAAACCAAAATTACCCTTAAAGGAAATTAATATGGTCATTTCAAGCATTTAAAATTAATAGCTGTCAGAAGACTACTTCATCATTTTATGGCTTGTCAAATTACTATTTAATGTAATGTATTAGTTCTGTTTCATGTGAAACTCAACAAATACAACACATTCTTCCCAGGACAAAGCAGATAGAGATGTTTAGATTGAAACAGACCAGCATGCTCAAGATCTCAAAGGACTGCCACAAGTCTAAATGTGTTCCATATGGAGAAACTACTACCCAGGTGGATGAGAGAAAGAGTTGTTTTCTACTCAGCAGTACCTACAGTCTGTACCTGTAATTCCCACAGACTGAGTGAGGAATGGACGGAGCCTGGCCACGGTGCCTTATCAGCTCTAATAATGAGACAGCTGGAGGCCATTTTCCAGCTGGGCCAAGCTTTGACATTGAAACACTTATGGTCTACCCAGCCCAGTCCCCCCATGACAAGGATGGATGAGACTTCTGCAATGTTAACCAATCATTCAAATCTGATATGATGGATTTACTGAGAAAATGCTATAACTTCACTCGCTCTTGGTTATCTTCCACGGAAAGCTGAAGCCTTTTTGTTTGATGAAAACATAATGTTAAATCCTGATTAATGCAGGCTTTGATTAAAAAGAGTCTCCACCAAGATGTCATTGTGTAATTGATGAATAGATGTGTGTTCTTTGCACTAAACTGGATAGCATGGTTGGTAAAGCACAATATTTCACCCAACTGAACTGACTTTTGGGATAAGTAAAGCTACACAGTCATAATTTACCTGTCATAAAAAAGACCTCTCATCAGTTACTGTAAATTGATTTGGCCCAGAATCACACAGGGTTTCTCATTATTCTTTTACTTGATACAATTTCTTTTTCTCACCAGTGCCATAATCTGTTTCTTGTCAGACGAAAGTACACTGAGACTCTTTCTCCTTCTCTTTCCTTTCTGTCTTCATATCCATCTATTTTCTAATGTGTTCGTCTCAAAACTCTGCCATGTAGTTAGTTATGTTAATAATGCTTTATTTATTCAGGTATCATTAAGATCAAGATCAGTCATTAAAACAATCACTCAAGATCCCCTATCAAAATAATTGCAAATATTATTATAAATAATAAGAACTGTAGGCCTACCTCAGAGGAATGACTGTCTCTAAATTCTATTTGTTTGGCAGTTCAGTCCAGTAATAAGATGCATAGTACTGGACATCAATCCTCCCCAGGTCAGAGTTGATATGAGGAACTTTGAAAGTTAACCTATGCTATGAGCTGGTGTTTCACTTTTAACTTCTCTAAGGATGTAATATATTTAGACAATAGAAACACAGGAATGCTGATGCCTTATACATGTCAGTGGTGACCATCCAACCTTTTCATATAACTTACAGGGGTGAGTTATATTGAGTAATGAATTAGATGGGATTATGATAAAAGCCTGTGATTTAAGAGTAATGACAGCAGCATGAACTAACTTTCTTCTGTTTTGAGTAATCACACTAATGGTAAAGGTCCATGTAATAAATATTATTAAAATAGACAAATAGTAAATATATTTCTAAGTAAATATATTTAGATATTTAATATATTTTTGATCTATTTATTCTATACAAAAATATTATTTATATATTGAGTAAATAGCATGGGGCCTGATATTGATCCTTGTGGGACACCTTTATCGTCCATCTGAGGACTTAATTTGTAACAACAGACTGAACAAGCCAATTTAAACCAGCTGTAAGCAATGTTTCAAAACATTAAGACACATCTACAAAGATTGCAGCACAATGTTGCCTTCATCAGGTAAGTGAACAATATTCGCCTCAACAGCAGTTGCAGCGGTCATGGTACTATCATTCGGTATAAAGCTTGACTGATGCGGTTGAAGGATATTATTATCCTCGAGAAAGGCATGTTGTTGTGAGTTGATCACAGTGTTTCTAGGATTTTAGACTGACGGGACATTTTAGATATAGACAGATTTAAGTCTGTTTAAGTCTAATTATGTGCAAAATCGTACAGCTAGCAGTTCCAGTTGAAGGTTTCCCGCTATCGTAAGGACATGTCTTAACAGCTTTCATTCTGCTTTCTAGCTCTGAGACACTCTCTGGTTCTCACCCTATCAACACTGCACCATCCCCGTCTGCCTTTCTCGGAGGTCGCTCGCTGCCCTCCCCCTTCTCCTCCCACTCTCTCCCCAGGACTCTGGCCAGGAGTGGTGCTGAAAGACTGAATGTAGGGAGATGGAAGGGTCTGTGCTCCCATTTCAGCGCTCCCATCCCAGGTCTTGTCTTGGCCGTCTGCGGAGGCAAAAGAAAAACGGCCGCCGTGCACAGATGCAGATTTCACATCATGGTGATGCATGTCTCCGTTGATATCTTGGACGTCTGTACATGAACCAGAAAACGTGTTATCTGATGGAGGGCTCTCCTAATTCCAGACTGACCCCCACTACCATCTCACCAGAAGCCTCAGGCCAAGCATCAAACATCTTCCCTGTAAACGTGCCAGGAAAAGTGTGCTAGACTTTATTTTATCTGCCAGCAAGAGCAATATTAGCATTTGCCTCATTATGTGGATTGCCCAGATGCTCTGTCGATTAAGGTCTCTTTATTAGAATAGCATGGAAAAGAACATTGGGTTTTTAGGACATCTCACCCCCTTTGTACCATTTTCTATTTGTCTTTTTAAGTTAAGACAGAGCCCCCTGACATTAATGTCTTAGCTGGTTGTTAAAATGTTTTCAAATGTTTCTAATGAAAGGCCAAGAGTTGCAACAGTTTGACTTTTCAAACAGATGTTTGTGACTCCTGCACAAGATGGATCTGATTATCTGACAACCCTCTTTGTGCAAAGCGCTCATCCATCTGTTGTGATCTGTGTTTCAGTACATCTTAATAAAGTAATCCCCTCCCTCCTTTTTCTACCCCTAGGAATGCTCTTGTTCTTGCACTCTTCTCCTTTGTCATGGGGGGCAACCAGACTAGGATTTGTTTAGGTTTCAGATTTAAGGTTGAGTGAGGCCATGACTCATCATTACTTTAAGATGACTTGTTTTAATTGTCTCTCTGCTGAAGTAACACAAAGATGTAGAGTTTACTGAAAGAAACTTGATGCAGTTAGAAGGAATTCAGTGCTCTTCCAATGCGCTTGTACTCATTTAAGTGTCAACATATTACAATAAACAGTTATCCTAAGATTGTTCCTACATTTCATCATATTCAATCAGTTAGTAGATAACAGCTTTGTTTCTTTTCATCCTATCTAACCCTATCAGCACAGGTATGGCAAAGATATACATTCATAATCCAAATAAACCAGCAATGTACCAGTGAGAAGTTTCATCCATCATCCAGGCTTTCCATTCATTTGTTTTACTTACTGACATATCACCAGACGTTCAACCGCCGACCATGATAACTGAAGCAGTGGCCAAAGGTTCCAGCTCCTCCCTTTGAAAAGCTGACCCGTTCTTTAAATGTTTAAAGAGCCTATTGCATCATCGTTCCTCGCCCACACATACATGTTTGGGTGCATGGGGGTGGGTGTTGTGATACATCATGTGTTTAAGCAGAGAAGGGGAGGCCCAGGTTGTGCGGGGTTAATGACTCTCTGTGGGCTGTGCCGGCTCTCGGAGAGGATAAGACTGGCGGTATAGGGGCATCTGGAGCATAGGGGTCACATCGCTCACATCAAAGGACGTTGGGAGTCTAGGTCACTGTGTTTTGGCCATGGGGTGGTGGAGAGAGTGGAGGGGTGGTTGGAGGGATTGGGAACGGGATCACGGGAGAAAAAAGAGATGAAGAGGCAGAGATGGGTAGAGACAGTGGAAGACAAATAGGAGAGAAAGCAAGAAACTGCGAGGGTCAAGGGGTGGGGGGGGGGGGGGGGGAAGGGAAATGGACAGTGCATTGTCAAATTTCCTGTAAACATGTTAATTTCATAATGATACCTGCTTTCATTATCTGTTCATGATCAATCTTTCACCAGTCAATGTATATTTCCATAAGCAGAGGTGAGTGGAATTTAAGAAGACATAAACGATCTTAGAGGGCATGATACTATTCAACTTTTCATGCAGTTTTGATTCCTGATGTTGTAAAGAATAGTATTGTTTGTTAAAGCCTGATCAACTATATAGTGACATTCAGTGCAGTCAATCTATTAGAATGGAATCTGCGCATGGAGGAGGTTTTTGTAGCTGTGTAACACCATCAACTTTTATTTAACCCCCGTCTCTATAAACTGCTCCACAAAAAAGGAATGGTTTGCAAACAGCTAAGAGTCCGGAGTTGTGATATATGACACTTCACTTCACTTGTATAACTGCACGTCGAAGTAACACAGGCAGCAGAGAAAGAGGGATACAGCTCGGCTTCAACCAATGTCAGGACGCTGATAGAGGTAAATGAACATTAAGAGTTTGGTAATAAATTGTTCAGTTTACAGACTCTGTAGACTGTTGTTGGACCCATCAGTTAATGCTTGCAGTTGATGCTTAAAGCACTGTCTATACTATTTCCTGTCTGCTTGCTTTTCGCCACACGCCAGAAGTGCATTTCAACTGGCGAAGTCTAGTGTGACCGCACCTTTAAGCAGAAAACTGCTTCTCTTTGTGGGTGGATTATTTTAAGCATGTTGCACTTGTTGCCACTGGAGGCATTCAGGAAATGTACAAACAAATCTTCTAAACTCACTATACTCCCACTCAATCAGCAGAGGAGCTCTCCTCACTGGTGACTGAGAGCGCCTGTGTCCACTCAGCTGTGATACACAGCACTTTGCTTTTCTTGTTAAACGCTTATTAAAAGACCAGGAAAACCACAGAAGCAGTTAAGATGTGATAACTGTCACAAATTAGTTGGGTACTGGGCTATTGACTTTATAAACAGTGCTTGTATTGGCCTATCTGAGTGAAACATCTTAAACTATCAGCCAACTGTCCAGACAACAGACATTTAATCCCTTGGATTATCTACAGGGTTAAGGGATGCTGGGAGCAATGAAGTGGGATTATTTGCCACCAACAAATGCGTTTATCTGATGCTAACTCATATCTTGCGGTGTCCATGTCCCAGGCAAATAATGTTTGATTTACAGAAACAAATTACATTAACGGCCCTGCACACCCACACAAGGGTCATTGTGATTAGACCTCTGCTCAGGTTGGGAAGAGCGATCTGAAAATGACTCCAGGTATTAATAGGAACGATAAAGACGTGATCTGTCCTGTCCTGGCAGATGCAACAAGGCAAACTGTAGAGCCAGTAAGATGTCAATCAAACTCAGTAGTACAGGCTAACAGGAAAAAAATGTAAACAGAATTTAGCATGAACAGACGAAAGAATGCCACTTTAATCTTTTTTTAATTTATTGCAGGTATTCTGTTATGTACATGTTTATTTACAAAGTTATCCATGTGTTTCAATCTTATACGTTTTGACAGCTGTATAGTAATCTCCCGATTTCCATATAAGTATGATGATAAAAAAAATCCTATAAACAATCATAAAAAACAGGCTATAAAAAAGAAATGGGACAATCTATCTTTGACTCATGCAGATGCAAGCTGATTGACATAGTTGTCCACATGTAAAACGTACCTCTAACATACACTCATATGTATGGTGAGACTGACCTTTGCTTCATAATGTGTATCAAGTACATTTTATTTTTATTTCTTTATTTAGTTTTCAAATGTACATTCTGTGTGGTACATGTTGGTTTAGTTTGATTTTCAGAGAAGTGCCATTTTGGGGATTAATACAAAATATTTCAGAGCACACACACAGTTACAGCAGGAGACTGGATGGAACACACAACTTTAAAGAAAAGAAATCTCCTTCAAACTTTGCAGGGTTGTTATGTCAGGAAGAGGCATGCAAAAACCTTTGTCTGAAATTTCAATTTTATACTTCAATGATGGAATCTGTTAAAGCCACCCCCCCCCCCCCACCATCGAGTGAGTGATATATGTGTGTTATCCAAATAAATTATTTAGATTCACCTTCCAATGCAACAAACTACATACATGCACAACACACAGACTGTGGCAAGGTGTTTGCAGTATGACCGAGCAAACAACTCTTGACTGCTGCACACTGAGGACTCTTTTTTTTTATGGCTGTGAGTAAATACGAGTTTTGTAATTTAAGAAATAGTTTTTTGATGGCACCCTCTCAGTCATAAACCCTCTACTCTATGGATTATAACTAATATTAAATGTTCCCCACTTCCATAAACTCCTGCTATACTGTTAGGCAAATTACCAAAAGGTGTAAATAAAAACTGAAATGAGGTTCGTCAACTGAAACAGAGCGTGTTTTCATTTGTATTTGCAGTATTAATTAAGGAAACTCAAAATTAAAGTGACAATTTAAAGTGTTTGCCAATTTCTTCAAGAAGTGTGTTTTAAATCTGGAGTTTATTGTCCAGAAATCTGCTATTGGGATCTGAATGTCATCTGATTCTTCCTACCTCTCCATCAGGTAGCGCTGTTCTCAATATTATCCAGTGAAACCAAAGTCAAACTGAAACACATGCCCATTCAACTTAATCACACTCCGACTGCTAATCTTGTAGCGGTGATCGAATAATTACAACGATTAAAGCGATTTTGGCCACTTGAGGGCAGAAGAACGCGACAACAAGGTGACAAACCCACAGCCCCGACATATTATCACCTTATAAAGTTGTAATGAGTTAGCAACCCATTGCCTTATTACACATCAAGAAGAAACAGAAAAACATTTATTCATTTGGTGTTTCTGGACATATGACTTGAAGTATAATATTCTTCCATAGTGGAACAACAAGACAATATTTTTGTTTTACTTGTTGGAATGTGCACATTCAACAGTAATCAGTATGTATCAAACTAAAAATTATTTTGTAAATGGCCGTCATTGTATTAGTATGAATATATCATATAGTTAATAGGGGAGATGCTGTAGGCAGGTGAAGGTATAGTGTGGAAAACATTATATCAGTTCTTCAGGTACGGGATTAAATCGTGGATATTATGGCAAAAAATGGGAAAATAAGGTTCAGGTTAAAAATCCAGTTATTACTGTATTCTTTAATGTCACATTAATGTCATTGGCTACATCTCGTACAGCTCATTGGTGCCGTCCTGCGTGTGATTTATAATGTCACGTTTCTCATAATGGCATTAAGGTTAAATTATCGATGTTCATGTAAATGTACCCAGCAACAGGACAGATTTAAGAGCAAGCAAATCCACCAAAGAGCCACAACAAAAGCTCGCATCTGCTTTTTCATTTTTTTTTACTTATAGCAATTTGACTACAAAGTAAGTTGTTAACTACAAAAACTTAAAAGAAAATGAGAACTCTGGATAATGTGACAGCAGACAAACGTTTTTTTTTGTTTTTTTTACACAAATTCGGGACATGGGATACAAAACAAGAGTTTTGTACTTTGACATCCAATAAACACCACAGCGAAAGAACACCGTCAAATGGGGACTTGCTGGCAAAGCATCTGAAGCATTTTTTTTGTTCTTCAGTTCAGTGTCTGAATTCCCACGGTGTTCACTTCCTCTAAACTTGAACAGTCTTTGTGTTATGTTCTGGTCCAGCTCCTCTTTGTTCACGTTTATGTTATTTGCTTATAAGTGCAGATGCTGTCACAACAAGTTAAGTGATAAGATTGTTTTCCTACTTCAACACCATCTTACCAATATCCACTTCTGTCAGTGAACCAACACTGATCTCATTAAGATGATCAGCAACACATCCTCTAAAAATATAAATATAAATTCATCTAAACCCTGCCATATTTTGGTCCTTTTTTGTTTTTGTTTTTCCTTTTAATATTTTTATCTGCGTGTGTACAAAGCTCTTTTAGCTGCTCTCGTTCCACTCTGGCATGATGCTGACACTATGTACAGTGTGGTACTGGTGTGGCGATAGTGTACGTGGTATGCCGTGTGTATAGAGGTACTCGTTTCCCTGTAGGCCAGCTGCTGGCGACTGGATCCCAGCCCCAGGACTGCACTGGCGGCCCAGAGTCTGGTGGGTCATGGAGCTCTGGTACATGGCAGCGTGGTGGCCATCGGCCAACTGTGGAGAGGCGTGGCCCCCAACCCCGCCAAGTCTGGACACCAGAGACCCTGAGGTGAAGTGAGCGGAGAAGTGCTGGTAGGGCAGCCGGTCCATTGGCTGCATGGTGGTGACGGAGCAACTCCCATAGGGTGAAACGCTGGCCCACGTGTTGCAGCTAATGTCCTCCAAACTAGGAACTGGCTCAGCACCCTGTGAGGCGCTGGCATACATACAGGCCTGCCTCTGGCTGGATTCACTGCGGTAGGGCCCGCCGGCCAGGCCGAGGCTCTGGGCGTAACCAACGGGACGGTAGTAATGGTCCTCTTCACTGGACGAGCTCTCCAGATAGGCCTTCTTATAGCTGTGCTCACCTGAGTGACTGTCATCCTCCACTGCAGGTAGGAGTTAGAGAACAGTGTTATCTTTAAGTTGTGTAAAGTACAACATGTGCAGTCACTAACATGTGACAAACCTTTTTGGAATGATGCAATATTGTATATATATAAACACACAATGTCTGAGTATTTTTGCTTGAATGGTTACTGTTCCTTTTATGCACACACTTTATAAACCTTGCATGTGCTGGTTTGTTTTTTATTTTGCTACCACAAACTTATTCTTTTTTATAAATACACATTTAGCATCATTTTGTATAAATCTGAGTGAAAGTCTCCATAATCTACCTGAAGAAAAGTCTTAATTTGTTTGTCCTACCTTTCCTCTTGATGCAGTGGTATTCCTGGCCGTGCTCATGTGGCAGAGGGTAGGAGCCCGACTGAGGCAGCAGGTCCTGTGAGGTGCTTGTGACCCCCGTTCTCACACTGGGAGTACTGGGAGCTCAGGGCGCTCGGGGTGGCCAAGCCTTGGACCTCCCCACTGAAGGGGCTCTGGCTAGAGCCCACTCTCTGACGCACTGCACTGCGAGGCACTACTGGATACTCCTTGGTACTATGTGCAGAGAGACACACACACGCACAAATACAGTTGTTAGTTATCTACAGCTGATCCCATAAAGTATTGTATTTATTTCTGTACAGTTCTGTTCTCAAAGACAATCAACAACATTCACCATCAGTGAATCACACCCACTTAGGACACACAGAGGGAGGCTTTCTAGGGGAAACCTTTCCCAATGAAAACACCAGCATGTATTTCACTCCTATTAATCCACAGGATCCATCAATAGATCATTTTTGCTACTTTTAGTTCTTTGATTTCAGGGATCTCCTCAGTTGAAACAGTGACCAGGTTTTGCAATAAGCTCTCCCTTCAACATTGTAACCAGGAGCAGACGTGCATGGTTTACTGTACTCGGCAGGCTTGGACAATGGCGTGCAAGATTGATAGTGTGGTTTGGACTCTCATCCTGCTCTGCACATTCGCATTTCACTCAAAACGCTGTATTAAATTGTGGCACGCTCATACTAAAGTAACTTTTTTTTAAAGTACAGAAATCTCTCCCTGGATTTCTGGGGATTTTTCTTCACATTATAAACCATAATATTGATCTCAAATGCTTAATTACAAAAGGCTTTTATTCTGTGGCTCAGGATTAAAGTTATGGAAGAAGGTAGGATTTTAGCACCTTGCGGAAAACCCAACGGCTTTGTTTGTGATTTGGAAGTTCACCATTTGATTACACATGTTTGTATCGGCTGCCCAAAGGGGAGGTGGACCGTGATTTTCAAAAGCACATATTCTTTGTAAATGTGTTTTCCATGCAGTACAGATGCATGCTCCATCCCTCATCTGGACTGAATAATAGAGAGAGAGAGAGAGAGAGAGAGAGAGAGAGAGAGAGAGAGAGAGAGAGAGAGAGAGAAGAGAGAGAGAGAGCAGAGAGAGAGAGAGAGAGAGAGAGAGAGAGAGAGAGAGAGAGAGAGAGAGAGAGAGAGAGAGAGAGAGAGAGAGAGAGACATACAGAGAGTAGAGAGACAAGAGAGAGAGATGAAGAGAGAGAGAGGAGAGAGAGAGAGAGAGAGAGAGAGATAGAAAGAGAGAGAGAGAGAGAGAAGAGAGAGAGAGAGAGAGAGAGAGAGAGAGAGAGAGAGAGAGAGAGAGAGAGAGAGAAAATGTGGTAGAGCAATGTGGTCGTGTATTGTCTTGGCTGCCGGATGAAGCCATACAACCAGTTCCACGCACACACACACACACACACACACACACACACACACACACACACACACACACACACACGGAACATCGTGGTAGTAGAGCTGTGTGGAAGGGAGATGTTGCAGTCGTGTGTCAGAGGTTCTGCCAAATCAGCCATAAAAGTCTTCAGCATGAAAACTGGCCGACGATCAAGAAGTACACTTACATCACTGAAAATAACACTCATAACTGGCTTGCATTTGGGTGATTGAAGGATTACTCTAAAGTGGGGCTTGTAAAGTGACAGCGTGACCAGGATGTCAGTAATCCCTGCAACATTTATCTACTCATTTGACATCATTCAGTTTATGTCAGTGTTTCCACATATCAGAGCCCAGGATCAATAAAAGGAAACATTATGAATGGCATATATATATATATACTGTATATATATATATATAACTTTTTCTATAGCTACCTTTGCATTCTGGACATTCGGTGTAGCTCCATGTCATCACTTCCACGAAAACCTTTTGCAAACGGGTTGTTCTCAATTTTCAGCTGGGTTATCTAAAACAGCAAAAACACTTTATTAGTAACATATTGTTCGATGAAAGCAATTTCAAGTATGTGGTGTTCAAAAAACGTTGTATGGGCCCAAATCAAAACCAACACACACGGGTCAATGTTTTTAAAGAATATGAGCTATTTAAATTTCAGTATCAGCTTTACTTTCATAATAGACGAGTCTTCTTCAGCCTCATGTGATGACAGTATTACAACATGTTATTGTAGAGCCGAGTTTTGAAGTGTTTTTGGATGCAACTGCTCACAAGTTACCCAAGAGAATGAAATAATAGATTACATTTCGAGAAACCTAAGATGCTTTTAGGGATCCCTAAACAATTCAATAAAAGCAGGTCTCAATAAGACATATTTTCATTGCATAATTTATGATGTTACATTTCACAGTCTCTGGCTGAACAGATAGTTGGCGCATGCTTGACAGATGCAAATAGTGTGATTTATTTTACAACTTTATGTTTTTGGTAAAAATGTCTTTGTAAAAAAAAATGTTTTTTTCTGAGAAACTCCCTGAAATAGAAAGTTAATCCCAAAGATGTTAAACACAATCCAGGGATATCCCTCTCATGAGCATTGGTTTCTGGCAGGTAATTAGTTGGCAGCTTTGTGTGCTTCCAGCTTTCTGACAAGACTGGAGGTTTGTCTGCACGCTGGCTGACACTCTCAGCAATCCTTGTAAAATCTCTCGAGTGACACTCTGCTAGCTTCTTGTTAATACACACAGCTTGGCAGAGCTTTTACATATTGTTTCATATATTTTTTTTAAAGTTAGGAATAACAAAGGTTTAAAGTCCTGTTGCATTTTCTATTTACCTTCTGTGTGCAGTCCAAGAAGAAATACAACAAGACAAATAAGTACTCATTCCACATTTATATCTATATATATATATTTATATCTATATATATATATATATATATATATATATATATATATATATATATATATATATATATATATATATATATATATATATATATATATATATATATATATATATATGTGTGTATATAGTTTATTAGCATTTTTCAGTTCTCAGAGGATGGAAAGAATCAGACCAAAGAATATGAATACTGTTCAAAAATATTTTGGGAGTACACTCAAGACAATCGTGCAAAAATCATTCACAGCTTCAAAGACTGCACAGTTTTACTAGACTGTGTCCAAACTATGCTCATTAAAATAATGGAGGCCTATACAAACATATTTCCAGATGCTTTTGGCTATTTTAGCATAAAGAAGTACTTTTAAGTACT
This sequence comes from Cottoperca gobio, assembly GCF_900634415.1. Taxonomy (NCBI): domain Eukaryota; kingdom Metazoa; phylum Chordata; class Actinopteri; order Perciformes; family Bovichtidae; genus Cottoperca; species Cottoperca gobio. The sequence continues at coordinate 14,708,063 of NC_041366.1, read as the reverse complement.
TAAAATAAAAATGTATTAAATATAACTTAAATATAAGCTTTGGAGTTATTGGCTACTAATTTGTGACTTTTTTTTCTTGAAGAAAACATGATGTTTCAGAAACCCCAGTTTGGACATTGTTTTTAATTACAGCAGTGACAGGAAAGACTTGAAACCAGACACTTTGAGCATTTTCATTAGCTGAGAGTCTAACAGGTGAATTGGACACATGCCTGCAGCACATATTGCTTTGGCAGATGTTAGACTGTTTGATTAGACAGTTGTGGTAAACTGCCTGCAAAATCACAAATGCTTGTTTTTCTGCAGGTCTGGAAAGCCCCAATAATTAGCCCGGGGTTACGATCTCAGCCCCCAATAACATGTTTGAAAATAATGAATGGCTTCTACGGCATGTCGGTCATTTGTGCTTCCTGTTCCCAGAAGCGCGGAGACTTGCGATTGGCTGCAGAGACATTATGAGCTTTCGCCCCTCTCTCCCATATTCCCCAAACTAGACCATATAGGCCTATATGGTTAAATGATGTTAAACAGACGCTGTTTACACATATCTGTATTTCCAAGATCCCCCCCCCCCCCCCCCCCAAAGACATTTCTGCAGAGTAAATATTGAGTTGAGTATTTCTGTTTCTTTCCCCCCCAAAGTCTTAACTAATGTGATAAACAACTGTGCGGCTGCCCGACATCAAAACATTTAATTTAACACTAATTAATGTTAATATGCGCTACTCTTTTTTTTAATTCGTTGTAAATTGCGTGAAAAAAAATCTAAAAAAAGGACAGATTTTCTGCTTTTACACACTTTTGTAAGCAATAACAGCGCAACTAATTTTAATGTAGGCTATTATTCATTAACTACTGTTATTGCAACGTCAACTGACTGCAAGAACAGAACATAAACCTCAACGGAAAAAATATACAAGTGAACATTTAAAATTATTATAAATTATATTAAATATATATCATATCATAATAAAATGTAATATAATTTTACAACCTTTTTTAAAATAAACATTTCCGTTTTTGTAGCCTAAACTTTTTTTGTAAACTTTGTTGCTAATCTGTCACCAACACGCAAAGGGTTATTTATAAATACAATATCTAGAATATCTAGAACTCTATAAAATGACTAAAAACAACCATATCACATTTTAACCAACCATTTTAAACTATTCTTAAAGTTGTTCGCAAATAAGAGTAGTTGCATTACGAACTATTATGTATTTAGATCACAAATAACGACCTAAAAGTAGTATTTTTAATTATTATAATTATGTTTTAGTTTCTCTTGTTATTGGGTTTTATAGGGCAGCCTACTGGAGTTTATCTGCAGCTTGTCTCGCTCGACAAAGCGCTGCAGGCCTGGAACTTGGAAAAAGTCTCTTGAGGTCAGACGTCGTCTGGTCGGATATCTGAAGTTTTCTCTCGTCTGTCAGTGACTCAATGTGATATCAGAGATTCTCAGCTGACAGTGACAAGGCTTTACTTTAACTTCACAGAGCAGCGCATTTCAATTTCTCTCCTGCAGTCAGCAGATCCACTTTACCGTCAGAAGCTCCGTAAAAAAAAACCGGGCAAAATTCAATGAAACTCTCGCATGTGTGAAATAATTAAATCATTTTTTATTTTAGTTTGAACGGGAAATTGTACCTTTTAAATAATTCAGAATGTTTTGCAACAATTGTGAATGCGCAACATCTCGTTAGGTTTGTATTTCTGTAACGTTTTCACTTCCATGTTTAAAACATTATTAAAATTAAAACACCTCATAAATTACGCCGTGAATTTAAAGTTGATATTTACTATGTTACAGACAGCTATACATAACACAAATCCAAATTAGCCCATGAAGGACTCACCTTGTGGTTCTGATAGGACGTAACCGCAATGAAGGCTGTCTCGGGGAAGACGTGAGTGCAGAAGGCCGTGTTTTTGGAGCCAAAGCCGTTATTTTCATCTGCCTTCACGATGTGGATCCTCGGCTGATACTTGTGCATCGAATTTAGGATGATCTGGGAAAAAGAAAAACAAGTAGAACTAGTGTTAGATACTTGATTACATGCCATCACAGCAACACCTTTCTAAAAATAAACATGTCGGAAGCGACGGCAATCAATACAGTCTAATATTAGGTTTTCTTGGATTATAACTTGGAGTTTATAATGCAAAATAAAATCTGCCCTTAAATCCTTTTTGTCTGCATACATCAACACTTTTTAATTTTTTTGTTTTGGAGGTTACAGTTATTGTTTGTGTGTTGCCACATTTTCTACATTTCGTCAACTGAGGGTTAACAAGGTGTATCTGACACATTGGACACATTTGAGGTCTATGTCTCAAACGGCTTTAAAGTTAACAGGGTCTATCAGCATCACTCATTTATGCAGATTTTATATATATTTGCTGAGTCTGTGAGATCTACAAAGGTCTATCTCCACATGTTCAAGCATAAATTAGTATCACAAAGGTCTATCTGCTGACGACCAATAGCAGGGCGGGAAATGAATCACGTGATCATTTTAAGCACAGGAATAACTTATTCAAAACATTTTGCTGCCAACTGTTTTATATGTATGTAATCTAGTAGATAGTAGTTAAGATCATTAGTAGTTTAATAAAAAGTCTTAAAAATTCAGATTTATTAGCAAATATAATTTTCACTTTTAAGTTTCCTGCCACGTGGAACTTGTGTAAACATTTTTAGAGATTAAAATGAAGCTAAATTGCATAAAATACAGTTGAGGGTTACATTTTCAATTTTCGGGTGGAGAAATGTCAGATAGACCCTTGGGACCACAAAGGTCTATCTGCAAAAGTAGTTTCGTTTCTACCCATAATACGCACTGAATTGGCCCAAATAGTCTTACTTTCACTACCTAGTGTGTAGCATGTGATATGTCAAAATTGGTTGGAATTGGTTTTATAGTGTCCACGTTATGAACTGTTGAATTTTCAAATGCGTTTTTCTCAAAACTCGTCAAAGTGCAGATAGACCTCGTTAACCCTCAGTTGACGATTTGCTGATGCAAAGTCTATAGGTTCAGAATCTTGCAATACAGTTCCTGAAATGTATCATTATAACATGTACCAAAATGAAATGCAAACATATAAAAAGATATGGGTGAGCATAAGGACAAAGATAAAAGATAATGCCTAATTTGCATAATTTTATAGGCATAGTTTGTGCATGAATTGTGCAGACATTGGAGAAAAGAAAAAAAAAGAAGCTTGGCAGCTACTTAGGTCGAGGCAATACAATTCATTAATCTCAGGGAGGCCCAATAGATCACATTAAGATTACATTAGAAACTGCATAACTATAATTTCTTTGACAAATGACTTGATTGACTAAAAAGGTAAAAGGTAAAAAAATTGCACTTAAAAAAGTAATTAAAGTTTTATTGCTTTCATAAATATTTCAAATAGAATTGAGCCACGTGTGCTCAAATTGAGTTTTTGTAGATGACCTATACGACTCTTTCTTCTCACACTCTTTCTTCCAGCCATAACTTAAAACACAACTTAACTTGTTATGTAACTCCAAACTCAGTTTGTTTTCAGTAATAATCACAACATCACAAGTATACCAGTGTTGTGAGCAGATGAGCAGTCCCAGGAGAGTGATAGGACAACACAAGCATGTCCTCTCGCTTGTTGCCCCTCTTATCTCACTAACCTAGTTTATGCTAAGTGATGACTACTACCCGTGGCTAGCTTGGCGACATTAAGACGCGGTCCACACAACTGAACTTGAGCCTTGAACTTCTCTTTTGATGCCCTCTCATCCGTGGGTCTTAAGTGTAATTGTTTTGACAGACCAGGGAGTCATGGTCATCAGCCTTAAGGAAATCTAATGTTTTTTTATTTTCATCAGATCCACTTACATTTACAAATGGAAAGAAATGGGCTCTTTTTTCCTTCCCCCTCCTCTTAACTCCCCCTCCTTTTTTTTTGCACCCACCTACCCCCTCCTTTCAGTCCCATAGGCCTTCCTCCTATCTGTTATCTTACAGCTTGTTTTTGTACCTGCCTTTCACTGCCAGCATGAGAGGAGACAAGGGATCACCCCGATCTCCAGTACCTGTGGGGGCATCCTATAGTAGTAAACAGACGTAACTCTAAATCCTTTCTCAGAGCCGAGTGAACCATAGAGAACTTACACAGACGATACAATAGTCATGCATTATCAATTTCCAGCTGAACTTGATTTAATTTCATGGTGCAATGGGTTTTTGCAATGGGCAGACACTGGGAATGGGTTGCAACTGCCTGCCAAGCACCTTGTAGATGCAAGATGATTTAATGGAAGTTACTGACCCTGAGCAGACACTATCAGCTGAGTGTATCACTATGGTTAGATAAGCATGCTGTTGAAGAGTGGATGACTTGCAGGTGGAAACTCGGCCATTGCTAATTTTACAATCTACCATAAATAAAACTATTAGCAGTAAAAGGGGTTTTAAGGCCTGCGTACTTCGATCAGAGGTGAGAATAGTTTTACCAAAACTAAGAGAAACTGAGAGAAATTAAATCTCACTGCTGCATTCCATGTTAGCTCTGTTTTCCTTATTTAACTGAGGGATAGTATTGGTTCCTGTGTTGCAAAGTCATTTCATTGTGCAAATTGAAAAAAAAAAACACATGTCCAAACTATCAAGCGGCACTACCATTCTGTTTGGATTTGTAAATGAGTCTTTAACGTTCAACGAAAGAGCTTAGAGAAAAAAAAACATTTGAACACAGCGCAGCGAACAAGTAGGTTAAACAAAACATTTTCCCATGCATGCATTCATTAAGGGCTTACTTGAGGTCTACAGAGATGCGTCCAAGGTTGGACAAACCACAACAACAATCCCATCAATGCTAACATGTCATTCACCACACTGCATGGTTTTAGGAGTTTAAAAAAAGAATGTCTGCCACTGAGACACATTAGAAGTCGCATGGACATATCTAAACACACATTTAACCCTGGAACATAGCATGGTCTACTGACTGTGGGTTCCCAAAGTCCAGTATGTGTGTTAGTAGGGTGGGGGGGAGGTGGACCACCCACTGGGGCCCCAGCACACGAATCGTCTCCCTGGCCCAGCCGGTGCCCTGCCTGGGTCCCTGTATCTCTGTTCCCCCCAGCCTCTGGATGATAGTATTTAATGATAGTGAGGGATCACTTTGGGTCTCGAGCCGCTGCCCTTTGCTTTCAAGTTCCACCACATCAGAGAGTTCCCCCGAGCCTCGGGATCAGCAGGCTTTGTACACCATCATCTATTGCTCATCACACACTGCCATTCAAATATAAACAGTGCAATCCTCACACTCCACCCTCCTGGCCAAAACATGTGTGGGAAGACAGGGAGACGAGTGCAGGAGCAAATTGAGGGGGGGGGGTGAATAACACTGAGAAATATTCCAGGAGTTGAGCGGGAGATCAAAGCAAAAACTGCAGCTTGGTATGAAACTTGAGACAAAAACAAATGATTTTTAGGAGTTCAAATACAGGAAGAAGAAAAAAGTAGCACTGTAGTGCTGAGGTTTAAGAATGTACCCTTTACTAAGAAACTACAATGCAAAGACACATAATTACAAGTAAAAGTACTCCATTTCAAGTTTTACTTTAGTAACAGTACAGAAGTATTAACATCGAATGTAGTTACATGTCAGAATAAAAGTACTTCTTATGTAGAAGGCCACTTCTGATGTACAGTATACACAATACTAATGGATTATTATGATTGAATCATTCAATAAGCAGCACTTTAATATTGCAGATGGAAGGTGAATCTCATTTAATCTAAATGCTGCTGAAGTAACTACTAACTAAACTGTAGCTGACACGTATTGCATAAAAAAGTATATTCCTGAGTATGTAATGTAATGGTGTAAAAGCATAAAGCGGCTCAAAACGTTAACACTCGAGTACAAATAGCTCAAAATTGTATTTAAGAACTGTAGTTGAGTAAATGTAGTTAGTTACTTTCCAAAAACTGCAATAGTGTTTCATTTACACGTATGATACAAAGGTAAATAAAACTGTTTTTCAACATGAAAGGCATTATCGTCAACTACGCAGCAATTGTCATGGAAATAAACTGTTTGAAAAAATGGACCAATATGTAAAAAACTAAAAATGTTTAACTTGTGATGATATTACAAGTTATTACATATGTGATGGAAACATCCTGTTTTACTGTGCAGGGATACGTCCACAAGAAACCCAGTAATATGTCAAGCCGTTCTTTCTGCCTGAACATATCGATACAAATAAAGTTGCATGAAAAACAAACCAACACAACAGACCGTCTTGTTCAAAACTACGATTAGAGAACTGGATCCTGACAGCCTTTTTCTTGCTATTGCAAGTTAGATTTCAGAAAAACAACCTGTTGACATCTTGAATAAAAAACTAAAGCTACACAATTAGCTGTACACAAACACTCAGGCCCCCCGGGGCTCAGCATCCCTCCTTCACAACAGTCCTGATCTAATTATCTGACATTTCTAGAGTAAAGCAGCCGCTTCAGGCCCATCCTACATTAGTCCATTCTACATCAGCGATATCTTCTGGTCTCATGTCTAACTGCTAGTAATTATAAATCATCGAGAAGTTATTTCAACCAGCTGGACCAACAAGCCGATGGAATACGTTTCTGGCCAGCCACCAGAGTTTCATTTATGAATCCCAGGGTGCTGTCTCCCAGCACGAAAGAGGGTGGGCCAGGAACCACTGCAACCAATCAAAAATGTACTTTAACCCAACATTTACAACACTGCTCACATTCCGACTGAGCTCCAGTTTCATTTCACCAACTGGGCTTTGGCAAGGCAACAACCACTATAGGTGCCATGTGGATAGAAAGTGGCTTGTGTGTGTAGAATACATATGCAGCCTCATTTTAGATTCACCATCACACTGACTGCCTCAATATGTGTTCTGAGGGAATGATGGATGGAATAAATTAAACATCACTTTAACATGGGACTGCATGTTTTAGTGTTGCCTCTTAATGACATATTTATGGAAACATAAATGCACCTTTTCCTCTTCCCTGACTACAGCTTTGAACCTTATTCAGTTCAACACCTCTTATCAACATTAACACTTGTAGTTATTTCTAACTTTCAATTTAATTTCTTGTGTTTTCCACATTATGTTACCTACCCACTTAAAACCAGAGAAGATATTGATGTATCTTTTGCCAACCTCATTTTTTTTTTTTTGCCTTTGGGCCTATTAGTCAGAGAGCTAATTTTGTGACTTTTCCGTTCCATCTTATTTGGCCTCAGTTAAATTTTTATGAAAACCTGATGCCAACAGGCCCATTGGTTTATGAAGTAAGGGATGTTTGTGTTTTGGGTAAAACAAGAATCACAGAAGCCTGGGGCCAGATAGTGATGTGTAAAATAATGAGGAGTTAAAGTTATGAAATGGGTACCCTACAGTCCCTAGCTGGTGAGGGAGCCGGTGGGTGGGGGGATGCAATTGCCTCTTCCGTTTTTCCAAAAAAGAAAAGCTAAAAACAAATGCCCCACTGCTCCTCTCTACTTAGGTAAGCAGACTTCCAGGAGGTCTACAACTTAGTTATCATTAGTTATTGCAGTTTTCTCTAAATATCACAGAGACTCAGACTTTACTGTACATTACATTATTTTCATTGTAAGGACCAGTGAAATGCACTGTAAGGAGAACATTACATATTTAATGTATTTAAATAGTTAATTCACTTTGTTGAAGCATCTATTCATGCCTTTCTCTTAAGTCTACGTGGGGCAAAGTAAACTCCCTTCGTTTTGCTTTTTAAAAGGACATCAGGCATTAATTGAATTAATTTAAATTTAAATACATTTTTTCTTGCAGCTAAACCAATATTTGCTTTGTGTACTCATCTTTAATTGTTTTTTTAATTAAGAATTAAGCACAAAAATACAAATAATGGCTCAGTTATCACTGTCAGTCAATAGTTTTTTCTAAGATAAAAAAAAGTAAAAAGTAATATAGATTATACTTACGTAGATTTGTTTAAAAATCAGTTAAATACTTAAAACTATCATTTGCATTACATGTTTTACTTTGTAAGAGCCGCTAGTATAGTTTCAAGGAAATTCCACAAACATAATAAATGGTATCCTTCTGTCCACCTTCTTTCTTTTGGCCATGCATTGCAAAGACAGAAATATTTTAATATAGGAGGTTTGCCAGATAAACATTTGAAAGAGCAAAAAATGAAAACGATAAAGCAAAAACCAAAACTTCACAACATCAGTGAGTTTATATTTAGAGTCTGGTGCTGCCAGGAGAAGTGGACGACTAACTTCAAATCTTTAAGTAAATTTAAGAGACAACATTCAGCCTTTATGGTGCCTAATCATGCAAACCACTGTTTTTACAGGCAAGTAGGAGGCGGGCAGTTGCATCTTTTGATTTTTTTAAAATCATGACTTTTAAACTCAAAGGCGTAAAATGTGTACATAAATGGTCATTCAAATATATGGAAAAAGAGTCTTAACAAAAACACCTAAAAACGCAACAACTAAAAACATCGTTTTTAAAATTGTACAATTTTTAAATGTGAATAATGCTCTAGATAATAATAAGAATTTGTCATTTTTAGGAAACAATACGCTCCTTGTAACATTTTGTCCTTTTTTCAGAATCTGCTCTGTGAGTCTTTACGCCACTGATTTTGTCCAGTTTAACTTGAAGATTTTCATAGAATTACATAACGGAGATTTTAAAATAAACGAGGAAAACAATCATTCAAAGCTCGGATGTGGAAACCAGCACTTGAGTTGTTAAAGGTGACAAAGATTCGTAGAAAGGGAACACTTCAGCCAACAATCCTCCCTGTTTGAGAGCGACTTCGCAGCAGCTACTCCTCTTATAGCATTCACAGACATGAGGTTAAATAGTATTATGATAGGCCTAGGCACCTACGTGTCCGAACGGGTCCAGATGGTTGTTGGTCAGTTTCAGCTTCTGGAAGGAGACGAGCTGCCTCATCCAGTGCGCCCCCGTGGCGGGAGAGTCCGGGTGAACGTAGAGCCTGCCGGGCATGGCGGGCTCTGCCTTCCCGGTCACAGACCTGAAACACAGCAACACAGTTACACCTTGGGCTGACATCCATATGCCAGCTCTGCAGTCGCTAACTGTAAAGTGTTAATTAGACAACATTTCCCCATGTTTCTTAGGCTATTATTATTATCAAAAATCTGAATTAAATACAACCCATTTCAAAGAAATTATCAAATAAATATGACCAAAAACAAAAACGACCTACGTTGCAAACCTACAAGGCTGGTGAAATTTGCTTTGCAAAAAATCATCCAAGATATTTACGCACTTGTCTTAAATGTCGAGGCCACGAGGATGTTTAGCTCACATTTTTTTCATTAAGGCTTCTTTAATTGTAATAGATCAATTTGTAATTACACATATAGGCCTAATACTTCGAGAAGTTGCTTTTGGATGTCAGATTAGAGCTGGTCATTGTTTTCCAACATCATTAGATCAAGAGGAGAATTAGTTCCAGGACATGAGTTGGACAGGTCATTATCGGCAGTATTGGCATGTGATTATCCTCTATAAGTATGCTCTTATTGAAAGGCGCTGACCCAAACAAAGCATTCCTGACGAAGGTTAGCGAGATCGACATGACACTAAACAAATAACCGTGTTTGTGCCCCACTGTGAAAGACAGCCTTGTTGCAGTGCGCACATATAGGCTGGTATAGGAAAAGTCATCAACTTTCATTTAACAGCTTCGGCAGAAACATTTATCTCTGGTGACAACATTTCTTGGCAATCATTAGAAAATACACAGTTCATAATTCTCTGCAAATTAATATGTTCACTTCCAATTTTCATTCATCAGGACGACAATCTAAAATGTCCTGTTGGAATAAACTCTAGTGAGAGAAGCTGCGACCCCCCCCCCCCCCCCCCCCCCCCCAATACAAACAACTCCAACAGTTTTTGTGAAATGCCGTGCACGTAAAAATTAAAGAAACGTTTGTTACAGTCTTTTTTTGTGTTATATTTTACGTACCATTTGTTGTCGGCGAATTTGTATCGATGGTCGTCCGCAGGAACAACATCCATCAGGAGAATATATTTAGTTTTGGGGTTTAATCCCGTGACCTTCACTTTGAAGCTGGGGAACATTCGTCTGTAAAGGACAAGAACACTGTGTATGGTATTTCTTTCACACAGGAAAAAGAAGGAGACATGCAGACACAAGTAGACTTTAGATTTATAGAGTTTCCAACATTTCCAACCCAATTTTAGTCTTTTCCAAACGGGGACAAACTGTGAATAAATAAAGCTCGTTTTTTTTTTTACTTTATTATTCCAATTTGCAAACTAAATGATAATACATACAGTCAGCTCGCGCATGCTGGTTTTGAAGTGTCAAATAAATGCATTGATTTGCTTTGGAGAGGTAACGACTCTGTGCAGAGCAGGGCGTTGGGTGTGAGAGGTACCTGAGCATTATAAAACGTTTTTCACTGAGGGCCAGAATTGTTTTGCAAGATCCGTTTAGTAAATCATTCGGATATTTGGTAGCTGTCATATTGTAGAAGGAAAAAACAACAACGCATAATGTGAGTAAGGCTGAGCAGTCTCACGAGTCGAAGGGAAAGGGCTGCGGACGAAGGGGAGCTGCTGTGCAATATCACTTCACGCCAAAATAACATGAGAGAAATGACCGACGGGAATATAATGGAGACTTTATGCAGCTGTGTGAAAACAACTGCCTTCTGCCCGCACTGGAGAGCACAATGAAATGTAGCTGTGTTAAACTATACATATTCATCATTTATAATAGGCCTACCCACATGTGAGCCAGCGGCCACTTTGACATGAGCAGACGCCAGCAGTCCTCATGCATAAATGCAAGCTCACACGGGGCAAGACGAGCGCTATTTTGACTGGATGCAGTCTTAAGGCAACTGTGGAGCTGACAGAGAGACACATGTACAGTCCCTGTATAACATGTTGCAGCAGCATGCGCTACAAGTGTTGTCACGCAGGAAGTGTCTGCGTACAATCAGACACACACAAAAACTGTGCAAAAGGCAGAACATATGCTCCTAAACATTTGTTTATTTCACTGAATTTAAAGACGTGTTGGGTAAAAACGGAGATAAACTCAGAAGGATTTTACACCAGAGGACAGTTTTGTCAATTTGCTCCCTCAGACTGATTGGTCGATGGTATTGTATTTCCCCAACAGGGCCACCCAGACTAAAATATAGGCTATATGTGCTGGTGCTGTTGCACAGCGCTAAAGCGTCCACCAGATGCTCTTTGTTTTTTCTGTGGCTCCTAACAGTGTATATTTCCAAATCCTGCACGTAAGAAAAATTCCAGCCGGGCCTATCGCCTACATTTAAATTCTAGGCCTAAAATAATAACTGTGTAGGGAACCTCATCAGCAAATAGACATGCAGTCAATAATCCCCCTTGTTCTGAGTGGTGGCTTCCTGTCGTCATAATAATGATACATTTTATTTTAAATATTGTCCTCTTACCTTCCGGCTTTGGTGATGATCATCTCTGTCCCCACCTCGTCAAACTTCACCCAGAGTTCCCTCTCGTGCAGGTAGACTTTTATTCCCTCCATTCCCTTCAAAATAAAGCATTTTAGTGGCCAAAATGTTCACAGGATTGCTGTAATAAGACTATTCTTCATTTTTTACGCAGAGGTGTCAAAAATGGTTATGGGTTGGTCAACTAGCCTGTTGTCAAAAACATCTGCTTTTAGCTGAGGACATTTTAAATGCCAGTAAAAATATATTTTAAATATCAAGAAACATGTAAAAGAAAACTGCATTTTAAACAATAAATAATAGAGCATGTAGCCTTGTGTTAATGTAACCCTTGTGTAACTAAATAGAAATAAAAAATATTTCAATCTGTAGTCTTAAATCTGTTGGGCCTTTAGCATACACATTAAACTACACACACTATACAGTAGTATAATAAAGCCAGAGGTTGTTTCTGACAATTAACATATTTATAAGTATAGTCTCATATTCAGTATTGAATATTCATAAAGTCTAAAAACAAACCAAAGTTGCCTTAAAAACTTTTCTGATGTTTCTCTCCTCAAATACATTTTCTAAAATCAGAGAGAAAACAAACACTTCTGTATAAAACAGACTAAAGATCGGATCTGTATTAGTGTATTTAGTTAAAGTATAATTATTCCAATCAATTAGCAGACATTTCTTTAAATGTCGTGTGTATTTTAACACGCAAAACGACAATATAGTACTTGTATGTATTCTTTACACAGTGAATGTGAGCCCATAAGTGAGCGAAGCAGCATGAGGCAGTGAGAGTGAGGCCTACAGACTGAGTGACACTGACCTGCTGAATGTAAGTTGTGTGTGATGATGGGGATTTGCTTGAGGTCCCGTTCTGTTTCTCTGATTTATTATCGGTCTGTAATTCCCTCGAATCCGAGCCACCAGGAGAGTTTTGATGGGTAAAAGTCTCCTCTTGGTCCGCCATGACCGGACCTCCAGAAACTATTGTCCCAGCTGAAAGACCCAAACAGAGATGTCAGTGTGTGGGACTGGAACGCCTTATTAACATTAGTTAGAGGGGATTGAAATACGTTTATGTACACAGACAGACAGACAGACAGACATAAGCTTTAGTTTGTATCTTTATGTAACTGCAAAGTAACTCATTTTAAGAAGTTCAAGCTGCAGCATTACTAATCAAAATAGACTTAATAGGAAGAAAAAACACACATATTAACATACCAGTTTGATTTTAAACAGAAGATTTTCAGAGTAAAAGCAAAATAATTGAACCCATATTACATAAAATACAAATATATATTTTAGGCAATTAACGTGTAAATATATTATTTGAGTAAGAGGGAAGTGCACATTCATAGTATTCCTAAAATTAAAAGTGGGATGGCTGACTTATTTTGGGAGACGAGGTGCTGCAAATTGAAGTAGCCCTCCCCCCCCCCCCCCCCCCTATTTTTAGGAAACACTATTTCCTATTCATGTTCCCCAAACAAAAGACATGAGCGTTATTGTTGTATCGCGACATGGTGATGTCCACAAAACAATGAAGCCTGCTAAAAACAACAACACTCCTCTCCACCAGACGGTGTCAGTTCTGCAAAGAGCTTTGGTTCCTTCAATGTGGAGTAGCCTACAGCTTATACTACGACGAATTACAACAACAACGAATACACGTAGCCGTATAAGAGCGGGATCAGCTTACCTAAAAACAAAAACCTGTCGTGTGCTAGAGTTGGACACGGCGGTGGCACAACAGGGAAACACCGTCTTCGTCTTTAAAATGTTCAATGCCCGGTCCCAAATCAGATAATCCAGACGTTTTACTCGATTAAGCCGCACAGAATCTCCATGAACCCTTCTTTTCCCCTCCTCTCACAGTTAGTCCAACAAGCGGAACCGTGGCCGTGAAGATCTTCGCGGAGAGCTCGGTGACAGCTACAAGTGCTGCTCGGTGCCTAATTGTGCATTTTACAACGGAAGACCGTTTTGTGAGCCGAGCCCGGTGATAGCACCTCGCAGTAAACTGTATCCGAGTCCCAGAGGAGCAGGTCCGTCTCCTCCTTCTCCCCTCCTCTCTCTCTCTCACAGTCTCTGCCTTGTCAAGTCTTCGTTTCCCTCTCTCTCTCTTGCGCGCGCTCCCTCTCCAACCCTCCACTGCGCATCAATGACCAACCGTGCGAAGCGGAAGCGGAGTCTGCGACGTAGATCAGGGGTGTGTGGTAGGGGGGTGATGGAGCAGTCTGCGCAGAAAAAACATTGGTTTATACACCAAATAATGATTCCTTCCAGGCCCCCACCCCAGTTTCTTTGCTAAACCTCTCCATAATCCCAGTCTGGTAGAAGGAATCCATTTGATATTTGCTCCTTCATGCGCCATTACGCACAACCTCTTCTTCTTCAGTCATATAGCCTCCAGACTGAGATAAAATTAGTTAAGTATCATCTAAATTTGATAGATGCATCATCAGACATTTTAGGTCAACATGTTGTCTCTGCTGATAGTAGAAGGAATTATTACGATTAATTGATTAACAGACCATGCGTTATGTTGTTGCCTGTAGTTCCATTAGTGTCTGGGCAATTAACAATTAACGGGCCGTTTGCTCAAGCAGTTTGTATCTGAATGTTATGAATGAACCTTGTGCAATTACCCTGTGCAGAAAAAGGCACGGAGCAGCTTTCACAACTTAAAGTAGGAGGCTAAAAAGACGCAAATAGAATTAGATACATTTGTCTCGACAGAAAAAAAAACACACAAGCCTGTCGGTGTAAGCTAATGTTTAGGCCTGTGCCTTCACACAGGTTAAGCCTGCATAGTGGGGACCGTTTCTCAGGACTTTAGATTCGGAGATGTAAGATCCACAGCACAACGTTTGGAGCATGTTTGCATTGACAGCGCCTGGTTAGACACGCCAGCAGACGCGTGTTTAGCTGACATTGTAGTGACTTTGCTGAGAGATGCAAAGCACTGCAAAAATACTCACTTTTTCCAATTGTGCATACATGCTGAAAAAGTAGAATATGAAATCAGTTTTGACATTTTACAATCCCACATTTCTTTTTGTTAGTGTTGTTCTTGAAGTGTAATTTTAATGGATGAAGCTTAACTCTGCCTGGTTTGACTTGTTCTCAATCATTGGAAACAAAAGACCTGCCTAAGCCTATAAGCAGCATATTTTATTGAACAGAAAAGCAAGAGCAGTATGACAACATAGGACTTGCTAAAATTGACATTTTTTGCAGTGTGTGCATAAAATGTCTCATTTGCATTTTAGGCTGTTATCTCATTCCGCACGCGCCCATATGGTCAATTTCCCCATCATTTGGTGTGATACAGAAACACAGCATGAGTTGGATGTTTGTCTATTAGCAAGGTGTCAATACTAACACTTCTTGAGTAGATATGACGGGTATAACGCCGAGTAATGATTGAGCCTGGTGTACGTAAGTATAGCAGTTAAAATAACTTTTTTTTGGTAGACATTTAATTAGAAAAACGACTAAATTAAATACCGGGTATCTTTAACATATTAAGGATTGCAACCACAAAATATGTTTTACATTTTTTTCCGACATCACCCTCCTGGAAAAGGTCGAAAAAGTCATTTTAACACAGAAATTGTAAATACTGCATACAGCGTCTGGAGTATTCCCTCTGAAGTTTTAGTCTATGTCAAATGTTGGAAACACTTTTACTGAAGGGGCTGTAAGAAAAATAATCTATATAAAAATCAAAGTCACATACAATTCTACACATTTTAATTATTTTGCCGAGTGTGTAATGTATAGGGCATCTTTCCTTTCTTTTACACACACCCACACGCAGCTGCACAGAGAGCTCTGAAGGACTTCCGAATAGCATGCTTCTCCATTACTGTATCAACACAAATAATGTAGTTCTTTGCAGAACTTGGACAAGGCTACAGAGCACTCCTGTATTGCACTAAAGTTGTTTTCAGCGTGCAAATGTCACTAGAAAATAGGCCCAAGATCCTTGGACACGTATGCTTATAATTTTCTATTACAGCGTTAATGCATGATAACCAAAATACACCTCCCGCTTGGTCAAACAAAAGATAGATAGAGATAGAGATAAAGACAAACAGCATTACTAGAAAAGATAATAAAATAAACCTTCACATCAACGTTTGAAAAAGGGAATGCGGTTTGTGTCAATATAAATTAAATGATAATAAATTGATTTTCAATAATCAGTTTAATATAAATCTACATAGCTGAGCAGTTGTAGGCTACATTGATATGCGCTCTATAGACTACATTACTCAATCGTCAACATTTATATATATATATATGCACACACAAAAAGATACAAAGTGAAATAGCTTCTTTAATGAGTGTATTAGCACACAGAGTTAAATCCTCGAGCGACGGAATTTTAAAAGAAATAAGAACAACGCATGTTAAATTACACAAGCGGTCTAAAATAAATCGGCCTTGTTGGGTTAAAGTTCAGCTGTTCTGCGCCTGTAATGCAGTTGACCGACCAGGCATGACATGAAAACGTTCGTACACAAAAGAAAAGGCAGATTCAATATTATACTTGAATAAGCTTCGCAACTAAAAAGGTAAATAGAAACCAAACATTGGAGTAACGAATGAAACTAAATAGCTTTTTGATATCATTATCATGTGTTTTAAATCACATAAAAAACATCGATTATCAGCGCATCAGTGTACAAGTGTTGATAAAAGGAGGAACGATTGTACAGTATTTGCCTCATAAAAACAAAACCACCTTTACCTAAATTTAGTAAGTGTAGTAAATGCTTAATACAATAGGCCTAAATGTAAAAAGAAAAATTATCAAGCTTTCCATGCGTCATATGGAACAATTATAGCGACACACGCACACACAATTTAAACATACACTGCATACATAAGCAGCTCTCTCAAAGATTGGGAGAATTAAAAAATGTAATCACTGAATTTAAAAAGTGAAATGTCAGATATGTAAATGTGATGTTTTTATCACTTGTTCTGCACGACAGAGCAGGTGAAAGGTGTCAAAAGTCTATTGCAGCAAAAAAGTTCAGCATATTATGTTAAAATAAATGTAAGGGTGTTGGAAAGCAAAATGATGGATTTAATGAAAAAGGACAGAGGAAACCTACATATGTGGAGACATAAAAACCCCCAAAAATGAATCAAATCTATTCTATGGTGGAATATAGTTAGCCTCTCAAAGAACCTGTTTATGTATAAAGTACATAAAACCTGTCTTCACTTCTAAAAAAAATAAAATCTCAACATGTTGCTTGACCGTGATGGCTAATTAGTATTTACTCTGAAACATAAAATCTAAATGTATCCTGGAAGACATACAATGCATCAACCACAGAAGTCAATAAGCAACAGTGTGCTGACCAGTGGCATAAACAGTCTCACCGCTGCTCTTGCTGTAGACTGTAAATCTGCAGCATTAAAAATCAAACCACTGCATGCAAACAGGGTCGAAAGCCCATTAAAGTTACATCTTAAAAAAGCACACTGTGTGGCACGAAAAGTTCCTCTTGAAGAACTACAGATCCCACTCATCAAGGTGCAAATGACAAGGTGATAGCAAATAGAGTGATATGTTAGGTTGAAGCATTAGGTGAAAAAAAGATGAAGCAAAAATCTGAACGCAGGATTACAAGAAATCGGAAAAAAACAGAGCAGTTTTCTTGTGCATTTTATACTGGGGAAAGTGTGTACACGTTCAACACACACACACACACACACACATTAAATACACTCCCTACCTCCTGGCTGTCCAGTACTATTGAGTGTGTGGTCTGATGTTACCGCTTGTTTAGAGCCGCTTAAAAGTCTGGTGAGACTTCAGCAGACAGGCAGGTGAAAGCGCTGGTGTGGCTAACCACCAGTCCAGCCAGGGCTCCTGGATCAGGGAGGCGAGCCTGCCCAGATGCTCCACACCAAAGAGCAGCTGTGAGGTTTGAGGCTGAAAACCCATCCACAGTTTGGCTCTCAGGAGCTGAGCCAGAGACGAGGAAAGAGGGAGAGAAGGAAAACAAAAGCTGCAGGAGATTGCATTTTTTAGGTCAGATATTTTCCAGGTGGCACTAAGGAGCCATCTAATTTGACAGAATAAGTATGAATTTGAAGTATCTTCATTCAAAAGATGTAATATATTCAGTCCTGCTTGCGATGTGTTTTCATTCGCACCCTACAGTATTACTAGGTCTAATGCAAGCGTGGAGTGGATTTTATGACCAATTTCTCAAACATAAACAGAGGACTATTGTGAGTCATTCTTGTGCAGATGAAATTCTGTTGCTTATGCATACTCAGCTCTCAGCTGTTTGTATATCCAGCAAACATTCCAGTGTCAAATGAGGAGACGAATGTAACTAAATGAGAGTAGAAGCTAATTTCTGTTCTGCAGAGCTGCACCTTTCAAGTCCAACCCCTTCATCTAAAATATATGCCATGAGCATAACACTAAAACAACATTTGTTTTGTGTTTAAAATCACACGGTTTAACCTTTAAAAAACTGGAAGCGCAAAACTGAGCATTGTGGCAAAGGTTATAAACAATAGTAAAACTGCAGGTTAGGTTTATTTTAATGACTGGAAAGTGATGTACACTCATTGATGCGTCACTTGTTGGTGAGGAGCATGAACACTCCCACTCAGCCACCACCACCCTTCCTCTTGTTTCACAGCTCATCTACATAAAAGATGGAGAGTTATAAACTTCCTCCTAATCCAGTATGGTTTCACCCTGCATGGCCACACATGGGCCTGTGGTCTGCCCAGAGTCTTTTTACTCCCTCCTTCTCCCCTCACCCTCGACCTCGTGAGCGAGTTTACCCTTGTTCCACTAGAAAAGGCCTTGATAAGTTATCTGGGCCTCCATAGCAGTGTGAGGCTAAGAGTAATATTGTGTGTACGTAGACACACACATACACACATACACACATACACACGCGTGCATATTCACGTACAGAGCTTTGCTTTCACAACCTGAGCAGGGCTGCGGGCTCAGGGTTGGTGGCGGTGGGCTCGGGGCTGACACGTTTCTGCTAACAATCACATCACACACAGGGACCCACATTCCAACTTCCTGATGACCACCCCCCCCCCCCCTGTTTCCTACCTCACAGTCGTCCTCCCCCAACAGATCTTATTGGAACTGTGCAGGCATGGAGCAGACTAAAGTGGTCAGTATTCTGGGTTTAAAGGGAACATACGATATTTCATGAAATGTTTACAGAAATACAAAATGACAGTGATATTTAAAGAAAACTATTAAATATTTAATTAATTAGGTCAGGAGTGATCGACCACTAGTCCATATTTTGGAATATTGTAGACTAAAGTCATTAAAATGAATGCAATTCAAACACATCTTTATGTAGTTCATCTTCACATATTGGCTCGTCAGTGAAGCGTCTGTTTACTGCATTTCATGTCCTCTGCTGCCCTCTAGTGATACCTTTAAGTAGTGCACTAATGACATGACGTTATAGTTGTATCTGTACATGTGCATGCTCCAGTGCTGCTGATTAGTCTTGTCCTGTATATTTGTTATGTTATATGTGTATGTTTTTATATATGTATCTTTATATACATATGCATGCAATACTATTTTCTCTTTTATGTGATTTATAGAATCACATGAAATGATTGTAGTTTTTTGTTGTGGTGGCAACATCTTTTAGAAAAAAGACAGCACGATGTCGGACAGCACAATAGAGAAAGAATATCATTTGCTTCCAGAGCACAAACACATGTACAGAGACACTGACATGACTCCAGCAGAGACACAGATGGCCAGCCACCTACCAAGCTGAGGTAATGAGCATGGGAATCATGTGGTGTGGTCTGCTCCAGCCATGGCCACATTCACAGACCCCGGGGGCCTGCGGGCCATCATGTCTCACTTCAGAGAGGTCAAAGCACCTTCAACTCTGACATGTTCAAATGCACAAATTATGACTCTGTCAAATCCAGAAATTATGAATTAGGTATTTCCTTTACGTCCTTTGAGTCTATGGTATGTCAAGGAACAACACAGAATGAATCCCGATAAGTTACTTTCAGGCTCATAAAAGGGATGAAACACTCTGAAGATAAAAGTGAAGTTGTGCTAAGCTTTGAAGAGAGAAGTAGTAACATTTGTCTTACATCTAAGGGGGGAAACTGGGTGGGTCAAAGGACCACATTAAAAACTGTACACAGTAATATAAATAGCACATTTCCCAAGTCTTTTTATTAGTGAACAATATTACGATTGTGAAACCATAGAGCATAAACCTGCAGGGGAATGCAGCAGTGAGACAGGATGTGATGACAGAGTTTCAATGACATGAGAATGAAAGTAGTGTGGCGGGAGTGTGCAGGACTATCACCAGAAGATGGCAGTAATGCAACTACAAGGATGCCAGCTGCTGTAAAACCTCGAAGAAGAAGAAGAAGAAGACGAAGAGGGAGACAAAATTATACAAGATGGAAACCCACAGCTTCCAAAGTAACCTGCTCCCTTTAATAGATTCCTGGAATACCCCATGCCCTCTACACAGACACACACGCACACACACACGCACACGCACACTCTCTTTCATTCTATTTAAATATTGTGTACTCTCCATTTACATACATATTACATTTCTGCTTTGTGGGACTAACAAAGGATTTCTGATTCTGATACTTTTGGGTTTGAATTTGTGAAGTATCGTTCATCACACACATTTTGTATTGCTTCTTATTCAGAATGTATGCCGCAGATTTGGACTTTAAGATCAGTCTGTGTCATGATCTGCTCTGCTCCTATGTTTGTTTGTTTCATGTCATTCAATCAGTCATGTTTAGTGTTTCCCGTTTTATTTTGTCACTCACCACTCCTCGTTTCACTTCACTTCACTTCCTGCCTTTGTTTTCCCACCAGTTTTTGATTGTCTGCTCCGCCCTTGTGTATTTAGTCTCAGTGCTCCTCTCTCCCTATGCCAGATCTTCTTAGTACAAAGGTGTCCAGCATTCCTGATTCTTTCCCTAGTGTCTAGTTTAATGTTGCTAGTGTCAAGTTTTCCAGTTTTTTTCCTGGTTACCGGTCTTTTGATTGTCCTGTTACCTGCCTGCCGGACCCACTGCTTCATTTGGACTCTGTAAGACTTTTCTTTAGTAAACCACCTAACACATTTTTACAGCCCCCTCTACTGTCTGCATTTGGTTCCAGTTCCTATTTTCCACGTGACAGTTTGTCTCCTACCTGCTTGCACATGATCTTCACCAGTTACAGACCCAGGAACTGCCAAAAAAATAGTTTTTGGAGTTTGTCAATTTGATCTTTTTAACATGTTTACTGAGATTTGTTCACCGTTAAATCATAATATTTATGTTTTTAGGAACATAACATTACTTTTGTGACTTAATTGATTTGATAAGTGGTATGTCCTGTTGTAGGCGGAGCTATGGGTTTTAAAAGCAGAAGTTTGGAGCCTTTCCCGAGTGATTGGACTATTCAGTGCTGATGGAGGCAAGCTGGAGCTGTTGTCAACTGCACTGAGCACCAACTTAAAAGTACATAGCTAAGTGCAGAGTTGTCTTTTTTTTTTAAGACTTTTATTTCCCCAAGCTTTTCTTTACTTATTATGCAATTCGAATTCCACAGCGAATTCCACAGCTAAAACAATCGGGCTCAACATTGGACTGTAGAGCAGCATCAAGGCCTGCACCACCTGACAACCATACACTGCTGCAGGTCATCTGCTGGGAAAAATCACATTGTATTAAAATGGCACAAAAATGATTGACTTTATGGCATTTCTTGAAGAACTGAGTCTTTCCAACCAGATGGGTTGAACTTGTGTTCACAAAGGACATCTTCTGGTCAAATGAATGTGTGTGAGACATAGTTGCAGTGTGTACAATTATTGGGCCAATTAAGTCATGTAAATGTAAAACAACAAGATTTATTTGCTCATATTGAATGTGAAAAGAATGTAGTAGTGACAGAGAAATATTGCTTTTGAATGGCAGCTCCGGTCAGCTTCCCTTAATGGGGAAGAGGCAGAAAACATGTGGATTTGTATATTGTCATGACGGTAGGCTATTTAAATCAATATCAAACACACCATTGTGCAATAATGTTCAAATCCACATATGCATATATAAGTATGGAATGACTATTTTCTTATGCTATAAGCTGAGTCAGCTTTGACAGTGACATGACTGATCAGGGCCAGCTGTTGTTTACCCCTTTGAGGAAAGTTTTCTCAGCACCTCCGCCATTGGAGATGTTTAAGAAAGATAGCTCCATGTTTGAGTAATTTTCTCAAAACATCAGATTGGAAATTGGCCAAGGGTTTTCATGCTACTGACACCAAGCGTGCTTGTTCTCAGAAGACTGTGAACCAAAGCATTCAGCTGGAAAGCAGAGGAGAGATGGCTACGCACTGATGCTGCTGTCAAGCAGACGAAGACAGTTGCTAGACATGGCATTAAAGATAAAGGTGCTAAGTGAAGAAGGCAACATCTACAATACAGGAAATGTTGCGATTTTCTGTCAGCAATTGGTTTGAATTTGACATGACGAGTGTTGTGTTTTGATAGAGTTGTGACACAAGTAACTTGGGCTGCCAGAGAAAGGATGTTGGCCTCACCTGACTTCATGTGAGTTTGACTCGTGTACCACAATGTCGCTTCGCTTGAGCTGGGTGGCCTGGCGACTCTGTTGTCTCCAGTAATGCACTGATGGTTCACCGCCTGGCATTGGTTTCATTTAGGCACTGAATCGACTGTCTACACCTGTTCCATCTTGTCTGCGAATATCAAAGCATGGCGCACCAGAGGAGCCGCCAAACTTTCTGTGCAGTGTGCAGTTTTCATTTAATGTGTGTGAGAGTGGTCCTGATGTATTTTTCTATCAACACTAATGGATAAAATTGACACCTGAAGGTTATATACAGCATTCAGAGTATTAACATAGCAGTAAACAACGCTTTGCTATGTAAAAATGGTGGAGTAATGTCCCTAGAGGAGAACACTCCCTCTGTGTTTGTTGTAATCCGAGCTTCTCTGTTTTTTCTGTTTCGTAGTCGGGCCGGCCGCGTGTGCATGTTAGTCCCCGTGCGTTTGGCCCACTGGGTAGCTAATTGCAGCAGCTCTGCACTGCGCTCATAATACGTATATAATGTAATGTAAAGATTCCAAACTTAAGCAGTTGTTGATCAATTGCGACCCCTACCGGTCGGTTAACAGGAGTGAGGAGTCAACGATGGTATACAAAAGTCAATAAAGGTTTTTCAAAACTTGTTAAGCACCACGACCAGGAGATTTCTCATAAATGTGCACACAAATATAAGTCTGATGGGTCCAGTAGTAGGCAAGATTAGCTGCAGACAGGTGTAATGACAAAGGAGTTAAGAATTAACATTTTACTCATTCAGTGGCAATGATATTAACGTTTTATTTAGAAACCCTTGGTACACGTGTGGCTGGAATATTAATCAGACTTTACAGCATTTTGTAATATTTGTTAATTCCACTTAATCGTCTACCTGTCGAAGGCTGTGAATGTGTATCGTTCCTGGTGACCTGGTATTGTAGTACAGCAATTGTTGTGAATGGGTGATCGCTAAGATTAGTAAAGCGCTATATAAATGCTATCTATTTACCAATCTCAACAAGAGCAACCCCTGTCACATACAAGTAATCATGGGACCCATTGTTAATTAGAAAAGTGCAATCAGTAGAGTGCAGATCCCTGCCAGATCCCTGTGTCTGGGGCAATGATTTCACCATCATCCCGGAGCCGCTGCTGTTTCGTATCATTTTATATTAAGTTTATGTAAAGCACTTTGTAATCAATGGGCGTACGGGGATGTAATCAGCTGCGTGTTTAATTCCGTTAGCTTTTAGCCAAACGCACCGTCCAAAACAGTCCAAACTGAAGCAGCGACCCCTACCGGCCGGTTCGGAGTAGGGATTTGTAGGCCAAGTTGTTGAGTGGACTGTTTCAAACACATTTTGGGCAATAGTTTGGTATATTAGTGGAGCATGATTGTGTCTTATTAATCAGTGCAACAGAAGAGACAATCCTTGACCCACACACTCCTAGACAGAGTGATTAGAGGGCTCCACCTGTGTTCTTATATCAAGTGTTACTGCGCATACATTTGGATTTTGCTGCTTGCAGAGGATGTAGATTTCTCCTGTGTCCTCGACGTTGTGCCGTTCATAGTATAAAGCTACCAGAAAGCCCTTTGAGGAAAAAGGAGGATCTGAAAATGTGATATCAATTTACAAAGAGAGAGCGACTGTGTGTGGGACCAAAGCTGCGGTCATATTCTCCACTACGGTCAGCTCAAAAGAAGTGCGTGTGTATGTGGGTGGATTGCACATTAGAAAATCATTTTGTGTGAATGTATTTGTATATTTTACAATTTGTGCATTTCCACAATACACTTTGAATAAAAGCACATGCATAGGTCTTGAATCCACTAGCATGCTGGTGCGTGCGTCTGTCGGTGTTTGTGGTGAGCCTTCCTTCTAATCTGCCAGCCAGTGGTTGTGTATGAAGTGCTGCTGATGGCGGAGACTATTAGGCCCGTGAAGGGAGAGTTGGCTTTCTTCTCCTATTCCCCACAGCTCATTTAAACTTCCAGCCGATGGTAGATATTAAACGTCCTCTCTTAGGAGGGATTCTGCGGCTAGACTCGGGCTGCTATTTAAGAAAGTCGAATGAGTGAAAAGCATGTAAAGATCCCATTTGAGCAAACAATTCCCTCACATGATACCACACACATGGCCTGCTTCTCTTATACATATGGTTTAAGGTTGCCAAATGTCAGGTACACACTACATTGTTGAAAAGGTTATATCAAAGTAAAAAAGAAACCTGCAAAACCCATGTTACTATTAGTACTGATTCTTATGCTTATATGTATTTTTTTATTTGCTTATATTTATTTAGATATTCAATTCATTTACATTTATGTATAGATACATTCACAACACACTTTCATATATGCACATATGAATGATCTATACCTAGTTCTCCCACTAACAAAAGACCAATCATAACCTCTCTTTCTTATGTCTTAGTGTTTTAAGATACTGTCTTTATATTTGTGCTACACTTATGTCTTTTTGGTATGATGTCCCATTGAAATAACTAAAACAAAACAAAACACAAACACATGAATGTACGTATGATATGTACAGATCATGTTCAGTCCAGCGATATCTATCAGGACATACTGAATTATATATTATGATGTATATATGAAGTGAGTTAGTGAGGAGAGGTGAGTGCTCCGACTGCTGTTTTTAAAGACTTTGGTCTTAGTTGAGATAGACCTGTAGCAGGTTTTATTAGATTCATTTTAATAATTAATTAATTAATTAATAAAATAAATAAAAATAAAGATAAGATTTCTTCAGTGTCTGTCTTTAACTATTACATTTACTTTTACATTTAATAACTTCCAGACAAATTCAATAAATGCCAAATTTTCTTTTTAAAATTCACAGTAAGCGGTCATAATACTTCATTAATGGTTATAAAGACGAGTTGTTTTGTGCTCCTGTAAAGCTGTGGTGGAATGTAACTAAGTACAGTTACTGAAGTGCACATTTAAAGTACTTTACCTTACATGCTTCGATAAGATATCAGCCCATTAAATGTCCGTCAGCATAACAGAGTATTTTTATTTCCTGTAACTTTTTCTTCACTAAATCTCAGAGACAAATATTGTACTTTTTATTTCACTACATTTGTCTGACAGCTTTAGTTCTTTGTTTTTTTCTTTTCGTTTTTTTTGTTACCACTTTCCTGTTCAGTTAAAACCATATTTCTCCAAATGTGTTGTTGTTTATTTTATTTTTCTGATACACTGAAGGGTTCCTTACAAAGATTATCTTACTTCTAAAGCTAAATAACCACCTTGGATCAGTACAACCTTAAACAACTACAGCAGTAAAATGCTACATATTAATTAACCAGTTATATTAATCTAAAACATGATATATAATAGTAAA
Source organism: Cottoperca gobio (assembly GCF_900634415.1). Taxonomy (NCBI): domain Eukaryota; kingdom Metazoa; phylum Chordata; class Actinopteri; order Perciformes; family Bovichtidae; genus Cottoperca; species Cottoperca gobio. The sequence continues at coordinate 14,682,515 of NC_041366.1, read as the reverse complement.
ATACTGACAGGGCGTAGCTTCAGTTAGCAGTTAGAGTTCAGCCACAACAACGGGGAGCTGCAAACTTTCTTTCTGACACAGGTCCACCAGCACGCTGTGACTGCTGGCCCTGGGGCTTGTTCTGCCTGAGCTCAAGTCTCTTCGGCTGCTGACCGGGGCTCCATCTGACGGAGACTCCATCTGACGGAGGCTCCATCTGACCGGGGCTCCATCTGACGGAGGCTCCGTGTGACGGAGGCGGCAGCAGAGTGCTGGTTCGGTCGACCTCTCTCCTAGCTGCGCCGCCACTGGAAAGACGAGCTGAATATGCGGGTCGTTTTCTAGCTTCTGCCACTTTGGATTTAGTTCAATAAAGAAATGGACGTAACGTTACACAGGCTACAACCCCCAGTTAACATGAGTGCCTCAGTAAACACAGGTGGATCAGTCCCACGTGAACATTATAAGATAGAAGTGTATTTTGACCGGCTCTCAGAGTTTCAGCAGTTTGGACTGACTGACTGACTGACTGACTGACTGACTGACTGACTGACTGACTGACTGACTGACTGACTGACTGACTACTACAACTAAAATATGAACATTAGAGATCGTATGTACCCAATTTAGAGGTGAAATACTGGCCCCTATGGCTCAGAATTACACATTGAAGTATTACCAGCAATATGTATTTAATCATACATACTTCTTTACTCAAGTAAGGTTTTTGGGACTTTTACTTATAATGCAGTATTTTCACAATTAGTACTTTTAAAGGATCTGAATACTACGTGCAACACTGACAGTCATAGAGCAAGAATGACTTGGGGAGAGGACTGACAGATAATTATTCCAAAGAAGGATGAAGGGAATCTGCTGAAGAGAGCTGCACGAAACGCATGAGCCATCATGAAAGTTTTAAAGCTGAAGGCATTCGGCCTAAGTGGATCTGTGGATAGACAACACAAATAATTGTGGATCAAATTACAATTTTGAGTAGTAATGACATGATATGACACAGCTGCTGGTGCCATCAAGACAGGAAAATGTTTCACCTCATTTTGTAATATGATGTGAACAGCAGATCTAACAACAGACTCTTGCAGTATCATGTTCTTGAGCAAGCCAAAATACCCCCACAGCTCCGGGGTTAGGATTTGTGAATTAGAGCTGACAGAAACAGAAATGGAGAATTTCATTGAGTGACAGGTAGGCATGTCGGTGAGCTGCAGATGCCTCAGAACAATTTAACTATATCCTCGGAAGTGACACTTTGAGCTGCACCTTCACACAACACCAAAGTCTGGTTTAATCCTCCCGGGCTTGTTGCTGTAAAGCAAACAAACACACACACACACACACACACACACACACACACACACACACACACACACACACACACACACACACACACACACACACACACACACACACACACACACACACGGAAACCATACTTTTCATTCCACAACGTCTTTGAAACGGCTTCATTATCACCTTTCTGCTTGATGTTGTTTTAGTCCTGACACACAGGCTTCTCTTTCTCCTTCAGGTGACACCTTTCAAAGGCACTGAAACATCCTGTGTGTCTTACACTATCAGGTGTCATTTTCCACTTTTTCATGTTTTGGGTGGATTACAGAAGTCAACCACTTCTCAGAATTTTTTTAATCATTACATGCCCAAAAAACGTTTCAAATGAAGCGAACTCAAAGTTCAGAGAAATTGACAACAATTACTATAATAATCTGAATATTTACAATAATAAATAAATAATAAGCGTCTATCAGTAACACATTGGGACACCTGTCAGTGGTGATGTGTCCACAACTGCATGTCTATTGAACTTTAAACCCTCCACCCCCAAAGTGGTAATAATAAAAAGAAGATGCACTAAGTGCCTTTACATCCACCACTCCTCATACTCAGTCAAAGACAATTTATTATCTGATCTTGTTCAGTCAAACTTTTATCCAGCTCCTGAAAGACGTTCAGATATCTTTCTGTAGTAACACTCTTTGGACACTAGAGTGCGCTGTCACTTCATGAAAGGGCGAGCTGCTGTGGCAATGAAAGTCATTCAAATTCAAACAGACAAAGCAGACTGAAATAGAAAACGCATTTATGCTTACATTTTATAAAGGTCTTCTGTGTCTTTCTTCCTCTTTTGGTCATTATAATCTACAAGATCTTGGTTCATAATCAGAATGCATCAATGCTGGTATATTTCTTTTTTTCCTGTAGCATAGCATGTGATTTCTGATTTTGGAAAATGTTTTTTAGCCACCATACAAAGATGGAGACATAAAATAGCATTATTTTTGTGTCAAAACTTTAATTTAGACAAATAACCCCAGTATATTAAAGTGAACTAATTGTTTGTAAAATACAGTAAAAATCAAAGTATCATTTAGTGCATCCTGTGCTGTTTGTATATATAGAACACCAGTTTGAGCATCTAAAAAAAAAAATCCAATGGGACAAATGAAATATTCAGTGTGTTTAAATTGTGTTTAAATCATAACCCCGTGTGTGTGTGTGTGTGTGTGTGTGTGTGTGTGTGTGTGTGTGTGTGTGTGTGTGTGTGTGTGTGTGTGTGTGTGTGTGTGTGTGTTACACTGTACTGTCCCTTTGTTAGTCAGTTTCTCTATCATATAACAGATTCACTCACTCTTCAACTGCTTTAAATAAAACCTTTGTAAATGCACTTACATTCAGTTTACCACTTTTTTAATCGTGTAAGTGTTTACTGTTGGTGCAGTTATAAACTTTCATGTAGAAATTCATTATACTGAATATTACAAATTGTTATAATAGTCAACTTCAAGATATTTACGTGATTTCAAAAGCAAGTCAGACTGTTGTCTTTAGGTAGAGACACACACACACACACACACACACACACACACACACACACACACACACACACAGACAGACACACACACACACACACACACAGACAGACACACACAGACACACACACACACACACAGACACACCTACTACCCCATATGTAATTTATGATGCACTCAGCAGCATCTGAAATCAGAGATCCTGTTGAAACACATTCTTGGAATGCAACTTGATGAAACAGAAAACATCTATTACAAGATGCAAATTTTGCCACAATACGTTCTTCAACGTTTAACATTTTAATTTTAAGTGAGATAGTTATTTAGAAATAGATAATTGGTAATGGACACTTCTACTTCTGCAAGACCTGCAGGCAGCTCTCTACTAACACCGTCACGGCAGAGCACATAGATAATAACGTAATGAGGGTTATTGATATGGCAGGGTACATTTGGAGTTTATTCTCTGTTTGAATAAAAAAAAAACGTTATATTGATATAGTATATTGCCTTTTGTTTCTTCATTATGTGTTTATTACTTTTTAATAGTATGGATCATATATTCAAATATATGCATAGATCAGTTTCCTATTTCGATATAAAACACTGCATATGTATGCACTGCACAAAGTATTAGTATCAGTATACATACATGTATCAATCCGTTGAGATATTGTCAGATAACTGACCCAGTCACACTTCAGGACAGTTTATAAGAGAAACGGGGGCAGTACAACTTGTATTCCAATCATTCAGGATTTACTGTCACTAGATGGCGCAACTGACCCGTGACAGACACGTGAATAAAAGCAACCTGTTATAGAGGCCGGACAACATTAAACATCGAGCCTCTTGAGTATAGGGCCACGCAGCACACACAGTCTTCCATCACCAAGCAGACACAGTTGCCATAAATTAAGCGTTTTGACGCTGGATTTTAAAAAGTGTAATATTGTGGCATAACCTTACTGGCTTCAGGGGAACAGAGACAAAAACTGAAGCAGCAAATATTCAACAAAATAAATAACGTGAAACAAGCGGAGGCCACTTTAACACCGTGAAGGTGAGCAGATCAAAATATTAGTTTTGACCTTAAGCTTTATACTTCCAATAATGTAGGGTACTTTATTATAAGGTCGTAATAATAAGAAGCCTAGGTCTATATTTTGAAACATAACCTACTGTGCATGCTATTATGTTGGAGCAGTTGCCATAACTCAAAGGCAGTTAATGCACGTTTGGCACACAATACATTTTTTAATGACTGACTGAGTTTCTTCTTCTTCTTCTTCTTCTTCTTCTTCTTCTTCTTCTTCTTCTTCTTCTTCTTCTTCTTCTTCTTCTTCTTCTTCTTCTTCTTCTTCTTCTTCTTCTTCTTCTCCTCCTCCTCCTCCTCCTCCTCCTCCTGTGTCTTTCACATATCATTTCAGGGCCTTGTGTCACAACTTAAAGTTGTCAGGCTATTATACACACAGGAATGTTGACCAGCAAACACTCTTCTTCTAATTAAAATATGTTTGGAGGCTGTTTTGAGCCTAAAGTTGCATGGAGCATATTAGTTACACACTTTTTATTAGCTATATTAAGTACATTATTAGGTACATAAAAAAAATGTACAGTAGTTGTATGAGTTGACAGTCTTTTATCAGTCAGGATTTGTCTTTTGGTTTGTTGCGCTGTGCGGTGAAATCAACCGGCGTAGTAGCCGCTTGGGGGCGTCGTCTCTTGGATTGATTACAGACGCATTGTCGCCTTCCGTGCAATAAAATGGAAGATATGCTCATCGAGGGCGCCAGGTGAGCAATAAGACAGACCAATTGAGACAGCTTGTGTCATGTATACACCTAATCACTAGCGCCAGGCTTGCTACACATTAACCAGACAATATACAAATAAAGATATGGTGTTGATAAACTCATGACTCGAGGTGCAATAGAGAGGGTAATCAAGGGAACTTTATAGTCTTTCCAGGTTTCACTCTGGCCCACAGCAACACTTCTTCTGCAGGCGATGCAGTCCCACCACACACGTCAAATCCACTCGAGGCGTCACGCTGTCACTCCGCAACAAAACTTTTAAAACTGCATATATGCTAATATACTTTTAGGTGACCTCAAATTCCTTTTTGGTCAATGTGATAAACCTTATGCCCCCCACACAACTCGCCTCAGAAGGAAATGTTGGTCAGATTGCTTCTTGTATTTAGAAATATACATTTCAGAATTTTTCTTTTTCTTTTCTTTCCATTATCACGATAAAAGAAATATAAATTTGAACTCTAGCAGAAGGCTAAATGCTACTAAATACCTTGCATTTGACGCCAATAAAAAAAAGATCTAGTGCGCAGCCCCTTGTCCAGGTAGGAATCCCAGGTATGATCTCTGGAGTTGAGAGGGTCTTTGCTTCTCCCTGTGTTATCTTAATTGGACTCTTTGAACAAAGCTTAGACGGATATCTCCACATGAGTTAACTGAAGTGGAGTTAGCGGGAAGACACTTTCATCACCTCTCAAAACCGAGAGGTGAAACATGGTGGCGGCTTTATTCACAAGATATAGTGTACAATGCCAGCCTTAAATCAGCTGATTCAAATGTATCTAATTCTCATATGTAAGGTTAAAGCGAGGGACACACACTAAGAAATGGCATTTCAATATTTTATTGAAACTTTCAAGAACACGATGTCGATGTTGTAAACTAGACATAACTCCAATACAACATAACCCATTGACAACTTAAGAAACACAAAAGAGACCTTCATATTTTCGATTATGCGGCACTTGTACGATCAGGTTCGCAAAGTATTTTAATAACAGAAAAAAAAATAGTCCACTTTTTTCACACGTCAACGACACTTATTTTGCTCTTCTCATGAAAAGAATATATATTTTTTTCAAGCCATTGGTGCAGTGCGTTGTCGCTTTTTCATTCGTTTTTAAACAGTAGCACTTCACACACGGGGACAACAAATGAAAAGACAATGGCACATGAGTGTGAATAACTATAGCTCAGTGGATATTTGGGGAGGAATAAAGTCCATATTTTAGGAAGGGTATAAATGCAGATGGCAACAAAAGGATAATAGCCCACAAACTATCTTTACACAGGTATATCGACAATAAATTAAGAACAGATCCCTAGAAACAAACTACTCCGTTGTATTTACACGAAATAACAATATGAAATAATTACATAAATATTTTATATATCCCTATGTACACCTTTAATCAATACTACCTTTTTATTTTTGAATATTTAAATGTTTGCTTCCCCTTGCCTGTAGGCCACTTGAGCTTAATCCCGTTTGTTTGGGCCATCGTTTTGTCACGTCTATAGGCCTGTTCAGATTTCATAAAGGCGTGAAGTAAAAAACATTTGTTTAAAATATTGATAAAACTAATCAAGAAGAAACTTCAGCAAAGGGAGTGTTTTAATTCTATTCCAAACAGAATGTTTTTCATACTTTTTGTTTCAGTTTTTAGTTTTAAAACAACATTCGTTAGGGTTTTAGGGGGCATGCGACATTTGGCCAATCGATCAATTAATAGTGTACAACAAAATACAGCAGTCTTTATAAGGTAGGTTAAACGGTAGTGAATTCAAATAAGTCAAATCAATTCAGAGTGCATATTAAAACACATTTCTCCTCGTGTACAATAAAGTTAGGAGACAGGACACAGCAGCAACTTCTCCCAAATCTGTAAGTCACACCCATGCCAACTTTTCAGTTTCAATACTTGTACGGTATTCAAATGACAGGATAAAAGTGTTGTTTAATTTAACAAAAAAAGAAGAGAAAAATATACATATCAGATGTGTATTAACCAAAGTGCATTTCAGAAACTAAAACGTCCAACAGTTCGTGTTTTTTTAAAGTTTTTTTTCTTTTTAAAACCTGCATGAATCTACGAGGGTGGCCTCCTACTGTCAATGTCTTCATCACCGTCAACACTTTTCACTTTTCATGACAACAACGAAACGAGAAGCAGGTGGTGTGTTTAAAAAAAAAGAGAGAAAAGAGAAGAGAAACTATGGGGACCCGCTCCGTGGCCTGTCCTGATTTGAGTCGAGTCCACTGACCAGGCGCTGGATGCTCTGCAGCTCGTTGGCGGCGTCTTTCTCCGTGCAAGTTTTTGGGGACATGGAAACAGAGCCGGAGGATATAGTGGATGAGTGACTGGTCACCTCCGATGTGGAATCCAGGGTGATACCAGACACGGGGCTGGCAGGGACAGTGCCGTCTCCTTTTAACTCGGTTCCGCTGCTGGCCATGGAGGCCATGGCGGTGGTGAGCAGGGTGCTGTCCGGTACCGTCATGGGGAGGGAGTAAGGGCTGTACCTGAGTCGGGGGCGCACTGCGTTCAGGAAAGGGTGCCGGTGCACCGCGGAGGAGGCAGCGGAGGAGGCTGCTGCGGCTGCTGCCATGTACGTGTACGGATAGGGGAACAAACTGCCAAACGGAGACATGGCAAGGCCCTGTGGAGAAATGGAGAAACTGAGTGTGAGCCACAAAGCTGGAGTTATAGACAGCTAATACACTCATGTCTACTATAATAACACAAAATGTGCCAAAAACAAAATACGGGATAGAGGAAAAACGAGGAGAAAATCTATGATTGGCCTAATAAACTATTTTAGCAGTCTGTTGAGTCTGCATGTTTTGGATTAAAGTCGTAGAACAAATGCGTAAAAACAGAGATTTAAAGTGGCCTGTTCTGGGCAGTTCTTTATTTCCCTGTCCTCAAGATTCATTTGCTTTCATACAAACTGATGTTGTTATGACGCTGTCTGACACTTAGCTTAAGAACTACAAAACTTGGATCTGATTTGGGCAAAACACAATCAGTCTGTCTGTTTTCAATGCTTCCATTCACACAGGCTTTCACAAATCTATAGTCCTAACACAATATTATGCAGCAAAGCTTCACCCCCAGCCAGTAAACAGCTTTGGCGCTTGTTCAAGAATTTAAAATGCAAATACAAATCAAGCAATATAAGTTACAGCTATACAACTTTGACAATAAATGGAAAAAGACAACTCTGTTGTCTATTAAACCATAATGTTGTTTCTCTGAGGCATTTTAATATTCGCCATTGTGGCTAAACAGACTTAATGAGCTCATATCAAAAAGATTGCCTAACACCTCTAGCTGTTGCAATGTCTGTCTTTCAAATGTGTTTTCTTAATGAAGGATAGTTGGTATAACCATGACAACAATGCTAAGAGAAAACAGATAAACCGTAGTTTCTAAACGCTTAATCAGTCAAAATGCAGCTGTCTACTTTACTTTGAATATTGTCCCATTTGGCAATCACACAACATAAACACAAGCGCACACGCACTCTCTATTTCTCTCTCAAAGTTATGATTAAAAACACACACATGGAAATGATGACGAGAGCATTAAAGATATTTAAGTATCGGACATATTGAATCTTATGGTTTATGGGCCTCCAATGCCTACAGTCTGCGATACATTACAAATCAACATGTGCTTCACTCGAAGCTGAGAGTAGGCCTATGCCTTAGAAAACAGGTTTTACCTGTGATGCCAAGACATGTTGCTGCAGATGAAAGGGCAGGCCTGGCGCTCCCGTCAAGCTTTGTGAAGGTGATGCCATGCTAGCTGAGTCCATGGCGCTAACCCCTCCCGTGGACACAGCTGCCAATAGTGGCCCCATGCCTGCCATGTTTGAGAATGCACCGCCCATGTTGAACTGACTGGGGTGCAAGAGAAACGGATGCGCACTCCCAAGGTGATTGAAAAACTGTTGTCCTGTTAGGCCTGTTGGAAATCCAAAATTAGGAAAGTGGCTGTGGGCCATGTGCGGGCTGTCAGTCTGAACAGTCAAAGGCATGAAACTGTCTTTGCTTATTGACCTGCACTCGTCCGTTTTGGGTTGGTCTAGGCTCGGGCTCTTGAGGTCTTCTCCAGAGCGGGTGGTGCTGGAGATGACGGTGATGGGGCTCTGCCGTGAGTCTGCCTGGCTTTTCTCTGTCCTAGGGCCGCTGTCGCGGGTCCTCGTAGAGTCAGTGTTACTAAAGGTGTGCCCCTTAGCCGGGCTCGCCTCATGATCCTTCCCATCCTTCGTAGTCGTAGAAATCTTGTTGGAGTCTGGACCATCTTTGATGTGTCCATCTTTGCTCTCATCGTCACTGTCCTCATCGCTGTCGCAGAAATCTGCCAAAGTAGGAGGAGTACGATATTAGTTCACTTTCTGCAGATTGGTACACCTTGAATCTCACAGGTGGAATGACAAATATACCTGAACGTATTTGCACTTAAGGAATCCAAACTGGCGACCAGTATGATCTTTAACATTAATGCCCTATTGTTTCCAATAACATTGTTATGCGTACACATTTTGTAGGAGATAGCATTACATTTTACAAAGTAATATCGTGTGGATTTTTGTACATTACCCTCTCTTTCTTTTGGAGTAGACTGCATCTTGCTTGACAGATAATCATCTCAACAATTAGCGAGAATATTCATGTTTTACTGTTAATCTCACTGCAGAGTCATGTGTTAATGGGCTGGGAATTCCGTAAGTTTACCTATACTCTTCTTTAACACATTGCCTTGTAAAAAATCTTGCAACAATAGAATTGTTACGACTTGCCACAGGCTCTTGTGATCGGAGCTGTGACTGATTTGTGGAGTCTGTCAGCTTACCTTTCAGGTGTGGGGGTCCCGCGGTAGACACGGCAGGGGACGAGGCCTGGCCGAAACACTTAAAAGAAGCCTGCTCTCCGGAGGAGTCGTCTGAAGCTCCGTTCTCCTTTTTCTGCTGCTCCTCGTATGAACGCATGGATTGCAGAGCCAGCTGTTTCCTGTGCACAAGTACCCAGGTTATTATATGCAGCGACCACAGCTCTCAGGTCAGAAACAATACCAGCAGCAGGATGAGTGGTGTGGAAGCTTATTTAGACTGAAAACCTGAGATAATGGAGCTCCTGACTATAGGGCTGACTCACCTTACCTGTGCTGCAGTTTACAATACAAGATCCATTACAGCGCTATTGCTTTAGCAGGCCCGTTTTTCTAATAATTAGCAAAACGAAAACAACTGCATTGAACACTACCTTGTTCCTTGTTCTGTTAACACCAGTGCTATAAGACTTACTGTGAACTCTGATCTATTGAGCTATTTGATTAGAAACTGTGAAGAGCCACACTCCCTGCGGGTTAATGAGGAAGCTTTGACGGGGGCTTAATCCACCGGGATCACTGTAAATCTAACGAGATCTGAAGTGTTTTTTTTGTCTTTCGAAATGCACTTTTCCGTCTTGTCTTACCTCTTTTCCCGTCTCCCATTGCCTGTGTCACGGAATCCTTTGGCAAATGGATTATGGTCAATTTTCAGCTGTGTTATCTGAAATAATTAAACATGTACGTACATATCAGCGGCTGAATTTCACTTCCCTATAGTGTTATCATTAAATGCTCATTTTCTATTGTATACAATTGCAGCTTAAGCAGCAGATATGGGTTTACAATACATGGATATTGTTTTGGGTTTAACAGATACAACACAGAAAAAAAACAACAAAATACGTAAGCAGGGTACACAACGCGCGCACAAAGAGCACCACATGAGTCATCGTGTGCTCATATACCATGAGAGTGTAACTTTTTTGTTCAAACTTTTGAAAAACTTTACTCCTACACTTCCCACTGCAAGTGGGGGGAGGAGGGGAGGGGGGGGGGGCTTGTTTTCACAACAATATCAACGAGTTGAGGATATGATTTCTATTATTTGTATGCCTCACAGAGAATAAAATGTTACCATGCTGCACAGCCTGACACAACCAAAATGCTCCCCCTTTCTTTCTTTTTCTCCATTCAACCGCACAGTGTTGTCTCTCTTGCCTTCCTCATTTCTCAACCCCCAACCCTTTTAGTTTTACTCACACACACATGCACACGCACGCAGAGAGAGAGAGAGAGAGAGAGAGAGAGACTGGGGGAGAGAGAGACTGGGTCTATGCCAAATCCTTTCCACGTGATTAAATAAAAGGGACACAACCTGTATAACATTCCTCAGAATTATTACTTTCCTACCACAGGCTGGTGAATATGGCACTTACTCGTAACATCACCCCCTACCCCCTCACCCACACACTATGATACTCCACTCTCACAGGCTCAAACAAATATGACGTCTTTCATATTTTATGACAACAAAATGGTGCAGAGCATGAAAGACGGAGAGGAAAACGCGTCTGACAGGGCAATGGTATGGTACAAGCTGTATTTGAGAAAAAATATTGCGGGCATAACCTTAAGCCTATGAGCAATAATTGTGCTTACCTTGTCATTTTGATATGCAGTCACAGCAATGAAATCCGTTTCAGGAAAAACGTATGTCCTGAAGGTACTGTACGGGAGTTTGAGAATATCGTTTGCCCTCACGATGTGAAATCGAGGCTGATATTTGTGCATCGAGTTAAGTATGGTCTGAAACACACAATCACAAAAAAACATAAGCGCACCATGGAAATTACACTAGCATTTGTTATAGTTACAGAATTTATATCATATCAATTTCTTTAAATGTTTTTATTTGAAATTAGAAGTCACGTAATTAGGAGGAATTACATTTGTAATAATAATGTGCTGTAAAAATGTGCACATAATTTTAAAACCATCATGGAAATTATTTATGGTGTAATATTCAATCCAGTTAATACAACTGGTAAACCTTGGAGTGTCTATGCAGGTATAGACTTAGTTAACTTGCTTAATAATTGTAATACATATATAAAATAAAGAGTATCTCAAGGTAATGACAAATATCATTTTATTTTTATTTTTTTTCAAATGATGTTCTATCTCGTGTCAGATCTTCTACAAAAGAATAACTATTAGACTCGTGACTTCCTGTGCTTCAATAACACACATTGCAAATAAAAACATTAACATATTAACACATTTGATTGATAAAATAGTAAATTGGTAAATAGAAAAGGTGACATACATTTGTTGAACTTACAAATCCATGCTTGTCCGAGATGTTGTTTGTCAGCTTGAGTTTGTGAAAATTGACGACTTTTGACATCCACTGTTCACCAGTAGCCGGACTGTCCGGGTGAATGTACATCCTCTTTGGCATTTCGGGGTCGGCCTTCCCTGCCACCATCCAGCGGGAGTTATGAAATTTGTATCTACAGTCGTCGGCTGCAACAATGTCCATCAAGAGAATATATTTGGCCTTTTTGTCCAGACCAGTGCACCTCACTTTGAACGGGGGGAACATTCGCCTGTGACAAGGGAAAATAAATGATAAGCACTCATGTAGGCTAGTGGATATTCAACAATATCAGACATGATTTTCATCTTAAATAGTATGCAGAAAAATAAAGTATGAATAAATATTTCTGATTTTTGTTTGTCATGAATTGTGAAATTTGGTATTGAAAAAAAGTGAAGTATAAAAAAAGTGTGTTGTGTCATTTTGATAAGTTTGCAGTAGCCTACAGCCTGCTCTTAATTTATCTGCTAAAGAAAGCAAATTCAGCCGAAAAAGTGTCCCCGCGAATAAGAAGTGAAGTGAACAAATATAAGTATTCTTCTTCTACTATTAATATCTACTATCTACTAATCTTGATTAGGGTGGAGACACGTCAGCAATGTTTGGATTGTGTCTTGATTTTTAAAGCCTCGAAAGGCCTATACACACACACAGACTAAAGCAGCCATCTTTGTATAATAGCACAGTGATGATGACGATAATAATTTATTCAGAGCTTCAAACACTCTAAATTGACATTTCAGTGGAATAATCCGTCAATGTAAAGTGTTGACTAACTGGACATAAAGAAAATCAACAATAGGATTATAAGAAAGCCAAATGTTTATGAGAAGATCTCCAGATCCGTGAAGTTGAAATCTATTGTTATTTATAGGCTTAATATTAATAATACAACAGATAAAACCCTTTTTATTTTTTACAAAGATAATGTTACTGCTAACATTTGATTCCTCATCATTAAAGACATGTGTGTGCACATGTTCACTTTACCTCTGAGTTTTTCTTATCAAGCTAAAAAATACATATATCTATGGATTTTTTGGGGTTAATGTTTTTATTTTGTAGTGAAAACATATCGAGTAATAAATGTTGTAAAACATGTCAATTGTAAGAAAAATATACTGCAATCTAAGATTGATTTAATATACATTAGACTAATAGAAAGGCTTGAGAGCGTTGCACGAAACACCCAGAGGAAATCTAGAGATACACCTATAAATCCAAATTGCATATATTATATATATATATATATATATAAATATCTATATATCTATTAATGTGTCTATGTAAAATAACAAATCCCTCCATCAATACACATAACAGGCTTCTGCATGTCAGATAATATATTACATTTTTGGATGAACACACAAAAAAATCTATTTCACCTTCCGGATTTTGTGATCACCATCTCGGTGCCTCTCTTGTGGAAGAGTTCCCAAAGCTCCTTGGCTTCCAGGTGAACTTTAGGGTCGTCTTCCACCTCCTCCTCAGGCTCCAGAGTCTTCATAGGCCTGAGGTGGGCGGCCGCAGCCTGGTGCCCCAGAGAAGAGAAGTGGAGGCCGGTCTCCGTGACTCCCATCAGCTGGTCCATGATCGGCTTTCCCAGGGCACCCGGCAGAGAGAGGGAGCCGCCGTGGGGGAGAGCCAGAGCCGGGAAGAAAGGAGGCTGATGACCCAGCATTGCACTCATGGCAAAGTCTGGACCCCGGTGAGGTAAAAACGGATGATATGCCATACTTGATCCCTGTATGACTGGATCTCTCATCAGGAAGTTCATCCAATTGCAGGCCACAACTGTAGACGACTGGTTGGATGTGAAACAATATTTCTACCAACAGCCTGCGCACAAGTGGAGCAAATGAATACAAAATAAAAAAGGAGTAAAAATGAAACTGAAGTTGAAAAGCTTTGGAAAGTCCTCCTTCAGCTCTGCAGAAATAAGCATCCACTTCTTTTTCACAAGTTGTCGGGAAAGCTCTACAGTCTTTTGCTGCGTTATGATCAAAAGTCTGGAAAGAGAAATGTAAAAATGTTGTCCATTATTCTTCACAAGTGCTGCGAGACCGATTTTCTTCAGAGGTTGACGCGCATCGGACACCTTTCTGTGTCTCGCTGGCTTGCGGACATTAGTCGAATTAAACCAACTTGGGTGAGTCACTTAATTGACTGCAGTGCATTCTTTCTCTTCTGCTGCTGTTTACAATATCGGCATTCCTGTTAAAATGCGTTCCTTCTTATTGGCTTCAGTCCTGCAGCGAGGGCGACGTGTTGAAATATTTCTATAGCGCCGAATAATCCCCCTGCCTTTACTTGCTCCGGACATGCACCCTCACACGCACACACACACTTTATTCCTCCTCTCTCTTTCACGCACACACTCATTTCAGAGAAAGACGTGTGCAGAGAAAGGGGTCCGCTGACGGCCAGAGAGAGAGAGAGAGAGAGGTGGTAAGGTCCCAGCTCCGTGATTTTCCTAGCGCCTCTGTGGCCCATAGGGCTTCATACTGTATGGATGTGTTGCATGTTACGAGTAGCAGCGCTGCGTTTGATTGGCTCTTTGACGCTTTCGGACCAATTGTGTGGCTGCGTAGGCGTGGTTTTAACAGGTCGGGTGGAGGGGACAGACTTCGGACTTATAAAAAGGTGTTTGGAAACTCAAAAGGGCTTTGCCGTGAAACACCACCCTGCCCCAGTCAGTGTTGTGTGAATATGTCAACATCGTTATAGAAGTTGCGCTATCTGTCGGTCTGTGAGACCCAGCGAAGGGGAGAGAGCAGATGAGCCAAGCCGGGAAACCGGCTGGCTTTGTCGGCGAGATGTTGTGATCTGTCGGGCTGTTGACTTCCTTCTCTTTCCCTACAGTCGTGTTCTTATGCTTAGAATATCGCGAACACAATTTTATTCATTCATATATATATTTATTCTATGATTTAGGATAATTCAATTCGCGGTCTTGTAAATTTCCAGAGATTTAACAGCGCCGAAAAGCAACCGAGTAGTCCAACATTTCCTGTAACATCCTCCTTTGAAATCATAGCTCAGGAAAATATGAGCGGGTGACGGGATGAGGCGCTCGATAATAAATTCATGTACGAATGCTATGCAGCCGCTGAAACGTTCAATAATTGTTTATTATGATGTGTATCTCGGTTTATTTTAGATTTTTAGACTTATCGGTGTCAAATGTATTTATTTATATATATATATAAAAACATTATATTGCCAGATTGGATATCTAGACACACTCTGCTATCAGCTCTACATTACAACTTTTCCTCTCCAGCCTAAATTTGGATGTGAGTCCGTATGAGTGGGTTATGATGATTGTGTGTATTGTTTAATAAATGTTGACTTTGTCGTATCTTAATATAGATGAAATACGAGGAGCAGATGAAGGCTCTTGGATGAGTGGCCAAATGACTCTAGTGGATATTTTCATTATTACTTTTATAAGAGTCTATTTGTGTTTTACACAGAACAGAGTATACACGTTTGTGTTCACTGGTGCTCGTGTTTTTTTTTATCAATTATTGTATCAAAACGTCTGTGTTTTGAATCCTACCTATCAATTCTGCTGCTAAGCGCGCTTTCCCGGCACAACTGTCTCTGGGAAACTATTCAATTATAGGCAAAGACTTTACAGTGACACTTGCACAGACTGCACCAAATATAATTGCTAATACAATTCTCAATTCTATCTGAGCACATATATTCGGTTATATGAAGTAGAATACAGTTGTCATAATGATTTTTTTTACATCCATTATAAAATTGAAGCCTATAGATCTGCATAATTTCTTACGGTTAAGCCATGGATATGAATACATCTTATAGAGTTAATACTCAGCTAAAACGCCTGCAAAAAAAGCATGCAGTGGCTCACTGTGAGTGCACTAATGTTGCTTCACTGCAAAGCGTCTAAAGAGATGTGCACACTGAAACCCCGCTAGTGCTCCCTAAAATGCTTTTTAACCACAAATTCACAAGTAAACTAGAGAGCCGTGGCCAGTCAGGCCACCTTGGATAAACATTGACCATCAATTCTCAGTCAATTGTCTGTCTCCGTGGATCCAGACGGGGACCAAAGCGGTGGGGGATCTCAAAGTCCTTGAAGGGACCACGCAGAGTAAATTCTCACACAAAAAGCAACAGGCCTGTACTGCATCCTGACAACGTACTCCGTATGTTTTTGCATCATTCGTCCAATATTAATGCACATACAAAGAGGTGAACATCCTATCTGTTCTTCTGATCTTTGAAACATTAGATGGTGTGATGTAGCCTACTTGTTGCACCCTGGTTGTTAGATATCTATTGAAGCCTATATCTAGTATTGTTTTTGAAGTTTTGGGCTTGACAGGCAGTAAATGCGTCGGGGCTCATGCTGGGAGCCTCTGACAGCATTCACTTTCACTGAAGTTGCATTCAGCTCATGCATGCAAGTATTAGTGATATGTATTTTTTGTTCATTGCACCATGAGTTATACCTGCCACAGTGCTGTCTTCATCATATGTTTGACTTAAATGTGTTGTCTTTTAAAGCACATGTGTGTGTGTGTGTGTGTGTGTGTGTGTGTGTGTGTGTGTGTGTGTGTGTGTGTGTGTGTGTCTATACAGTATGGGCATATGTGTGTGCATAAATTGGAGTGGTCTGCATGCATATTGCCCAGGGGAGACAAGCAAGGGTATTCGGCTTATGTGTTGCATGTTATTGATTTGCCAGAGAAAACAAATGTGATAACTGTTGATGAGCCACAGCAGCATCTAACAGAGTGAAAATCTAACAGTAGCTAAAGCCAGTAGCACCTTTTACATATAAGCCCCGAAAGGAAGGCGCTGCTTCCCCCCAATCCTACGTGGGGCCTTCCATCTTTCTCTTTGCGTGAGTGAGGTCAGGCCTGTGTCAATTACTGTGGCTTATTCTTCTTTAAACACTCACCCCCATTAGCAGCACAATTTAGTGGAAGGTGTCATCAAATAGGAAGCAGTGTTGACAAGGCGGCAGCCTTTCAGTGTCTGTGGCCAAGCTGGCTTCATTAGCTAAGCAAGTAGAGAATGGTCAATACACTATATAAACTTTTACAGGGTTAGGGCTCTCAGGGACTCCAAGAGGCTATAAAAAGGTCTGAGCTGACACTACTGATTGATGAAGCCAACTTTGTCAGCGCTTCCCTTTTATACATCTACAGAGATCATGCATATCAAAATCAAAATGGGCAGTATATTTGACTGGACAGTCTCTCACTCCCCGTGGGTGGGTGATTTCTGGGAGTACAGAGCGGGGCGGCTTGTGTTTTGTTTGATATGTAAAAACATCATGCAGTACTGTCCACACAATTAGTTATCCTCGAAGAATGTGCTTTAATACGTTAGCAGTGAAGTGGGAAAGCAGTTTCCTTCATGTGATTCTACGGTGCAATTAATTTAAACAGCATGCACAATTTGTTTTTATAAAAAAAATACCTATTACCATTTACCCCTTTGCAAACCTCCCAATAATATCAATGAAGAACAACTGCATTAAGGTCATGGGTTATGAAGCCTCAATGCCCTGACTACACACAACAGCTATACTGTGTAGGTTCATTAAGCAAAGCTTCAAAGACATTCCTGGAATTGATCATGGAGCTGCAAGTGATGTAATGTATGCTGTCCTGTTTATTTGCAGATTGTTAATGATAAGCAAGGACAGACTTGGTGGCACCGCTCCTGAATGGAGGAGATTGTCTGGTGAGAGTCATCAGCCCTAACACGACATGATAGGGAAAGGAAACATCACAAGATTAGTATATTCAACTATAATGACTCCAAACTTCATTATGGCCATCCCGACACAGAGTGGAGGGGGAGACGTTCAATTGACAGTGTAATGACTTTCTAAATGTAAACCATTTGCCTCCAAGATTTAGGTGGGGCTAATATTGATCCATTGAGGCCCCAAAAGGGCGCAGATTGTAAAATGCACTTTCCAGAATCACACACATGTTTTAGTCAATTGGCAGGAGGAATGACAAACTCTTCACCTGTCAATGAAATGTCCCTGTCAGGCATTTCTTTAAGTAAAGTCAACCTCATTTGCTCCCTTGGCTGAGGCTGTTCATCAGCAGTGACTCGGGCTCATAACTTCCGCGTTACTTCCACATACCTGACACAAAGTGTAATTAAACAATCTGATTCTATCATAAATTGATTGGCACCAAGCAATCTGAGAGTGTCACTGTTTTGAAATTATACACATTATATTATATGTTCTTCTTTTCCAAATAACAAGAACAAAAGCATTTAGGTGTTTTTGCTAAAAACATATTTAGGTCAGAAATCCCGAGAAATCCCGTCAGAAAGTATTGCGTTGCATTGTCTGGCCAGAAGCCCACTTTAAGCTTGCTTAATGGTTCGTGTTCACGTAAAACAAGCTATGCTCATTATCACCTGTAGCTGTGGAATAGAGTAGGAGTAAACAGCTGCTTATTTAAGGTACATTGTATGCAGCACTATAAGAACAAACCAGTTCAGTGGCACGCACCACCTGTAGAGCATAATGCAGGAGATTTGTCTGCCCAACCCCATAAACAGCCGCCAGGCTTTCTCTGGAAGCCATAAGCTGTGTGATCAAGATGCTCTTGATAAATGCCTCAGATGTGTACCATGTGTCAAAAATCTTTAGCTCGCCCTCATGTGCCACCACTCATCAACATAGGAAGATAAGCATCTTTCCTCTTATATTGTGAACTCTGAGAAACTTACCCAAACCAGTTTTGCGTGCTACAAAGCAAACAATAGCAAATGGGAAACAGAAAAATCCTCAGGTTATTTGTCATCAAGTTAGCACAGTGTAAATATGTTCCCTGCTATGTTCACGAGAGGCATCAGCGAGGGACTATTTAGGTTTTTAATCAAAAAGAACTTGGGGTTGCACTGTGCAGTGGGCTGGGAGGTGCACTGATGTGGATATCTGCTGTCTATTTAGTTTCCCCCACCATCGGCATCGGCTTCGTGCTGCTTTGACTTTACAGTCTCACGAAGTTATAAGGTTTTTTGCCATTGAGCCCAACCTCAAGACCCAGCTCTTTTAAGAGGAGAGTGGTGCATTCCTCCACCAAGGGAATCTTGGGCTGTAAGGGGTTAGGGTGGCTTCTCTCTAGAGGTTAAGTGGGATAAGTGTGTGGCTCATGTCAACCCCACAACCCCCCAATAGTTTCTGGAAAATTTGCAATGGGGTCAGATTGGATTACTGTGTTTTGGTATTTACATGGAGACATAGGGCTTTGAAATGGAAAACCATAGGCGGAAAAGCAAGTGCCATGCAGTCTGAAAGGCTGGGTAAAAAAAACCCCAGCACTGATTTCTACTGACGGGACGGTTGAGTACATGTCTTTTATGTCTTTCTGCCCCACAATCAGACATTTTGTTACTAAGCATGGTGATTGAGGTAAATGGATCAAGTGCAACACAAATCTTTAAAGTAAATCCATGTAAGTACAATGATAGACGTTCAATAGGAAATAAGGAGTTTTCAGACATTGTGCGTATGCTCACAAATACACCACATCATATCTGTGACTGAGTCTTTAAGGGAGCTCCTTAAATGTAGTTAAGGAATTTTGCAGCACAGTTATGCTTCATAAACTGCAGTACCCCATCCCTAAATGACCTTGTAAAAACTCATGTAGGTGTCAGTTCCCCTGAAGGTAAGCCCGTTCTTCCTGGATTTGGGCCTCAGGTGGTCTGTCGTTTTTTTTTTGCCTGTTCAACCTTGTTGCAGACCTGCTGGGATGAGTTTTCTGGGTTATTTTGGGAAAGATTCTCCAGCCACTCCCCACAGGTGCTGTGTGCAGGCCTGAGCCCATAATCCACCCTTTTCAGTGCGGCTTTCACTGCACCTCGTCTCACTATTAGTGGTTGTTTTATTCCGTTCAGGTGAAGTAGCAGCTAAATAATTAAAACAGCATAGATTTATGTAACAAGTATGTTTGGTCACTTTTCAATCAAGTGGTAAAACATGTAAAATAAGAGGGAAACATAATTTCAGTCAGTTCAAATATATTTTTAAAGCTCAAAGAAGAGATAACTGAAATTATACTTTCCATGTAAATCAGTTTGTAGCACTCATTAAATGAAAAATCCAGTTTAGTTTTTAGGTTTTCCCTCTTAAATATATGTTTGAGCAGGTTTTCAGTTTAAGTAAAAAAAATAGGCTCCTCAAAAAAGACAATTATTGTCAGATTGAAATCTGTTCCTCTTGCTTCTGTTGAACAGAAAATAGATCTTCTGACACTTTTCAAAGGGGAATTCATGACTTTTGAAATGTCTCAAAAAATAAAACTCAGACCTCTTTCTGATTCCATTTTGCAAGGACACATAAATAAATAAAAGCAACAGGTGTCAAATGTTTATGATGAATATTTTAGTAGAGCTCAGGGCTCTTTGTGTGTAGAAAGCATTGCGATCTGACACAAACGTTCCTGTAAGTTTCAGGCTACTTTTTCCCCTGCTCCTGCTGAAACTTGACCTACCGTTTCTGGGTGAATTAACGGTTTTGCCAGTAGCGAGAACAACAATTTGAAGTGTATGCGGCAAGCTCAAGCGGCAGCAAAGTTGAGTGCGGTCAATTGAATCTCCCACATGCTTCTCTGTGCGATGGATGAATCCCTCTGTTAACTGTTGAAGCCATAATGCCTTGTAAATGTTTGCGTAAAACTCCGCTTGGTATGGAGCCTTGTGTTAAGTTGTTTTGAGTTTTTTTGTTCTTCTTTATCAGATATTTCTTTACTCAAGTAGAAAAAGCATAACAATAAGATTTAAAAAAAAAAATTATATTGATAACCTACTCAGGAAATATATTAATATTACCAAATGCAGTATTTTCCAGAGGAGTAGAAAACGGCAAATGTTTTGTTAAATGCAAAGTAAAATAATTTTACATTTTATTTTTGCAACTCTGGAATCCTTTTCAAATCTAATACTTACTCTTGAAATTCACTCAGCATTTGAACAGTCTCATGTTTAAAACGTACCTATGTGTTTACACTAAAGGCAGATTGTCTCTTTGCTTTGTGGTGTATCACGCAGCCACTGATGTTGTTCGGCAACAGGTTTATCTGACTTGGTGTACACTTATATGAGCGTGTGCTGCGGGTTTGTATGGGATATGTGAATTGAAAAGTGTTGCATATAGTAGTCCTACTAGTCTATTATGTTTGACATAAAACTACCAGTTTACCATCTTATAAGTCTACAGAGCTATATCCGCCCACGTGGAACAAAAAAAGCGTTTTCTTTCTTTTGATCTATTATGAGTTTAATGTGACTCAAATTAGACAGTTTTGGAGCCACCTTTGTGTCTTTTTTTTGTTTTGTTACTAGCTGTTTTCCGTTGCTTCTTTTTCATGTTCAAATTGCAAGTCGCCGGAGACTTGTGACATTTGAAATATGAGACTGGCCGTATTTACTGAGTTGGACAATACACGAAAACCACATAAAATAAAAAATAAATAGGATGCGGTTAGGAGCTGTGCTTTCATATATTGAAGTCCCTACATATGTTTTGCATAAAGGCGTTTTTTGGGGTAATGGGGGGGAGTATTTGAACGTAAACTGAACCTGGTTGGTTTAATTTATATAGGATTCTACAGTAACCTCTGAATAAGCACGGGAGAGACTGCATTTGTGCAACGGTTGCATAAAGTAGCTCAAAATGTGTGTGCCCTGTGTGGTGGGGTACGTGTTAAATTGATGTTCATTTGTGGATATGGCCACCTTTTATATAACTTCATTTTAGTATATTGTAACGTGTGGAGTGGAACAAAGAGGCTTTTTCAACAAATGGTTTGCAGCGATGTTAAGTCTTACGCGTAAAATGATGACAAAAAAACATACATTGGACTTTAACACCTGTTGATTTTTGTTCTGTATATGAAACCATATCGATATAAAAGTTTATATATTGGGTTAAGATTATACATTTACATTGACTCACTCCTTCTATCAGCCTGTTTCTACGCTTTCCTGTTTATTTCCCCTTTTTGTGGATCGGCGCTGAAATACAAACATCATCCCACTGCACACATCGAGAGGACACAAGCACCAACCACCCAACCAACCAATTAAAATCCGATTAGGAAACATCTTAGTTTTCCAACCGAGGGTAGTGAAAAAGTCTGTAACCTTTCCTCGCTGAGGTCACCCACCTAATAAGATCCATTGCCTATAGTGAAGCCGCAGACCTTCACAAATGTTCCTGGCGACCGACTGTGGCCCCGGAGACCTTTGGCATAACATGGCAGTTTAATTGGTCACTGTATTTAAGAATAAGGTGGGATTCCAGTTAATTAGAGGAGAAGTGAATACGGTTGAACATTATATGATTTACTCCCGGCCCCTGGTTTGTTAGTGCGGATTTGGGGTGGATCAGCTTTTGTGCTAGACAAATGAGAAGTGAGTAGCGTGGTGCCGATGCACAGTGTCGTTTTGTGGACTGGCGACAGTCTCGATTCATGGGAAAAACTTAAAGGAGACCCGCGTTATCACAGGACCTCATTATCTCATGTCTGCAACCATCTTTTGGGAACAGTCCCTAATCAAAAGTGGCACAGACCTACTTTGCAGAACTTTGGTATAATAGCCGCCCCTCTCTCTTTCCACACACACACACACACACACACACACACACACACACACACACACACACACACACACACACACACACACACACACGCACGAACACACGAACACTCACACACACTTTGCGTGACGTGGGATGCCGCATGACACTGTCAAAAAACCTTTACAATAATTGCACGCGCAAGTTTTCACACATACATATTCAAACACCTCAGCTATGTAACAGGCTAAATACAATAATTCATATTAATATTTCACTTTAAATGCCTTATCTCGTTATTTAACAACTTCATTGTACTATAAGTTATATTGAAGTGTAAACTTCTTGGCTTTAGATACGTCAAACAATTTAATTTCAAAACTGTTAGCGTCTTAACCCTCCACTCGATTTCTTTATTGTATTTTGAGAAGAAGCTTATAATTAGTGTGTTTAGGTGAATTGCTTATAAAAAAATAACCTACGAATTAATTGTCTTCGTTATTAGCATGTTGTTTTATTATTCTCATTTCTCAGAATATTGACGCAATTTAATTAAATACTTTCTTATTTGCTAAACTTCAAACCTCCACAACCAGCACTATGCATGCTGTCTTTTCCCCGGTGCATGACAATGACAGCTGCCTCGGGGTTGTTCTCTCTTTCTGTGTACAAGACCAGAGAGGTGGTTCATTTACTTAGTCATAAACCATTTATTTACCTTCAGGTGAGTGTCGCGGAGAGTGCAGAGTAAAGATCGCAGCAGAGATTTACACCTGTCTCTCTGCTCAAATAGAGAAGCCTATAGCCTACAGAGATGGCCACTGGAGCCAGCTTGTCTGGGGCTCTGCTAGACAGCCCCCCCCCCCCCCCTCCCCTCTTCCTCCGTGGATTAAACAACATCATAAAAAATGACCATCAACGCGCACACTGTAAACAGATTATTCTGCTCGGCGCCTGGCGCACAAACTCCACGCTAAAGGCATGATGAGTCCAGCAGCTATGTGTGGCAGCGTCAAAGGGTGGCTCTGCCTGGTCATCCTTTTTTCCATTTACACACAAAAAGTGTAAATACTGGCGAGCGTTTGATGTCATGGCTGCGGCTTTGGGAGACTCTTGGGAGGCTGCTGAGGGACATTTGTTACAAGATAAAGAGTCACGTTTCTCCACAGACCTCCTCTCAGAGCTTTCGGCCATGCAACAGGACAGCTTGTTTAACAGATCTTTATCTATTTAAGGATGTAGCTTGGGCTCTGATCATTTAGAAAGCTTAATTGGAACAATATCTTACCCAAGCATCCATTCAATGTCTCTTCCTGACCTATATAAATACACACATGGGCTATACCAACTTCTTTTGACCCCTGTTTTACCTTTTGTCGTGTTCCCTCTCATAACTGATGCCGGTTGTCATGTCAAAGTATCCTTACAATACTCTTTTCTCAGAAAATGTTCTTTTCTTAAAATAAGTTGCGTGTACAATTCTGCTCTTAAATCTCTCAAACCTTGTGAAATCTATTAATCACTTTATAGCACAGCAGTGCATGGCTGTTGTGTGATCAGCCTGGAGATCTCACTTTTCAGTCCTGTCCTCCAGCATTCTTACCAGGTTGATTTGTCTTACTTGTCCCATATCATTGCTTATGTCACTTCACCTGATGGTTGTTCACATGCAGGTGCTGACAGTTATTGAAGGCTAGGTTTCAACAGGTTACACTTTTGTTATAGGGTTCATTAGTTTCAGCCTCTGATTCATTAATTTCAGATTTATTAAATTATTTCCTTCTTCTATTAATAAACAGTTGCACACTAGTTCAAACAGGCCACGTTGCTACCTAGAGTGGGATGAGAATAACTCTGAAAATACAGAATGTGTGATTTCAGATGATGAGGTTTGAGTCAAGTGTGGAAATAAAAGCTAATTATGTGGATAAATAATCAGCAGATAATTAGGCAACACAATAAAAAGATTCAGCAAATTCTAACTTGCAAACCTTTTCACATAGGGTTAAAATTGAAACTCCCCATTGCTTCTCTCCCAGGCACACACACACACACACACACACACACACACACACACACACACACACACACACACACACACACACACACACATTTGCCTTTTCTCTCTCTCCTTCTATCTCTTTCTCATGAACTAATTGATTCACAATTTACACGCACACTCACCCACACTGGCACATCACTTCAGTGGTCACTTTGTTGGCCTGAAAACAGGCAGGGTGTCCAGTGGACATTCAGTGAATTTCATGCCCTATTGATGAGATTAATCTCCCTCGGTGTGAGAGTGGCAGAGTAGAGATCCTGCCTGATTTCTGCAAATTAAAGTCTTAACATGCGGGTTGTTCTAAATCAAGTCCACAATTACTCAAGTCATCAGGCTGTCAGCATCCGCATGCTTAGCTCCTTCATGAATATCCTGGATTTTACGCAGACTTTTCTCGTTTTCTCAGTTGTCTTGTGTTGCTAATCTGTTAAACTGCTGTGCGCTGCACTCCTTTTTTCCCTCTCTGATTTCTGGTGTTTTTTCAGCGAGGATGCTGACTCACTAATAGCAGAAACATTTGTCTAATATTTTATTCTTGAAATATGGGCCAAGACACAAATGGGTCACAGGCCCACTTTTAGTGGCTCTTTGTGTGACAATGTGAAAGTGTTTGGATGAGCCTGGGTCACAGGGCCAGAGTAAATTTATTCAAATTAGGTCTGGAGCTTACAAAAGCCCCCATATGCCATCGTAACTAACACTATATCCCACAAAGTAGTTTATTTTAGATAATGTTACCCGAACATCACATAATACTGTCTTAAAAGGTGCCCCTCCATATGTACGACAATGGCTGGTTTAAGCAGAATCCCAGTTTAAACACACTAAATAAGCATGATTGATTATTTGCTGAGTGAGCAGGCATAGATCACAATTATTAGTCCCCTCTGGTAATGGAGTAGCTTTTAGCTTTAGCCAATATATAGACATCTCTGGCGGTAAATTTTAAACTTGTGTTTTGTTGTGAATTTTTGAATGAGGGTTAAATGGTTTTATCAATATAAATGCATCCTGTTGTTGCAGATTATATTGAAAGTGAGCAATTCATCCTTTATCAATTTTTTACTTCTATCATCGACTCTTTCAAACATTCAACTCAGCCTTTGACATGTGCATGTTATTCTGAGAAGGAGGGCGTCTATAGTGTATGTGTAAGTTGGAAAATTATAAAAGGAAGCCTTCCATCTCGTGCAGCCATAAGGGAATACAGAGAGGGAGGCAGCGGGAGCAAATCGAGAGCGGTGATTTCCAAAATGGCTCAGCCATTGAATGACAATAGCCAGGCCCCTCTGCCTGTCTCTCTTTCTTTCACTGCTGCAGTCTACAAAAACTAACACAATAAAGCGGGCAGAGAAAATGACCAAATGTGATTTATTCGGATTTGAACAAATCATTGTGATTTAAATCTGGCAGGAAAAATATCCAGGGTAACTGCATTTCTAGTTGTCTGATTTAGTGCAACTTGTGTCTTATTTTATTATTATTATTTTGTATCATTGTCAAAAGCAGGGGTTGGGGGTCCTATGGTATCAGCACATGTTTTGCAAACATTGCTTCTTCCCTGTGGAATCCCGGCCATTCCTGTCAGTAGGAATATATGCAGTGAAGTTTATCGTATTTATTCTAGAAGATAGCGTTTATAAATGCTCATCATTCAGACATTTAAGGAGGCACTGACAGGCTGACACAGCTTTGGGAGAGTTACGAAATAACGAGCTGTTTGGAAATGCACAACACATGACATATAAAGATTTGACTTAAGAAATTAAATTATGCAATGCTTGTACATAAAATGTATAGTAGTCATGAACATGTTTGTTTTTAATCTGATTGTTTTCCCTATTCAAATACTAAACAACTGATGTGTTATGGTAGATATATTGCCAATTGTATTTTTCTCCAGGTCATATAGTAATGTTACAACCACCTTTTTACTAACATTATTTTTGGGATTATTTTTCTATAAATAGAGATTTTGTCCAGTTTAAAAATAAAAAAATCATTGTCAGTAAATTGTCTTAACTATGTTTTCATCATTCCTGTAATATATGACAGAGTCAGTGAGCAGCCCTACATATTCCCTCATCCGTCAAGGAAGGGAACATTTTTTCAATAAATAATTCACCACTGATAGCCAGCCCTAATGCCTACATGAACAAATCTCTCAGTTACAGCCATCTTGGGAGTAAGCCAGTCCAAGAGCGTACTTAATAAACAAATACAGGGCCTGACAAGCTCTGGTTTCACTGATGCCTTTCCGAGAGGAAAGTATTTGAAGACAGTCGGTGAAACAACATCCTTTCTGTGGGTGAAGGTTTAGGGGTCAGGTATGGGTTATTGCTGCAAGACCAAGTCGTCCCGTTGCATTGTTACTGCTGATACACTGGATAGATTCACTGTCCATTTCACGCAAGGCATAATTTAAGTTTGCCTTTTGAATTATCTCACAAAATGTTATGATCTTGTACCATTTAGTCGGACTCGAATGTCAAAGGACACATCAGTATAATACATAAACTCAACAAAGGAACAAATCATTTCTCATATGAACACAGGTTTACTACTGTGCATAGAAACGTTTTTGTTGAGCATGTTGTACTTTGTGTCCACTTCTAGGATCAAGGCTGAGTCAGTATCACAGCCTTACATCGACCACATGTTCGCTGGAACTAGAAACATGATCCAGACATGATTCCCCTAACCCGGCCCTTAGGGTGAAACGTGTGTGTGTGTGTGTGTGTGTGTGTGTGTGTGTGTGTGTGTGTGTGTGCATCTTCTCACGGAAATGTTCTTGTCATACATTTCAGAAACCACCTTATTTTCGTAACATTACATTAAATTAGAATTTTGTTTCGTAATGTTAAGGTCACACGATTAGGGATGGATGGTCCACTCGTTGTGGAATCAGATGGAAAACGTGGCATCTTTATTTGTACAAATAAGTATAAATATCCAGTGTGATCAGGCTGAGTGTGTGTATATGTGTATGCACAATCAGGTATGTGTGTGTGTGTGTGTGTGTGTGCCTGGACATGGTTGTCTGTCAGTTATTTAGTCCATCTGTGTGTCTGCTGCAAGACACCCACAGAACATAAAATATTCAAGGTCCAGTGAAAATTGATCTGCTGATCTGAAGTCTGTTTTTCTCCCTCTCTTTCTCTCTGACCAGATCCCCGTGGAGCTGCCTCGAAGAAGGGATCCTAATATCACATATCAGTTAGATGACCAAGTTCAGGGCCTGCACCACTGCTGCATCTCAGCGCCGGAGCTCGGATCAATGGAATACTGTTGGGGATACAGCAGACCACACCCACATTCTGATTAGACCCTTTGATTGGATATCACATGGAGGTCTTGACCACTACCCTGGCTTTCATGCAAATTGAAGAAGGTAATTTTAGCCCCTTAAGTGAAATTAAATTTGCGTTAAGAGCTCTTGCTACTTTAATATAAAATGGTTTTGATTAATAGTCCAGGAGTCCATGGAGAAATATTATCAAGCGCAACAGTTTAATGTATCTCTTTCACTAAATTAGTGGCACTGCTGTTTGTCATCTGAGTTTATTGCCAGTCGTTTAGGCAAAATGTAATTCTTCAGAAATACTTCCCACACAGAAATACACATATTTATGTGTTAAAGGTAATCACTTATTAGGCAACAGATCAACTGCCACCAACACCTTCCTAATCGTAGGCCTATGGGTAATTTAATCCATGCTTTAGAACATTGAGAAATCTACAAAAGAGCTACACCCCATACACTCACAACACATTTTAAGCCAAAAAATGACACACACACACTGTCACACACACACAAACTAAAATGTTGCCAGCAAACAAGCCCTGCTATACCATTGTATCCACCCAGACCGTAGCTGTTACATGCTCTCCTAAATGTCTGCGACACTTCACCTCACCTCCTAAGAGCGGCACAGCGCTGCACCCTGACTAAATGAAAAACAATCTTAGGAAACGGGGAACAATCCTAGGCAGGCTCCAGCGGGCTGCCATAAAAAGAGGGGCTGCCTCTCCCTCATGCCTTCAGCTTTAACTCTATGGGCTGATGAAAGATCAATGGGCTGACTGGGCAGCCGCTGCTGTGCCTGCTGTCCGCCACTGCACCAGGAAGCAAGCCAATTACAAAACCAGGAAAAAAAGGAAGAATGGGAAAACCCTCTATTTTTGCGAACGGACTGATTAGTGAAATAGTTTTATGTGTGTGTATGTGAATGTTTTCCTATCTCGCATACGGCGAGTCCAGCCCATTTCAGCCAGACTTATTTTCAAGAAATGTTGAATGTTTCCAGCCCGTGGATCATATTCCAAACTCATTTTAACCCTGATCTCTCCCTACATCCCCCACCTTCCTTACCTCACCCTCTTTAACACCCCTTTAACCCTCCTCCGCCTCCAGGAGCCTCACTCCAGATCTGTACCAGCTAACCAGCCCTTTTGGATGTCCAGCAGGAGTAATGGGGGTTGGCGCTAGAGTTTGGTGCAAACACGGAGCAGCAGACAAACAAATCATGTTAAGTCTCTGCAGCGACGGCTGGCAGCACACTCAAAGGGGAGCCGGTGCCCTGCCAGGGAGGAGGGTGCACCCATTTTCCCAGGGAGGGGGTGAGGGTGAGGGTGAACACGAGGGAGGGTAGCATGGAGGGGAGGCCTGGACCTTATCGAGCCCGGATCACAGACACCTCTGCCCCTCCTGGCAGGAATGCATACAGCTCCAGTGGGAGGAGAGAGGGAGAAGAAAGGAGGAGGAGGAAACAAGCAGACATTAAGAGGGGAAGTAAAAAGGGAAAGAAAAGAACGAGTAAGGGAAAGTGAGTGACTGAATGAAGGAGGGAGACAGACACACACACACACAACACACACACACACACACACACACACACACACACACACACACACACACACACACACACACACACACACATGCACACACACACACGCACACACACACACACACACCACACACACACACACACACACACACACACACACACACACACACACAGATAAAGACCTGCCCAGTTTAGGAGAGGGAGTCTCTCTGAACATACACACACAGAAAAAAACACACCAATCACAGCACTCAACACACCCTCAGTGGATTGAGAGCACCACTGGGAGAACACATTGGAAAACAAACAGGGCATTAGGCTGCTTAAATACCATTCTAACCAAGCAACTGTGGTTATCATTGCGTCAGTTCAGTCACAGTTTTAATGTGATAACAGCTGTGGAGAGATCAGAAAGCTAACAGTGTTAAACCTCAGAGAGGTGTTAAACTGGATGGATCAACAAATGTTGGTATTTCTTGGCTGTCCAAACTAAGAATGCAAAAAACCCAACGTGTAATTGTGTGTCCTTTTTAAGATCTTTGTTCTTCAATGGTATTTGTATCCTCTTGTTGTCCAAGAGCACACCCTAATCTTAAACGCTTCTCTTATGTGACCTTTGTGTACGTTTCAAGTACCGTGGTTATTTCCTGGTTCCCACAAAAACAATCCTAGATAGCAGGATGAATATTGAGTTTATAAAAATCCTCAATTATTAGGTTAAGTAATATTTCTTCACCCTCTCTTGGGATATAAATATTTATTTCTAAAGTCTATAGAGAGGCAATTGTGATCTTAACATGGAATTCCTGCAGGCTAGCTGCAAACTCTTTGCGTTTGTGTGTCAGGGCAAAGAACAGATTTTGTCAGGTGGAGATTGGGGTTTAGGGGTTCATTTACAGTTCACGCAAGAGCATTCCATGCAATCTTTACGTTTCTATTCCCCCTCACACCCCCCCCCCCCCCCACCAATCCTGTCTTCGCTCCTTTGCTTATCTTATAGTTCTTTCTTCTCTTCTTTTGAAATGCTAATATCTACTACCGGTTATTTCTTCGCTGTTGACATAACTACATGTTTAGTTCAAAATGTGGAGAGCTTTGATGTACAGTACAAGTCAAAAGTTACACATCGAATGAGATGGTGTGTCCAAACCTATGGTACTGTGTATTTGACATACTTTGTTGAATGCCCAGGAGCGATACTTCAATGACGAAGATGTGAGTAAGACAACAATGTACATAGTGTAACTTATTAAAATCCTGATCTCTAATTACTCTCAAGTGTTACTGAGATATAATCAAAACAAACAGCCAAACACATCCAATGCAATACCTTAGTAATCCTCTTCTTAACACCTAACACAAAAAATCTAACATAACAAGTCTAACAAAGAAGATTGAGTCAGACAGGCATGCAGATGGGAAAGCACTTTATTACTTTATTTATTCCAGCAGAAAGTCAGTTGTTAAGGCACCTAGTGTTAGTTAGTTTGTAAATAATGCTTACAACACTTTATCAACATAGCATTTATTCTTTAATTTGTGGCTGGATATTTACCAGTTTACTTTTTTTTTACACCATGAATAACTCTGTACAGAGAAGATAATTATATTAATTAAACATTGTGCTGGAATGACCTTTATTTTGGCTGAGGTGGAACAGCTAAATTAATTTGAAAGCATAGCATAATTAATATCCATAAACAATATTATTATGACGCTCTTTTAAAGATATGTGAGTAAATAAAATATTAATCTAGAAGTAGTTCCACCAGACAAAAATTATAGTCATTTATTTTAGATCACTAAAACACATTTGTTACACTGAGTTGCTCAATAACTACAACTCAATAATGAGTCTTCTTTATTATTACTTTTGTGATTGTGTATTGTCATGTATAGAAGATTGTGTTCTGTACAGAGGAAGAATAGCTGCCGCTTCGGCTACAGCTGACGGGGATCCTAATAAATAAAATGCATTTTTCAATCTACCAAAGGACTGTGGTAATGATACTTTATACCTAGTTAATCATATTAGGATAAATTACTGTACAATTTTATATGAATTATTTAGTCGTTTATTTTATGTTTCTTCTGTATTTGAAGTTTTTATTAGCAAAATATGTTTGATTTTTATTTAATGTTATTTAATTATAAATGTTGCCACTGGAATGAGAAAATGAATGTATTATACATGAATGAATTATGAATGAATTCCTGAATTATTATACATCTTTAATCAGGAGTTTAAGAAGATTATTTATGTGCAGTGTTTTTATGTTTTACTGAAACTATTAATGCCCAGATAGATTGTCCTCAGTGCAACTATACTGTGTATTTTCTTAAAAAGTTAGGTAACACATAATATAAAATAAAAAGACACACTTATTTTTGAGCATTTAACAATGTCTTTAAGTTTAATATCTGTACGTTTTACAGCAGTATAAAAAAGAAAAGTTCTCTGTTGCTGATAACATTTTAGTTTGTGTGTGTGTGTGTTTGTGTGTGTGTGTGTTTGTGTGTGTGTGTGTGTGTTTGAGTTTTTTAGCTTAACAGCAGCATACAATTCTTCTATCAGGCTCTTTTTGTTTCTTGCTGAAACGGGAAATATTCCCGTCTTAGCAACAGAGCCTCAGCCCAGCTCCATCTGTTTGTCTGACCAGAGTGGCAGCGAGGCTAACTTATTGCTAGCACATGTGACCGGGTGAGTGTGTGTGTGTGTGTGTGTGTGTGTGTGCCACGGCCTATCGCACAGCATCTCCTTGCTTATCAGCCCCCCAGATAGATCTCTACCTTCATTAATGCAGGCCCACGGCAAGCACATGTCTCCACATGTTAGTATGGGACACAAACATCTGGCTTATTTTGAATGTTGTGGGTCCCCTTTCCTCCCTTAAACCTTTCGCCTGCTCTTTTCTGGTGTCCTACAAGGGGCAACTCACATTTAGTCTTTCTACAGGAGAGGAAGTAGTGCTGGTGTTGTTGTGGCGAGGGACTTCAAAGAGGTTGGGACGTCAGTCATGAGCAAGCAGAGGGCAAAACCTGGTCAATGACAGGGATTTATCGTCTAATAGCCCCTCGGGGGGGACTTTAGGTCTAATTTCAGAGGTGCTGAAAGTAGGATTTTATAGAGTATGCCATGTCCCGGGTCCTTTTGTTTCACATGCTTTTTTCGTTACACAGAGAGCTAATTGCAATGATAATGGGGAAGTGAATCGGTTTTTTTTCTTCTAATTTTGAATAGATTTAGCGAGATAAGCATGAAAAATGACCAATCTTAGTATTTAATCGTACAGAGCATTAGTGGTTTCTGATATTTAAGTAAACGCTGTTAGGTGACATAAACAATGTTAAATCCCATGCTTAAATTCATAACTTTATAAGTGTAAATTCATTATATTCTTTATGTAACATGGAGATGACGTCACCCAGGGATAGCCTATCACGTAACACAACCTGCAGTAACTCCAGTTCACTTTAATAGTGATGTCTCCCTCCCCTTGTCTCTCCATCAGCAATATATTTAATGGTCACATTCGGTGCTTATTCAGCACAAGAAAAACGAGAGCAAGGTAAACATGCCAACCCGAGAGCACAAGACATTAGTCTTGTAGCTTGAAATAACTGGATTGCATTTAATGAGACGTATGTAAGTTGAGAGGGCAGACATTTGTTTTGTTCCTGACCGCATGTGCCGAATTAACTGACAAACAGTGAACTTCTCAGACTTTGGGACTGCATAGTGTTCCAACAGCCATCAATACAAGCTCTTGATCTGTAGTCGTTGTCAGTCAGGAGGTCGTTTAGAAGAAATGCACATTTAATGGCTTGATCCATTGTGATTGGAGTGGTTAATTGATGATCTGGTTGTAAATTTCTGTCTCATGGCTGTCACTGTCTCTCCTCCCCTTCTTTCATCCTTCTCTCTGTTTATCCTGCTTTGTCTCTTCACTTCGCTCAACATGTCTTGTCACTTGCACCCGTGTCTCTCTTGCTCCCTTTTCTCATCAATTGCGACGTCAAATGCATGATTCTCTTGAAATATTCACAGTTGAAATCCGTATAAGATTATTCACATTTATGCAGTGGGAACTGTTTGTGTTGGCTGCCAACCAACTGTGAGCTCTGAGCATGCCAGATTTGGAGGTTTAGGGGATGCTGGGGTGCCGCTGCTGGTGCAGATGTGCCGCCTAATTACAGATCCCACCATGCGGAAACTATTCTTCTCAACCATTTCAAAGCATCTGCAATAGGTGTCACTGCAAGGTTAAACCAACTTCAAAATGCAAGTCCTGTTTCCATTCGTCTCTTGCTGAATTGATTTTGTAGTGCTGTGTGCCCTCTGAAAAAAAGGAAGGGAAAAAGTATTGAAAGAAGGAGATTCGCAACCCTGGTCATGGCTCACATTAGTGTCTGCTCGTTGTGCACAGTGTGCCTTTGACATGAAACCGAGGAAAGAATGTACATAATACTGGATTGCATTACAAATGATGAAGTCATTTTTTGTCAGTATCTTTAAACATTTCAACCAGTGATTCAGGTTAAAGTATATATTGCCTCAAACCTTGTAATAGTATTTCACTTTCAAATTATTGTAAGATATGATGCTCTCAAAAAAGTCTACTTGTGTTTGTGGTTAACTAACGGCAGATAACTGAAAACAGACCTGATCTTATGGTGATTTGGATGCTTGCTGGGAAGGTATTGATTTAGTCATTTGCAGTTTGTAAATGTGTCTTTAGATGCTAATTGAAACCTGGAAAAGAAAGTATAAGGTTTCATATTCCTGTAGGAATAACAATGTCAAGTAAACAGAAGGAAGTTATACACTTATTAATCACTCAATGTGTCCCTTAACACACATATTTAATGACAAATTTGCTGTAAGAAAAAGTTCCTCTGAATGAATGAATGAATGTCAGTTGAAGCAAAATACTCTTTATGCTCTTAACAACACAGCAACAGCAGTTTAATGCTGATATCCAGACACATTGACTTCACAGAGACACTTAAGCTATAACTGGTGGTGTCTTGTTTACACGTGGTTGTCCTGTTTGGTTTTAGTTAGTCCAAGTTTTGCCAAAGATGTTTGTCTTTCTATCCTGTCACAGGAAAAGATTTTCATAACTATTCAGTCGTAAATCATTTGGAATTATATAAACCGCATTATATTTTTCTGTGTTTTGTGCTCCGTGAGCTCTAAGTACTTTTTAAGGAAGCCGAGAAGAATGACAGTATGTGTATTTGTGTAAATGTAGGTGTATTTGTACGCTTGTGTATGTGTACGCAGCCCTATGTCTGGCCAGCCATGGCCACATCTGTTTGTCATGTTAGCACTTAAGCGCCTGCAGGAGCCACGATACTAAGTGGAGACAGAGTCCTCTCTCCCACTCTCTCCATCCTCCCTTTCTCCTAATTACATTTGTTCATTAATCCATTTTCTGCCCACTTCTCTCTCTTGTTTATGTTCTTGCTCCAGTGGGCTTTTGCCTCCTCGGACCAGCAGACAGTGACCTTTAAGGAGATGCCAAAAGACTCTGTAAGACAATGTTACCCCTTCACCCTTTCAGCATGCACACACATACACACACACATACATATACACACACACACACACACACACACACACACACACACACACACACACACATCCCTGCCCAGTCACATCTTGGCCCCTCAGTATCCCCTCAGGCCATCTCCTTCAGAGAGGCTAATGGAGTTAGCCTAATGTCTGCACAGCGCCAGCCATAAAACTGATTTGAGGCTAAAGGCTTGGTGCCGAGACCACCACTCTGCCTACAAAAAAGAGAGATGTGAGTGAGATGTTAAAAGAGAGCGAGTGTATCTTTAGAGGAGAAGAGGTTGGGGTGGCGGTGTGGGGAGGCTGGCGTAACTAAGGCAACTGCAGACAATGTAATTGGTATTGACATCCTTGTCTCGGAGGAAATTTGACATCTAAGGGCAAATCATTCTATTTAGTCGCCTGAATAGTCTCCAAGGCGGGGCCTGAGGAGCACAATCACGCTGTAGCGTTGTTCTGGTCCTCATGTCTGGGCCAGCTCTGCCATGCAGCAATCGATCCTAATCCGATCGGGGGAGGGGAGGAGGATAAGCGCTATGGGGAGAAAAAAATGACAATAAAATCAAAAGCTCTGTTGGGGTAATATTTAACAAGAGGGAGTACAATTGGGCCCTGGCGGGGCGGCAGCCTGTAATGCACTTGTGCTGCTGTAGCATGGTTAATGTATAGAAAACCCCGGGAGTAATGGCTCTTCAGCAAAGGTGGCCAGGCTTCAAAGAAATCTGCTTGCTTTAGCTAAAAGACTGCCAGGCCGGGCCGCCAAAGACCTTCATTCTGTTAGAGCATCAAATATGGCCCCCACTCAGGACACACAGACACCCTGATTTTATTATCCTCACTCCCTTGAGAAACTCATTCCATCCCTCTTTTTGTTTGTGTGACTGACCATCAACGTGAAAGAGGGAAGTGGTGCCGTCCATCAAAAGGCGCACACTGCCTTTTCTTAGGTCAACGAGGAGTAAAGGGTGGGCTTCTTTGAAAATGACGATCACGCAATAAACTTTTTTCAGAATTGTGTACAAGATGAAAGTGTTCAAAATTCAAACTTGTCTTTATCAACATTCTTATGATTTTCCCCAAATCAAGCCATCATATAATCTTTAAAATCCCATGTGTGCAACATCAGTGTATGTACCTAAAACAGTCTTATACATCCAGGTAATGCGTTGTTTTCATCGTCTCCTGATCACTCAAGTAGGTTGTAACGTGTTCACTGAAGACGGCCGATACCAACTGAAGCGCTATAAAAAGCTAGTTAGTAACCCTTGAGTACAGAATGTTTTTTTATCACGAATGCCCCCCCTCCGCCCCAAAAGGTTTTCCAAACAAAAACTTAAAGGAGAATAGAAACATACTTCTGAATCTCTTATTATTAAAATGACCAACACAATGGCACTTGGTTGTGCTACTGTATCAAAAGTGTTTCAAACGCAGCATTAAGTAACAGTGAATGAAGAACTCAATTATTTGACTGTAATTCAGTGACCATGGCTCCTAATCAGGTGGACATTGTTAAGAAAAGTCAGTGTTATCAGCAGAATCTCGCAGTGTTAAGGCTATGGAGCACTCAGTTTGAAGTCTATTTGATTTCGACTGATCATCTTGTGTCTGCTCTTATTCGTTATCTATGTGAGGACCAAATGTTTTGTTTTATTTTGTGGTCCTTTAACAAGGTTATCTTTGCGTTAGGGTTACTGGGTTTAAATGTAACATTTGGTCTATGACAGTAAACCATTAGTTAGGGTCAGGGTTATGATTCAATTGAAATGATTTAAGGATTAAGTGGTTAGGGTTAAATTGTTTGGATTAGGGATAATTTCACAGTCTGTGGTTAATTGAATAGAAGTTGATTGAAGATTGAATTTGGCCCACAGAATTTAAAAGTTCAGTTGTGTGTGTGTGATACAATGAAATTATGGGAGGTAGATAAAATGGAGTAAGGCTGTGTGTACACATGCACTTTGGCAGGTGTGTACATGTTTGTGTGTATCTGTGAGACAGAGAGAGAGAGAGAGAGAGAGACGGTGTCTGAGTGTCTGTGTAAGTATGTGATGAGGCTGTATTGAGCTGATGGCTGCAGATATCAGGCTCAGATACTTAAGTCATAAAAGTGTGTCTCGAAGCCCCGTGGCTGTGCAGGCCCTGGTGCCAGATGTTATCACAGTAGCCACTCTATCAGGACAGAGGAGTACAGAGGCATTCCTGTATTACTGGAGCTGGTGTTGGGCCTGTAGCTGTGACTGGAGGCAGGGATCGAGGCTTGGAGAGCGCTGCAGGAGTGCAGTCAGACAGTTAGGGAGTGGTTTGGGAGGTTGCCATATTAAAGGTCATTTCGTTGTATTATTTACAGCAGGTTGTTGGTAGGGCTTTGCTGTGCCAGTTTCTCAACAGTTTAACTAGATTAATAGGGCAAACAAGGGAAACTGAAAAGTACAAATAACGTTTTGTATTTTATTTTCTCTTAATCTATTAAACTTCGGGACTATGGCAAAGACAGCATTCACTTCTTATTTACTCTGACTTTCATTAATCACTGTGAGGATTTGTGATCAAATGAACACTTTCTTTCTTTTTCCTCAATTAGGCAACACCTCGACAGTGTAATCCAGTTTCCCAGAAACGCATACCTCTGTCCCAAATCACCAGAACAAACAATGTAGTGAGGTTGGCATTTTTATGGAGAAAGTTTCAGGTGCACAAGATTAATTATGACAACATGAATGTGATTTCAAGTCGTACAATTCAACTAGCTTCCCTTATTCCCACGTTTGTTACAGTGCTTTGAAAAACTACATTTTGTGTTTGAAGTGGTGGAAGACACTCTGATTACCAGCTGCATACTGTTTTCACCTTGTGAGTCTGTGTGTGTGTGTCATCATGGCACAATGTCCTCCTGGAGACACTCAGTGTAGCGTGAACTGCCAAAGAGGCGGTTTTCAGTACTATGTTTGTATTTCCCTGTCAACAGATTCTGTCACCGTGATAGTGTCGTTGTGGTGGAGCTAATTGCAACAACTTTATGTACTTCTGGTTAGTTTAATATTTCCAAATTGAATGAATAACTATAGTCTTCAAATACAGTAGAAAGTAGTAAAAAGTGCAACATCTCCCACATATTTAGAGACATATGGTGAGGAATGGCGGCAACTTGACAGGTTGTGTCTTCATCACCCCCTCACTTGTTCTCCCTGTCCCTCTGTTCTCTGACCAGTAGCACCTAGCAGGCCTGTGTTGCCTTAGTGCAGAGTCAAAGGTCTCATGACAGAAACGGCATATCGTCACGGGGGGGTATCAGCACCTCTAGGGCCTCCGTATGCCAGCAATTGTCTCTGGCCTGGATTAGTTTTTGTATCCAGTTACGGACTTTTATTCCCGTGGAGTCAAGTTCAGCATGGCACTGAGGGCCAGCAGTGCTGCTGAGAGCCCAGTGATTTATGTATTGCTGAGTGAGAGCAGCAGGTTCAAGTCAGAGGTCTCCGGGCAGGGTAGAATGTTTGTGTGTGTGTGTGTTTGAATGTGTGTGTGAGCCACTGTTGCTCTCTGCAAACATAAATGTGTGTGAATGTCTGAGAAGCCGCATGAGTGCCAAACCAAAGCTCCCGGTAGGGTGCCTTGCTCTATTTGGCTTGGAGAGGCTCCATTTGTTTAACTGCGAGCATGCCTGGAAGAGTTTTGGTGCTGTTAAAATAATGACAGGCTCTGAGAGGTGGGGCCATCTCTTTTTGAGCAGTGCACATTGGTTGAAGAGGGACACTGACTGATGGGTTTTGACGATGGACTTACTTTTAGAATTCTGGAGATATTTCGGTATTTGTTTCTTGTAGTTTTTAAAGCAACCAATTGGCCAACTTTTCAACAACATTAATCATGCGGGTTTGGCTATCATGTGACATACTCTTGCAAAAAGTGGGAAAATGCCATGTATGCACTCCAAGGGTCTGGGATTTAATTACTTAGGCACACAAGTGAGGTCACTTCCTTCTGGTAGAGTTCCTGCCTTTTTCTGAACACGGCTCATGGTCTACTGCCAATAGCAACAACCTGGCCTAATTAGTCTGCTGATTTCAACAGTGGTGCAGTATCATAGTCGAAAATGAACATTTGCTCTCTATGTAATGACCTTGAATGTTATGTTCTTTGATGTTTACTTTTGGTTTATTCTTGGAAAAAGAAACACTGATAGTTTTGACTTGTTTGTCAAACGTGAGATGTTTAGTATGTCTACACAGATAAACTCTAATGATTTTTCACTTATAGCATACAATCTAAAACCAACACTTAAACACAAAAACACTTTCCTTCCTTCCGTCTCTGCCTTCCTCATTTTCCACTACTTTAAATGGATGAAAAGTTTAATAGTTAAAACACAAACTGAAGAGACCAAGCTGTCACAATTGGACCGAGAATCAATTAAGACATGCAAAACACAGCCTGGGCTCATGCACCCTATATCTACCCGTATCCATATCCATATTCCTTTGAAATATGATGTCCTAAAGATTGAGCCATATTTATTCTCGATGGTGCGTTTTGAATCCCTGAGATATTTTAAAATGGGGCATCTGTCCTGTGGCCTGGTCAGCCATCTGGATAAGACGGGACAGGGAGAAGATGTTAATGCACTTCATGATGAGAAAGGAGGATGACACCTTTGACCTTCCCTAGCCTTTGACCTCTGCAGCCGATATGGAGCAAATGACGCTATGGGTTTCCTATATCTAGCATATGCTGGCCAGGCCGATACGTTAAAAGAAATTCCTCATTTGCCACACACTGTTTATATAGCCGCTCCCCCATGTTGTAAACAGCCAGGCTGTAAGAAAATAGATATTTACTTCACAGGCTTTCTATTTGATTAGAGTGAGAAAAATTGCTATGCATATTGGATATGTTGCTCTGCTTATTGCCACAAATGCTAATGGCTGGTTGTAGATACCTGAACAGTGTATACAACGCAGGGTTTGGGTTGACGTTTCTTTGTATACTGTGGTGCCTTCTGTAATCATTCATCTTACATGGGTATGGGTGCATGCACACCCAGCAGAGATTGGGTGTGCACATTTTGCCAACCCAACAGAGCTTCTGTTACATATCACAGAAGCTCAGGTGCACTGCTATGTAAGAAGATCTGACTCTAAATCACTGCTGCATTTCCAGGAACCACCACTAGAGTGGAAAAGGCCCCATGCCGAACTCCATGTGCTTCTCCCTTGCATGATGGCGGCGTCTCCTTCGGTAGCAGCTTCTCAGTACATTGACATTTATATAGTGTTTCCCTTGGGGTGCAGCCAGGGAGCCCAAGATGGCTGGAGTCCAGGGTCGGTGGCTGGTAGTGGTATTAAGGTGGGGGGGTTTATCCCTTTACGTGTGAAGCCATGGTAGCTGAGCTCTTGTCAATGGTAGCCTATGGGCAATGACAGATCACTTTTCCACACTGAGATTTAATTAGAAATTAGAGTGCACATCACCTCTGACCTCTGATCCTGCACCGCTCATGTCGGGAGGAGGAATTCTAAGCATATTTGTGAACTGGGAGTCCCCATCGAATGTAAAATAATAAAAGTCCAATGAAGCTGTCAGAGCTGATGTTATGATGAGTAAACCCATAGGAATAGCAAGGATGGTAAGAACCAATCAATTCTAAACTCACTATAGTTTATACAAAAGATGGTAAAAAGTTCAAACTTCGTCAGCTTGTTAGCGTTTAGAGAAATTATTATTTTTATTATTATTTTCTGTTAAAACACACAAAGTGAATTTACAAGACGCAACAGAGGCATTTCTTGACTGTTGGAAACAAACGGGAATTAGTTTGTTTTGGCTGGAGAATAATTTTGTTTAGGCAGATGAAGCCTG
This sequence comes from Cottoperca gobio, assembly GCF_900634415.1. Taxonomy (NCBI): domain Eukaryota; kingdom Metazoa; phylum Chordata; class Actinopteri; order Perciformes; family Bovichtidae; genus Cottoperca; species Cottoperca gobio. The sequence goes on along the minus strand of NC_041366.1, from coordinate 14,641,706 downwards.
TTCAGTGTGTTTTATCTTGATTTAGTGTGCTGTAAGCTAAATCCAGATAAAATATTTAGATAGAGATTTAAAAAAACGGTAGCTGTCAATCAACAACAGTAGTACCTCCCTTTCCTGAACACATTCAGTCATAGAAATGATAGCTGGCTGTCCAGGTTGCATTTCCAGTCATCTAACCAATCCTGTGTGCTAAACATTGACCTTGTGACCTCTGCTCATGACCCCTGACCTGTGATGTTGACCCCGTGTCCAGGGGGATGGGTCTCTTATATATCTCAACTGGCCGTCTCCATTGACTACCTGCCAGGCACCTGCTCTGAGAAATGAAGCCAAGGCGAATGCCTCTCTTGGGAGCCTTTTGGGCTCAGCAGACAACAAGGCCTGGCCTCAACCCTGCATTTGAAAAGGCTTTGAGTGGCCCTGGTAAACCAATCTCCCTAATTATCTATTGAAAGAACATTCTTTTTCCTTGCCCAGTCATTACCTTGATTTCAATTGCTGAAAAGTAACATGGTGGAGCTAAAAGGAAAAGAGAGGGGATGAAGAGGATGTGGAAAAACATACATGCATGTGCACACACAAGCACACTTAGGACTCATATAGAAACACAAAAGAGTGTGTGTCTTCCTGATTTCATTAAGGTTAATTGTAGGTCAGAGGGAGCAGATTTGGGATATAAATCCACAATAGGGTGCAGGTCATGGCAATGAAGAGAAATTAAACATGAATATATGGCCTTCAGCTGCATTTTGCTGCAATGATAACTGCTGTTAGGGCAGGTTGCAGGTTTGCCATTACTCCATGTCAAACTACAATAGTTTTTATTTAATTCTGGTATAATTTAAGAATAATTGTCAAAGTGAACCTCAATCTGTTGATGATGCCAGTTCACACAATATAATATATATTTAATTAGAATCAGAACTCCTTTATTAGTCCCACAAAAGGGACTTTTACATTGTTACAGCAAAGACAAGAATGAACAAGTGAAACATACAAAGTAAAGTGGCGAGCACACGTTAATAAAATAAAGAATAATTGGACATATTCAGAAAATATGACCGATGAGCAGTTGTCATTTGAATAAATAACTTGCATAAATGCAAAAAGGAATGATGTCAAAAATATAGAAATGCAAGAACACAATGAATATGTGCATAATGTATCAGAAATAGTGTCACCTTTCTGTGTGTGTGTGATACATGTGCATGTATGATGCCTGAATCTTGCAAGATGCACATGATTGACATGTTTGCAGTTGAGAGTTGGATCTCCTGCACCCCTAAAATGATAGTGGAAGGCTGAACATCACCCGAAGGTGCTGTTGCCAATGGTACAACTGTGGCTGTCAAGTAACCATTCGTGTGTTCAGCAGTTTGTTTCAGTTCTTTGTACATTTTGTAAATGATGTTCTGTACATGGTTTTTTCCGGGGCTGTGTCTTGGTAACCAAAACAAACCACTTGGAAAAACAGAACATTTGTCTGTACACCGTGAGTTTCAACAGGAGTTTTTAAGAGATAAGTTTGGCCCTTATGTGCATCAGTTACCATAGTTAAGGCTATCTACATGCTGTACCGCTGGGTCAAGAGCATGGAGATTGTCACTCAAGAGTGGGCTCTCGGGGCTCTAGGACTGTTCTCAGAAAGCACTCAAGACTTGCATGCAGTCACCATGTAGTGGAGGAGATAAGAGGGTACAGAGTTACCCTTTGAATCTAAATATAATTCACGACAAACAGTGTTTAAGTTATGTCTCATGTCCATAACGTCTCTATTATTCTCCGAGTGTTGTGTGAGCAACTTTCGTTACTAAGGGAGAGATTATTTCATGTTCTTTCAATAAGTAGGATTTGGGGGAAAGAAAAAAAACGCAATCTATAAAACCAAAAAGTCATGAAATGGGTTGATTTGTTGTGGAATAAAGTACCTTAACTAACGTGTTTACTTTTTTAACAGTATAAAAGGGACTGCATGGCAGGTTGATAAGGATTTTTTTTCTCGCAGTTATGCCTGTTAAGTGCTGCGGTGGGCGGCAATCTTCAGACATCCTCTCATAAAAAAACTGCTGTATTGCAGTCTTTGAACTTCTCTGAATGTCTGTCTATCTTAAGTTCTATAATCTCCACCAGTCTGTCTGCTACAACAGCAGCACCTTCAAATCTCCTCACAGCGTTGGACTGGAGCCTCGACTGTCCACACTCTGTGATCTCAGAACACACACACACACACACACACACACACACACATACACACACACACACACACACACACACACACACACACACACACACACATGACACATCATGTCCACTTTAAAAATCTTTTGTGTCATCCTCCTGGTATTTCGACAAAACTTTATTTCAAGAATTTGCATTTTAGTTTAGGTTTTTTTCGCATCTTAGACTGTATACATATATATATATTTTTTAATACTTTAATTAACCTTTTTATTTTTTTGTGTCAGTTGAAGTTGTTGGTCCTCAACAACTGTAGTCTGACATCCCTGAATTGAAGATCATTGCACCCTTTAACACCATACATGGACGTGATGACAATTCTGACTCTTAGCTGGAGCTAATGGTCTGCACAGATTACATTATACATTTCTCATTTTATTGTGATTTTAAATCATACACATGTTTAACTTTCTCCGCGAGGTCTCAATCCCTCGCTCCCAACAATGAACACATTGCACCCTCTCTCCTCTCGGCAAAGCTGCTTCCAAATTCATATGACCACAAATCTTTTCTGAATGCCTATAGTCACAGTTGATCCACAGTTACCTCTGACATTCAGGCAAGACCTCTGACCCCCATCAGAAAAAAGGCTTCCAGGCATCACTAGCTGGTCAAAATAGCGCGTTGTGGTGATGTTCTCAGCAAATGTGACCATACTCACAGCCCCAGTGTGGTTTCTGTCAGGAGCTATAAACACTGTGGATTTCATTTTTCACTCCTCACAGCTATTTCTTATGGAGCCTCTAGGCTCCTGTCTTCTGTACCAACACTACTGTGCTGACATCAAGCAGCTAGGACCAAGCAGATCACGCCTGCTAGTGCCATACTCAGGGGCTTGGTTCACATATTGGCATTATATACACATTTCCTTACATTTGTACATATGATGTTCACATGCACACACACATGTAGGGTTCCAGTGATCTCAGGATTAGACCCCATCGGCCCTTTGGATCTTCAGAGGTGCTCCAATAAGCTCTCTGCAGACAGCAGTTCCTCACTCACATCATTTATCTTCAAGGCCAGGACCACTTCAAGGCCCTGGGAGGTGCATGGCGCTGAGGTCAGTGGGGTGGGGGTGGGGTGATGAGACATTAGAGAGGGATCCAGCATTATTGTTATCATTAATATATCGTAATATATAATGACAACAGAGTTCACCAAATGTCACATTTTACGGCATTTAATTCTTTTTTGAGGCAGCGAGATAAAAAGCTTTTATTTTGAAGGCCCAAACAGATCTGATAATCCAAGATTTCTAAAAATGTCAATTTTAACCTCCTCATAAAACGCTGTGAATTATTTTCATCACAGATATGACTTCGCTATAAAGCACGACCATAGGCATTTCTGAAAATGCATCACTTTAATAACATTTATTTTTTAAATGGTTTACGTTATGTGTTAATCTTAACTAATTGTTTTCACAGTTGGAGTTCTTGCATGACAAATATAACCGATGCCACTGTGCAATCGAGGGAGCAAGTGTTTGGTTCAGTTGGATTAAACAAACTGATCCAGGGAGTATTTGGTTCTTTCATTCATGAACTAGATTCCCGTCCTTCATGCCAGACTCCCAAAGGCACACAAAAAAAAGCTTGAACTTTTTCATGCTTTGCCAGAGCTGTAATGAAAACCATTCCTCCCTGGCAATATTTCAAACTGATCCACTAGCAAACGACAACAAAAATGTACCAATCTAGATTAAGATGAACTTTTATGAAGCAATAGTATTCGCTGGCTAAACAGTTCCATGTACTATCACTTCCCAGCAGCTGCTTCACAATACATGCATTCCAGTATTCCCTTAAGGAACTGTGTGTGTCAGCTTGTTTGTGTGTTGTCTTTTTCTGGTTGTTCATGTGTTTGAATTGATTTGATTGAATCATTTGAAGGATACGTTCAATTGTAAGATTTGTTCAGGAACCATGGTTCAAGAATCAGTCAAGAATTCAGTTTGCTTCGGTTTAACTTGAAATCAGCTAATTCATGTGTGGCACAGTGCATCACATCAGTCACTGAGGTTCCTTACTCACCCTGTAGCTGTGTGGACGGCTGAGAGCAATGTGAATCTTTTCTAACCCTCTCTGCATGTGTGTGTGTGTATGTGTGTGTGTGTGTGTGTGTGTGTGTGTGTGTGTGTGTGTGTGTGTGTGTGTGCGTGCGCGTGTACGTGTACTGTGTATGGATGGAGGTGGGGCTGTGGGGTGAGTGATGACACTGGCCGTGTAATCCCACCGACATCTGCTTCTAATCTGCAACATGAAAAAGACACTCTTGTGACCCCATACCTGCCCCCAACCATCCTCTACCCCCACGCCGCTCCTTCTGCCCGACGTTGCGCTCTCTCATTTGAACCCAAATCAAACAGCATATCCGGTTACGAAAGCTTTCTACCACAACTTGCAATCAAACATACAAAAGAGTATTTATTCATTTTTTGTGCTCTCGGCAGGTCAGGAATTTCACTCAGTAAGGAAGTAACGTCATGTTTCCCAGTATTTGTTTGTTTTTTAGGAACAGCAAAAGAGTAGCAGATAACTCTAACAAAAATAATAGTAAAGAACAAGCAAATCTTTTAGTTTCCCAGAAGAAAAGTCGCACACCGATGACGAAATGCAAATAAACGAACTCTAAAGCGCAGACAGTTTCTGAAAACATTTCCTTTTTACGTCACTCCAGGCCCCAGATTGAGTTGACATTAGAAGAAAAGAAGGGAGCGGAGAGAGCACTTGGGGTTGTGGAGAGTGTGGGTGTATGTATGTTAAGCATGTGGGGACTTTCCAGTGGCTGAAGATTGCCTCACTAAAGGAAAGTATTTATTCAGGAGTAACTGAGAGAAAAATAATACGGCAGCCAAAAGCCCGGCCTGAGCAGATGAGCAAGAAGAGGATGTGGGTGATTGAAACATGGCTGCAATTTGTTTTAACTGGCTGTAGAAATAAGCATGGCAGAGCTCTCAGGGCTTGGTAGTAGTAAATCTGGAGGCTTGCAGGAGTATTGTCGGTTCATAACCTTTCTCTCTTTCTTGCTCCCTCTCCCTCCCTTACGCCTCCCAGGGGTACATTTAGCTGGGGAAATGGAGCTTTTCTTCCCTTTATTTGACTTCCTTGTCACTGGCAAACTCTCTTTCCCCGTCTCGCTCTCTTTTTCTCTTGTTGTCTGACATACACACATACACACACACACACACACTCGCCTTGACCCATGTTTTGCAGGACCTCCAACTGTTGGTGTGCAGCCCAGTCGTGGGAGGACAAGGACACAACACAGAGATACATTAGAGTAAATCACTTCCCCCTTTCAGCCAACAATGGTTCTGGGAAGTCATGTAATTCTTCTGTGATCTGCGTTCTCTCTGTCTTCCTATAAATGCAGATTTGAATTCATTGTGCTATGGCCAGTTTACATGAATACGCATATTTTTGTACTTTGTGTGTCCAGTTCTATTTATGTCTGTCAGGAGACACAGTGTGCAGTTTGCAAAAGCAGCTGTTTATTATTTTTTTTACAGATAAGACGCGTAACACGGAAATACACGACTTGTTAAAGGGGTATTTCACATAAATTACAAAGAAACAAAAAGTAGTTTCCTGTACATAGATGCCTTACATGTTTGCTTCTACTCTTATCTATAGATGTGAATGGAATTTCATTTATTTATTTATAAATAGTTTTCACAGGACAGACCATGTTTTCAGGAGGAAGTAGTTCCAATGAAATGTTGAAAGCGAGGTGTTGGGATGAAATGTAATTTACAATACTTCTCAATTGTGTTGGATTGTTGGCAATATCTTTAAAAATGTTCAAATAAAACCCAAACAGTTAATAATGTCTAAATACAACTTTTTTTAAATGTGTAATTTATGTGAAATGGCCATTTAATGATCCCATTAAGAAAAAAAAACTCTGCCTGCGTGTGAAGAAGACAGAGATGAATAGAGGCAACAACTAAACTAAAAAAGAAAAATGAGTGTGAGCGGATCTCTCTGTTCACACTTGGTTCAAGGCCTCTGCCTCACCAGCCTCCAAAGAACACACACGTGTATACATGCACATCCACACACTTTCATTTTCTCCATCGCCTCCAATATCCCCCTTCCTGATTCCTTCCTTCCTATAGGAGTTTTGACTGAAAAGTGCTCTGGTAACATTTACACGCAGGTCTGCGGGTTACATACTGCTGCCTGCATCCCAAAGAGCTGTGTGCTTCTCACTCTCCGCTGTGGGTCAGTACTCAGGGTTTACACAGGGGGCAAAGGTGTTAATGCTACATGCTTCAAAGAAGTACAAGATGTCTTCACTTCAGTTCTAACAGGCACCCTGGGTAAAAGCTGGAACTAATCTGAGAGGTGTGTGTGTGGGTGTGAGAGAGAGAGAGAGAGCGAGAGAGAGAGAGAGAGCTTGTAAAAGAGAGAGAGAGTAACGAGACACAATGTATTCAAAGCAGAGAAATGCATTTGTAAGTAGGTGAAGTTCAGAGGTGCTCTCACAGCTTGACAATAGTAAATATGACGGACATTTTCTTCTGTGGTGTTGAGATTTTTCACTCTGTTTACAAAAGAGAGGGGCTTCCACTTCCTTGCTTTCTCTGTGATTCTATTCTGCGCTGCTTTAGTACAAACAAGGTCAATTATTTTTGCATTGTGAGCATACAGGGACACTAAAATAGCACATGTTGCTGTTTAGTTTCCAATTAATGTTAATAATGGAAGTATTTCTCAGCAAAAATGCATGAATCTCAAATGTAAATGTAAACTAGATATTTAAAAACTTTCTTCACGGAAATAGATACGGCAGAATTTACTATTGCTAAATTTAAGTTTACAGTTGGAGTGTGATTGTATGTTTTATTGTATAAATACAAGTTTTTACCATAGAAAGAAATAATGTTTTATCAAAAGTATCCATTTTAATTTAACATGTACAGTATTTAAGGTAATCTTTTGAAACCCAATTGATTCTGTTCACACAATTGTATCTTTGGCCTTTAGTGACAAAGTATATCATGCTTTTGACATTAATACAAACCACCAGAAATAAGGTGGTTGCACATTTAGTTCAGCGAAAGTTGGCTTAGGTCATAGCACTGGGAATGAATGAAAACACATTTGCGAGCAAATCAATTTTTATAACCTTTGCGTGTTTATTAGATATTCTGAAGCAAATGCAATAAAGTGGCCAAAGCCAATATTTTATGCCACGAGGAGTGGTGGAACAATTCCAAACAGTAATGTCACCTCTACAGACCAAGCACAAATATACATGGAAGGACTCTTGGAATCGAAGTGCTGTGTTTACGAGTGGATAAGTTTGATTAAAAGCTTACAGTACTGGAAATGACAGAAATGCCTGTCTTTGTGCAGAGCTTTTCTTTTTTCTTTTTTTTTGCGGGGATGGAAGCAGACATACACATGCAACCTCCACTCTAAACATACATGCACATAAACAGTCACACACACACAAACACACGTCGTCCTCCCATCTACAGCCAAGGGAAGTAATGAAAACAAATGGCAGAGTTCTATTCCCGCTGGGACCTGAGGAGGAACTTAGTCATCAAGCTAATTTTATTCTTGTCTGGCCCAGAGACTCCATTTCCTCTGGGTGTTTTTACAAACGCCGGGCTGCACCACGCCATCGGCCAGTGATGGATATGAGGGCCTGATGGCCGGATGGCAGATGCTGGCCCTGTAACTCAAGCTCCAAACACTCGCTGATGACCCCCTTTGCACCCCGTGCGTTCCTCACTCAATGCGCTGTTGCTGCTCGGGTGTGCATACGCAAACTTACTTTCCAAACAAACTGTACTTTTATTTTCTAGGCTCAAAGATACGTATATATACAGAGTTGTTGTTAAATGTTACATGAGTATGCATTATTCTATTGATTACAAATGTACAATGAGCATGGTTTGTGCTACGATTCACAACAAAGTGTCTTTTCTTAGCCATTATGTCATTGTTGATTTTTAATAACTTTTTCTTTTCTGACAGATTCTCTATCTGCTACTGTATGTTTTAAGAATATTTTCATTATTTGAGGGAAAATAGAGATTAAGAACAAAAAAAACATACCACCCAAACTATAATCTACCACTGTGTGTTAGGGCAATACACTTCAGCAAGTACAGTAGAACCAGCAAAGTAAGAACAAAATATCCGTAACAAATCACAGACATAGTTGAATGTGCAATGTCATTAGTTACAGTAAGTCTGCTAATCATGTAGTTCGGTTATGAACTCTTTCATATTACAAATTTGTAAATACTTCTGATTACCTCCGCCTCTGCTTCCCTTGTATGTTGGGAGCGAGAATCAAGTTACAGGCAGTGGCAAGTTGTAGGTTAACAGCTTAAGCAGTGAGAGCTCTCGTTTCTGCTGCAGGCTACTGAGCAGAGATTTGAAAGGGCTGCTTAAGCCTGCAACAAATTAATTCATCACATCATTTGTTACTTTTATCTTAATCCTACAATTGGTATATTTTTTTGAGTTTCACATATACAGCATAAGGGGGAGCTACTGCTTCTGTCATTTGTGTATCTATTTCAAAATTAAACAATAAAACCCAATTCCAAAATGATCAAAATTTGTATATGGCGTAAACTTTTTTGTTGTTGTCTGAAAATGTTTAAACACACGAAACATGTTTCAGTGTAAAGTGACTGTTTATTACAAAATATAAAAAAAAATTCCCCTCTTCTTTAAAATGTAATGTTTAACAGCATATGCTACAATCTATTTCCCTGAGATTCGGGCATAATATATTGTTTCACTTCATCTAAAAGGCTCTGCAGGACAGGGAGCCTATTCCTTATAACTGTGTAGATTAATAATGAATGCTAAAAACTCTAATTTTGCCTGAAGTTGTGGCTCAAGAGGGAAGGGGCATGTCACAATGCTTCGTTGGTTTAGCTGGATTTGTTGGATCAGTATTACATCTTCCCATTCTCGCTCGCACCAAAGTCCCATTCTGCGACATGCGCACAGCTGGGAGCAAAGGACACTTGGGACAAAGCAGAGAGAAAGCCAAATGGCCTCCTGTTACAACTCCTCTGTTACCAGCTTGAAGCCTTCATTCCAATGCATGGATTATTCAGTGACTGTACCCTTTTAGTCTTGGCTGTGGCCCGCAACAGCAAAAAGAACCTTATTGTTGTTGATTTGTTAGTATGCAGCAACTTTCAGGAGAGAATGGAAACATTAAAAAGCAATTAATATACTGGAGTGCGAAGGAAAAGAGGAGTCGCCTAGGCCTCCAGTGGGACTGCCGTTATCTGCAGCACGACCTGAAAATGCAGAAAACATGGAAAAGATGGCTTTTAGTGTGACTTCTGCTCATCTCTGCAGACGGATGACTGACGGGAGGGAGCGAGGGACTAACAAAGGCAGTTTACGATCAGCATAATCAATGTGACATCAGCACAGCGACATAATGTGCGGGGGTTGTAGGGGAGTGGGGCTGGAGCATAAGATGCTCTTTTTAATACACCTTCCCGATCTTTGCCTGAAAGAAGTTTTTCTCAGGCTTTTACCACCCGTCAAAGAAGCCTTAACATCATGGCGGGATATCAGTGGCACCCACTTTAAAAGCAATTAAGTATGCATTTAAATTTCAAGCTGACAGGTTCAGCATGGGTCTTCTGTGCTTTATTGTAAAGAAAGCACTACTCCTTCTGTTTCTCCACTTGAGTGTTACCCACAACTCATCATAAAACAGGGAACGTTGGCTTGAGATTAAAGGTATCTCACAATACTTGAATGGACCCAACATGAAACGGCAGATAAAGTAGAATTATGCTTTCTGTAAAAAGCATGCGAGCATCTTCACATTTATTAGTGCCGTTTCTGCATGTATGGTGGAGCTCTCATCTAGGCCTTTTTCGCTCTGTTCAAAAGGGAGTTATAGAAAATGTTTTCAACACATGGACAATTGCTGGGTGTTGTGGGGGAGTTTTCTGAAGTACCTTGTGCTCCAGGTGATGCTCACCACTGATTCAAAGGCGTTTGTTTTTGCAATTTTTCAACATTTTTCACGTTTTTCATTGAAATAGTCTTTGACCATCACCACCCCCCTCTGACACACACACACACACACACACACACACACACACACACACACACACACACACACACACACACACACACACACACTAGACGGACAAACAGGGGTATTTATGAAACAAGTTTTTGTCAGTCCCCCTCACTCCCTCACTATTCATCTGGTCCAAGGTTAAGAAGAAGAGGAGGCCATCCCTTCTAGTGGGAACCACTCAAACCTTGTATACTTCTAACATTAACAATAAATGAAGAGGAAATCAATTTTGGCTTTGTTTCTCTCTGTAGTGGGCATGGATTATTCGAGAACAACCAAGGTTAACGTGCTCGACAACAATGTAGGCCTGAAAAAAGACACACATTGTGAGAAACGTAGAATGGCTAACCTTGTTCGGAACACCATGGTAACAGGGCACATAGTGATATTTTAATCAAATATGGGAACCACACACCTGAAAAAATGATTCATACAAAGATTGGTAACGGAATGAAGAAAAGCTGCACGAAGGTTCATCATTATTGCATGATTGTATTGCAAAGTACAGGTATTGTAAGCAGAAAATCCCTCTACAAATCTCGTGAATTTAGTACTGCCAGTACACTAAATACAAGCGACACAATATGCACTACACTAGTCCTATAATCGGAACATCCAACCAAGCTCATGAACGACTCTTTTCCTTTTTCCTCCTTTAGCTACATGATGTGACATGTGTTGCGCCTGTGCGCCAAAGCCCAGGTGTCATGGTCGCTACAAGATGGCTTTTTCCCTGTTACAAAACCCGTTCATCATCCGAGGGGCCTGTTGGGTTTTATCTCTGTCTGGATTACTTTGAAGAACTTGATCCTCCGTCATGTCTGCCATTTGGGGCTCATTGTGTCATGGAAGAGTTCACGGAGAGGGCAGTATCGCTGGCTGCTCTTCCTCCTCCAATGCATTAATCTTAGTCTGCCTAGACTCTGTATTCCCTGTGATATTAGATAGATTGAGAGATAAAGAATCAGAAAGCCGGGAAGAGAAAAAAAGAGGGCAGTGGGTGAGGAGGGGGCAGATAGACAGTGTCAGGCAGAGCTGAATCAATTAAGGCACATCAAATCAAGAATTCATGCACGCTGAAAGTGACAAATATTGGCTGAGGCGGTCAAAGCTGTCAGGGTCTTGCCATAGCTTACCCCCCATCATCATCATCCGGATTGTCATCATCCCTCGCTTTTCCTTCTCTCTCTTACTGGTGTCGTGTGTGTTCCTTTCTTATAAAAGAAACACACACACACATCCACAGATATATGTACACACGCGCGCGCACAAATACGTGTGAAGTGTGCTGAGTACGTTTTTGCACGGGCAAATCATTTAGACCTGTGCCTGTGTCCTTCAGGCCTGATTCAATTTAATATATAATATATAATATACTGGTGCAGAGCTGAACCTGACCCAAGACTTGAAGCCATTTCTTTTTACTACATTTTTATTCCATTATTGACGATTAGCACGTTAAGTTAATGCAGCACATTAGCTACAACTTACATATTTGTGATCATAACTTTCTTGGAGCGGCTTCACCAAAAGCTGTTTTCACCCGTTGTTGGAATGCTTAGCAGTGAATCAAAAAAGCATGTAAAAGGAAAATTCTGTGTAAAAAGGAAGGATACAATAAATCAGTTCAGGCCCTCAGATCCAGGCAAACTGCTGAACTCAAAGTATCAACCATTACAACATTTGTAGGATTTATCAACCCCTTCCTGCCCCCAATCTCCCCTTACTCCTCCAGGTCATCCTGGTGTCATCAGCTGGCGTGAGCATATGTCTGACACCTCCGTCCGTCTGTTTTTCTGTCTTTCTGTCTGTGTCTCTCTTCCTTGTCTGCTTTCCAACCCCCAACACTCGTGTCACAGTCCCTGTCACTTCTGTCGGCCATGGGCCGCGTCAACATGTAGCGACCACTTGATATGTTTGTATGGGGATTTCGGGATGAACGTTACCGTGTTTTGAGAGAGGAACATCTGGTGGGGGGAAAAGGTTACAGTATAGGGATACCACCAGAGCGCTCTGCAGATTTCCTTCCATCAGATAAATCAAGCCAGCAAGTCAGTGCAAAAACGGGAGGGGCAGAGGAGAAATGAAAGGGTGAGAGGGAGGGAACGGACGTTAACTCAATCCTGCCTGAGAGGAATGGAGTGCTTTGTAAAAGATGGGCCTCTGTAAAATGACCATCTCTCTTTCAGTGTAGCTCACTCAAATTATGAAAAGATATATATTTCTTGTTTACCCTTAAGTTTTGAGATCTGCTTCTGAAAGATCTGCCATTGAAACATGACATTTAGAAGAAAAAAAACCCCAACAACATCAGCATGTCCAGAATCAATGTCCCAGTTACTGTCACAGTCTTTGGAACTACTTTCTACAGAAGAAAAAGCCCCTAAAGCTAGTTTTGTTGATTATCCAGCACACAAGATGTTGCTATTAAAAAAAAAAAAAAAGCAATCCCATTAACTTTATATATATATATATATATATATATATATATGAACATTATAAACACTTCAGTAAAGATATATAAGGCTATTTTAAATCATATAGGTACCTAGTTTATTTAAAAAAAACATTTCACAACACTAACAAATGTCCTTTCTCAGCCCCACTGTAGGCGAATGACACAAGTGTGTCCATGTACTCCTTTTTTGACCGCTGATACCAACAACCACTGGCCATCATAACATCCCTCCGTCCATCTCCAACCCTCCCTCCTACCATGCCTTCTCTCCCGTCATGTTGACGGAACAGAGAAGCGAGGAAGGGATGAGTAAAGCACATGTCAGGAGACGTAAGGGCTTCTGTGGTGGCCGACGAGATGAAGCTGTCAGAGGAAATGCTGTCAGCGCCGACACCCAAGTATCAAGGGCATCTCTGTGTCTTCTCCTCCTCTGTGCCTGTCCTCTGTTGCCTTGCTTAATTACACTGCATGTATGCTACGACTGCTATTGTCAGGGGCTTGACGTGACTGCACTGTTGGCATGCATGAAGCCAAGTTTTGACACAGTGCCCTGAAGACTGTGCTGTGTTGTTTTGATGTGCTGTTGAAGGCTCGTGTGCAGAGGCAAGTGAGCTGAGATCAAGAAAGGGGGAGTGTGCTCTTTGTGATTGAAAATAGTAAAAAAATTGGCGTTTAACGGTAGCATATTTGCATTCATTTAAGTCTGTGTTTGTATGTGCACTTTCCAGCATGCTTGTGCAAACAGCTGTCAAACATACATTATACCTCCTTGGTCTTAACTCACTCCTAAATCAAGAGATTGCACTCAAGTTTCAGTTTGGAAGAGTCACGTTGTGCTCAGGTATTAGTGGCCATGTAATGCTATACATATACAGTTCATGCTTATTGCAAAATGCCTGCCCAGTATGCAGAGTATTTTCAAATGAGTATGTGCCTGTGCACAACCAGCACAAGTACATGAGGGCTGGCAGTGGAGGCATACTTCACACCCCAGATTGACCAGGAAGTAGTTGACAGCTCTCAGTGCCCTGGCCTGCCGCTAATTTCTCCACTTCCTTCCTGCTAGCCTAGCTTAGCATCAATCACCTCTCTCCACTTGCAGCTCTAGTGCAAACCAATTTCCTTAATGCTGATTGCACTGTAAACCAACTCTCCGCACCCGCTCTGGCTCTTGTTCTGTTTTACTCGTTCATTCTTTCTGTCTTTCCTTCCACAGCTTCCTCTTGACTTGACAAAGCAATGATTCAACTCCTAAAAGCTGCTTAGCTTGGAAACATGAGTGAAAAAACTCTGCCATGCAAGATTTATCTTTCATATCATGTTATGTTCAGCTATAAACACAATCTTTAGAAATACATTTTAGTTAACGTCCGCCTTCTTGACAAGAGTGTGTATCATACACAATCTCTAAATCAGATCCAGAAGACTTTCATTGGCATTAAATGGCTTCTAAATCTATCTGTGTGGAATGCAGAGGGCTCAGTGAACGAGTGAGAAGCGATCCCCGCTTGCCGCTGAGCCTTGAGAAATTCCCTAAATGTTTCTCAAGTTTTGGAGTCAACATCAACTCAAGAGGAGGCCAGCTATTTCTCACCTTCGCTGAATCTGTACGCCCAGCACTCGGAGGTCAGGGACTGTGCCAGAGCATATGTGTTTACATCTGCCTGTGTGTGCTCGTGCCTCCCTTTAACTCCAAGGCAAAGGAAGTTAGGTCCCCACTCCGAGACAGACAGGATTCCTCCGACTATAGTAACATAAGTGATGACAGGTAAACCAGAACGCATTTTAAATGTCTCTTAATTCTTTTAAATTTATTGTGTTACCCTCATGTGGGACGTAACCACCACAATCATGACGGGATATGATGGGATTTTGTCAGTGCCGACAAAAGACAAAAGTGTATCTTACCGTGAGAAGAGTTAGTCCTTGAACACAGCAGCTATCAGCTCTCACCTCATCAATGTTATTCCAGACAATTATGGGATCTAGCGCCAGAAATCTCCTCCAACACACCCTTTCACATAGCACGGGCCCTCTGTCCGACTGAGGGAGAATTAACACCACATCAGTCTATAAAGAAATGTAAATATGCCTTCATGGTCTTTTGTTTAAATCTAAGGAGATTGTAGGTATGTTAAAGATTACCCATGTTGTAATCTAACATTTACCTTGTAGCTTGTCAGCTTGTCAGATGTCTGTTTATGACGAGATTACTGTCTCTCTTGCCTTAAGGACAATTTGTGTTCAACAAATTGTTTACTAATTCGTACAAATAATGGCATTCCAATGCAAACCTGCTTAAAGTGAACTGATTTGTAGAGCATTTTTTTAGAACAGTTTTCCAAAGAAAGTTAAAGAACATCTAACCAAAAATATTAATAACCAATTTAATTTAAAACATATGATTAATATTAAGTAAAATCAGGTAACAATGAATACATGCTTACAAGATAACATCTTGATAAATGCTTATATGCTGGATGTTGATGATGATGGATGTTGCTCAGAATGACAATGTAAATCTGTGAAAATGAATGTTAGTAAAATACAAAAACAAATGTATCCTGAGTGGTTTGGTTGAATTTCCTAAACACTCCACCATATTCCTCGGAGTCTGTATACTTTGGTTTGTCTGCTTTTGCTTCCTCTTTCTGAGTGAGCACAATTGTGTGTGTGAAACTCTTGCAATCCAGTGGCAGGCCTTTCCCAGTGGAGAGATTGATGAAGTGCAGTGGCCCAGGGGCCAAGGGAGAAGTAGTCCCCTGCTGGGAGTTCTCTCTGGCCCACTGAGCACACCACAGCCACACAGGATACATCACTCAATCTGCTGCTGGCACACACACACACACACACACACACACACACACACACACACACACACACACACACACACACACACGCACACACACACACACACTCTCTGCGCTGGACAACATAAGGGCTGGACGGCTAGGAAGAAATCGTAGCTGCGTTTACTCTTGTCCTAATGGCTGGTACAGAGCGGTTTATGTTTCAGCCTTGCTCCAGGGCCCACCACTGACATGCTGCTACATTATGTTAGCCTGTGTTTTATTTGGCTCTGTTTGGTATAGTGTAGTGGGATAGGAAGTGAGGGGGGGTGCAATTGAAGGCCCAACATGAGGGCCACTCCAACACAAACAGTAGGAGGCTGGTGCCTGGTGTGCCTTGCTGCACACAAACTTCTGTGCTACGTGCAGTCCATGCCACAGATGGAGCAATTTTGCCACTATTATTTGTTTACGTGTTTTCAGTGTGTGGTGGGATTTGCAGTCCAAATGTCAACAGGTTCAGCTTCCAAAATCATCTTGGGTGTATAGTCTCCATTGTATACCATGCCTGTGCATGTAATGAATAAGTGTTTAGGGGAGGGGGGCACAAATGCTGCACGGTGTTGGGTGGCACGCGCGTCATCTCGGGCTGATGGATGGCTCAGATTGCCGTGACCAGGATGCCCTCGCTTCAATTCATCGCTACTAGCATGAGCAGTGCTTACGCAGTCACTGACACTGACTTGTCTGGGACCGCTTGGACTGGCGACATAGTCTGAGAGATTCCCGGAGAAAGCCCCTGGTGCATACACATGCTTGCATGCTGACACACACACACACACACACGCACACACACACACACACACACACACACACACACACACACACACACACACACACACACACACACACACACACAAGCATGAAAAGTGGGGGTTGGGTTGCCCTGAAAAATTACCCACATCCCCGGCACTCCGGTGTCTCAGCATGGGGGAAACTCGATGGCCTGGTAGGAGGTGGGTGGATAAGTGGAAGGTCAGGGAACTGAGTGGAGAGGGCACCCAAAATCCAAGCTTTCTCTACGTAAGGCAAAGAGGAGGAGGAGCACCTAGGGCCAGGAGGCATTAATTTATCTATCACCACAACCTGCGCTCGTTTGCGTGAGGGGCACAGAGACTCAGCACAGAGTATGTGAGAGGTACACATGTGTGTGTGGGCATGCATGTGTGTAGTAGTGAAGGCCGGCGTTCCAGACTGCAGAGAGAGGATTAGGAGTCTGGAATGCAAGACACTCCTTGACCCCAGTGCGACCTTTGAGGCTAAATCCCTTGCCCATATCTGTCCCTCATGGGTCATGATCCAATTGGTAGCCCCTTTAGAATGCTGACCTCTTATGCACCTCGTCACTCAGTCTGCTTGAAACATCTCCATTCACTGACAGTGGGGCCTAAGCCCGCCTGCTAGGATAACAACTGGAGAATTCTAGTCATAGACCTGTTCCTCAGGGTACTAGAATAACATTTCAAAGATGAAATTCAGAGACATCTCCGTTAATGCAAGCCTACTTAAAGAAATAAAAAAAAATATCACTCTTGTTCTGCCTTTCAAGTGTCCATGTACACCTGAAACATAAATGAAGTGTTTTCCCTTTTCCCTATTTTGGAGGCCTGTACTCCTTTCCATTTGCGAGTGTGTCGACCAAGAATGACGTTAATGGAGGTGGAGAGGAACGAACACATCAGAACAGCGGGTGAGTGGCAGTGACACTGAGCAGCAGCAAAGAGCTGGGTGGCAGGCAATCAGAGAGGCTCTCTTTCTCTTTCACTTCAGTCCCACATGACATGGCTGACTAGAGAGATGAGAGACAGATGGGTGCCCTGCTCGCTACTAAGGCTCCCTGAATAAAATATCATACTTCTGATTAATTCATATTTCATCTGCATCGAGAAAAAGCATTATTGTTTTTAGATGCCATTCTTGAAGTTGAGTCAGGATCATTTATTGAATTGTCTGTTTACACTTTAGATGGTAAATTCTTAAATCAATGATCATTGATTTAATATTTGGCTGGTACACTTAATTTTTTGAATTAGAGTCACTCAATTAATACTTTTGGTCCAAAGATGACAGTAATGGTAATAGTTTTTGAATGGCATTACACTGTGCAACAAAGGTTTTCTGTAGCGTTCTATTGGTCATAGTTTGTTTTAAAGCTATATTTTGACCTTTCAGGAAAAAAAAATTATAGTCTTGTTGAGAGTTAGATGAGAAAATTGATACCCCGCTAAAATATGACGCTACTATTTTGTTTCTCAGGCACAGCGACATCATGGACACAGGAAGTCACTGCACCTGGCCAGGAAATAGTCCCAAATCTTTTTACGGATTAAACAAAAAAAGATATAACGTGTTAATAAATTAGATGTATAGGTATAGTGTGTCACATTTCTTTTCGCAATGATGCTCTTGTTTTGTCTTGTGTTATAAATCCAGGGCACAACTGCGGGACGGAAAATTGTTTAGAATTTCTTCGTAGATTTATCCTCTTAGTTTTACTCTCAAAGTGCCCTAGATTGATGCATTTAACTTTAAAATGTACAAAATGCGACCAAAGTAATAGTAATTATGATTTTTGCCATCATCAAGCAGGTAGGCTAAATATTTCCCTGTTTCCAGTTTTTATTCTATGCTAAGCTAAGCTAAGCAGCTGCTGGCTGTGGCTTCCTATTTAGCGTAAGAGACTTGTAATAATCTTCTCATCTAACAAAAAGTGAATAAGCGTATTTCTGATATACTGTAGATATGCTGTACCAATGATAATGTTTACTGTTAATAAACTCATTACATATTGTAAAGGATCTTTCACATGTGGCCTGTTTTTTCACTGGTCAACAAAACCAAGATGTTGTGGAGCCAAAGGAAATACTTCTACTACTTGTCCTATCCACACAGCATAACACTCACATCATGGTCACCAGCAGATGGTTGATGGCTCCACATTAGTAAATTCAGGAAGATGGCTAATGTTGGGGTTATCTGGAGTTAAATGGACATACAATTAAATTACAATGGGTGTAGAAAGAGGAGAGAATAGAGATTTAAGAGGGGAGGGGAGAGTGACACGGTCAATGGTTACTTAAGGCACCTGATATGGACTTGTGGAGGTAAAGAGGGTAAAGGAAGAACAGAAGTAGTAGAAGCTGCTCAATAGCCAGTGACTTTGGTTGAAGTTATGAATCTAGTCATAGAAGAACAGCATAGAAGTGTCCTTTCCCTCTTGAGTTGTGTTGCCTTGACTTTATAAAAGTGTGAGAGAGTGAGCATGTTTGAGCAAATGAACACACATGATTGCCTCGTCTCCAGTGGAAGGCTGCCTCTCTGTGCATCTGTCTCACAGGAGCAAAGAAGCAGCTGTGAGGAGCCTGGAAGGTTCCCCGACGTTGCCCCTCACCTGTGTCACATCTGCCTGCCAGTGACATCAAGGTGCGTCAATCTTCCACCCTGGCATCTCTTTACCTGTGGCACTACGCAGCAACCTTCCCGGCTAGCACGCTTCTCCCCTCCCCCCATCCCTCCCACCTCGTGTTCCTCAAGGCATCTGTCACTCACCTGTCATTTCTTTCATCAACTCCTGCCTTCGTAATACCTTCTTGCAACATCCTCGGTGGGAGGCGGGAAGGGAACCATCGGAGCGAAAATGGTGACCACTTTGCCCCAGTTCCAGGTTTAGCTGCTGCGAAGGATAACACATCAGGGAGGTGTTGACTGACAGTGGCAGCACACTGAAGCAGGTTTCTGTGCGGGGTCACATGTACGAGTTAAATATTTGGCACACTTGAGGAATGTGACATTTTCTATCTGTAACAGAAATCATAGGTTTGGTTTGCATGATTCTTGTATGAGGGAACGCTACAGATAAGTAATATGAAGCCTACACTGATGTTCCTTAGACTGTGCTGTATTCAAGTTAGTATGGTATAACACCAGTATTACCAAGACACATACACAACACATTCATGGTACATGACTAGTGAAAAGAAAACGATTAAAGATGATGATAATCAAGAAGTCTGTGAGATGCGGTTGAAAGCTCCAGAAAACGTTAGTTAAGATATATTTCTTTAAACTTCTGTTTACTTTATTTTTGGATCAAATAAAAACTGTGAAGATCTATTTTTCTTCCACAAATGACAAAAGCACAACAAACAGTTTTTGCATTTTGCTCATATGAAAAGTCACAGGTTTAATCACATTGATTAAGGTCTAAGAAAAACCCTTTTTATGGTTAGAAAGGGGGGGAAAATAGCTTAGTTTTTTTTTTTTACAGTAAATAATCTTTGTGTCGGATGGAAACAGAACCTGGACCATCAGAGTTGAAAATGATGATGTGTCTGTCATCACCCCACCTGTTTCCAGTCATGTCTCTTCCACACAATCCTCTCACAGTGAGAAAACATATATTGGCCTCGTTTTCCTGAGCATAAGGGAGGATATCCTATTCAGTTTGGTAATTACCCATAATTTCAGAAGACCAAGCGACACACATAGGTAACCTACTCGCACACATGTATTACTTTTTGGCAGCTGTAAACACACACCTTGGTTTTCTGAAATGTGTTACTGGCCTGAGGGTTGTCTGATCAAAGCAATGCAGCTCCTCAAGGGTTAAAACGTCAGCAGCAACAAATTTGCCTTCACTAAGCCTATCACACAAGTACATTCTAAACTATTGACAACCTTGTTCAAATTCCAGTCCTGTACTGCATATGGAAAGACCCCACAGGTGAAGCCATGATTGATTAGCTTTAGTGAAGACTAACATGTCTTGAGGCAAAGAGAAGGAGGGGAAAGTTACTTCCTACCATATTTTTTTTTTTCCTGTGGAAAAAGTGTTTTCTCGGACCCTCCACAGAACGGCAAGTCTCCCATGAGCTGGGGAGAGGCTCTTCCAGCTATCAGTGGCTAGGCCTATCGTGAGTACTGTCTGATATATTGCACAAATAACGATCAAAGCAACTCCCTGCACTGGCTGGGTCCAGACAGTAAATCCAGCCTGGTGAGGGCCAGACAGTGATTTTGTTTCACATTTCCGCCCGAGACACAGGCACATGCAAGGAAGAAGAGAATAAAATAGATTCAAAAAAAAAAAAAGAGCCCTTGGCTGTGGCCCAAACTCCGGCCATATCAGTTAGACTATGCTGCCACGTGGCATATGGTACAAGACAAACTGTCAGCCTTTTTCCCTCCTGTGCTTGCTTAGAGATGACAGGAGCAAGAGCACGTTTGTGTCCCGGCAGCAGGCATCAGGCAGGCTTAGCAGTGATTTGGGGGGAAAAAGGGGTGAAAGGCAGAGCATCTTGCTGTGGCGAGCATTGATGCGTCTGCATGGCTGGGCGTGGGGGGCTACACAGTAGCTGCGGGGGACAGCGCAATGGCTGCGATTGTGAGGAAACTGCAAATTGATCAAATTGTAGAGGCAAGACTTTAGGCCTATTATCTGGGTCATGTCAATGTCTCTCTGGTCTCCAGTTGGTCACAGGGGCAAGTATAGTGTGTGTTTGTTTGTGTGTAAAGAGTCTCAGCTTTAAGAGCCAAAATTCAATTTTTGCACGTGTGTATAGTCAAACTTCATGCACATGTTGTTTACACCATGCCTCTGCAACAAATAGATCGAACAAACACAGTCCCCATTAACACCAGTGTGATGCTTCTCAACACTCTGTGGTGAAGGTAAATCTGAGGTCAAGTCCCGCAGAGCACCAATCTTAAGCAATTACAGATCCTTATTTATCTAACTCTGGAGTTTTTCCAATTATTTTTCAAGTTTTCATTGCTGGATACAGAAAGTGAAGGGAAGCTGCTATGTCCATATATGCAATCTGACATGTACGAGTCACATTGTTCCCCTATCAGCGGTGATCACGCAGCCAGCCCTATATCAGAGTTGACTTCAGCAGAGCATATCGTGGCTATTAGCCTAGCATGGTGCGTGATCTCTGTCTTGTCTTGTTGCTTTGGGTGCTGTTCTGTGTGTGCAGTGCGTGGACACATGCATGAGGGAGGGCGTCGTCGTCACTTGTCACCACGCTTCTGTCATAGTCCCCGGAGTTTCCATGGCTCCCTCCGGTCCCTTGTCACTCCGCCTGGCTGGAAACAGCTGGTTACCAGAGCCAGTGCCCTGCTAGTTAACATGTAGGGGTTTATGGTACATGCTGGTATCAAGTCCAGTACTGGGAGCATCTTATGCATAAGTTTATATATCTTTTTTTTTTTTTTTTGGTGTAATATTTTTGTATCTTTCCGGCTGCATGTTCATACCAGCTAATGTCAAACAGGTTTGATGAAAGCAGCTCCTGACTCCAGCGACCACACAGACCAATTCCTTGTAAATCAGCAGTGCTGATATTAGCTGTTGAAGGCTAAATGGCCATTATGGATCCTCAACACTCTGACACGTTGTGACCTGCCTCCTCTGGTGAGGTATGTGGCGCTGTGTGTGGGAAACACATACACACATATACATGCATAGTCGCTCACTGCTCTGTGTGTGGGCCATGTTTGCCACCACTTACTGACAGGTCAGACTCCCATGGTGTGATCAAACAGCAGCCACAACTCTCTAGAGTTCCCACAACACTCCGCCTGGTGGAGAGTGGACAATAAAAACAAGAGTGGTGGGCTTTCATCACAGGCTTTACCAAAGCCTGGCCTATTCTTGCTCACTCATTTGGGCAAACTTTGTAAAGGTCAGCTCAAAAATGGAAACTAGATGTAGCTGTGTGCAGCCAAACAGCATATACAGTAGACGCTGTACCTGTTTTAGGACACTCAAAATAGCATAGTTAGTCTCTATGATTTATTCATACTTGTGCAAACAGTGGTGATTAGCTCTATAAAACTTCAGGCGAAACAGTCTGACGGCGAGTCAGCCAAGCGGTATTGTAGTAAGGAGGGGGCCCTATCTGTAGTGCTATCAGCCCCAGCCCCTGTCCTCCACTAATGGAATTGTCCTCCACCCCAGGCTGTGTATTACCATAGATCTGTGGGATAGTCTCACTCCAGCAGGAGAGCCCAGTGATTTAATAAAGGGCCCCTTTCTGACTCACTTACAACACAACAACATCAAGACAGGCAAGTTCAGACATATAGCAAATAAATAAACAGAGGCTTCCTTCGGAAATGGGATGTGCAACTCAATCAGTCTGTGTGTACGTGTGTGTGTGTGTGTGTGTGTGTGTGTGTGTGTGTGTGTGTGTATCCGTCTATTACCGGGCTGATTATTCAAATGAGCTGTACCTTTTAGTCTACTGAAGAAACCAGAAACGACAAGTAGTTCACGGTGTATGAGCGTCGTCAGGCCTCAATCTACACTGAATGTTGTCTTTCATTAGAAGCAAAGGGCCAGTTCAGACATTCCATATATGATATGCATTTCAATTTATGCTTTATTGTTCCAAAGTTTAAATGTAGATTTGTGTAGAAATTTCTGGGGAAAAACATTAGTGTGTTATAAATGTTTATATGTTGGGCTAAAAAGGTTTTACTAACATCTTGATATCTATGATCTACCGCGTCTCTATCCCTAAAGCTTCTACGCATCCCTGGTGTATCTGTATGTGTCTGTGTCTGACTTTGTGTTCAGCTGGCAGACTGCCAAGGGTGAGTGACAACTAACAAAACAATGGGCTACAGACAATGACATAATGCAATTTAAACCTTTCCACTTGGAATCGATTGTTACACCTTGGGGTGCAACATTTTAAGATTATGTTGCTTTATCCAGGAGTTTAATATATTATTTTTGTAGAAGCAGCACATTTTTGCTCATTCTCTCATTGACTCCAACAAAGCAGTAACCACAATGTGGCTGTCAGCAGAATTTGGACTGCGTTTGGGCCAGCTTTATTACATCAGTGGTGTGAAAGGTATGGATTGTCTTGAAGTTACTTTCTTCTGTCTACATTTTCCCTAAGTCTTTATTCACATTGCCCAGCAGAATTATATACGTCTAGTGAGAATTAATCCACTAATCTATCCCCATGTCCCCAATCTAATCCCTGTGTTTGAAAATTCCCCTCACTTCAATATATAAGAAGAGTATCATATTAAGTTACAGTGGCTTCTCACTAAACGTTAATTCTGCTCATATAACTGGAGCTTATACAGAGGCATACCAGTGCAGTATCTGTGTGGGCTGGGCTGGCGGGCAGACGATGGGCCTCTGGCTCCATGTTACGAGCTCCTGGACCACGGTGCCATTACCTTCGCACACACCTAATGAAGTTATAGCAGGGCTGGGGCTATAGGGCAACGACTCCCTGTAGATTGCTGGGTCTGGCCCACACACACACACAGAAACACGTGCACACATAAGTACACACGCATGGACACATACACACACGTGTTCAGTGGATGGTTATGGTGCGTGCAGCCACAAACTACAGCACGGTGGAAGGGGCAAGTGCCACTCGTT
Source organism: Cottoperca gobio (assembly GCF_900634415.1). Classification (NCBI taxonomy): domain Eukaryota; kingdom Metazoa; phylum Chordata; class Actinopteri; order Perciformes; family Bovichtidae; genus Cottoperca; species Cottoperca gobio. The sequence continues at coordinate 14,617,654 of NC_041366.1, read as the reverse complement.
CCTCAAACAACCCCTCCTCTCCTTCCATCCCTCCTTCCCTTCTTCCCTAAATTGGAGAGGTGGGGTAGATTGATGTCTTATCTGCTGTCTAGTGGTTGGCTAGGTATAGTCTCACTGTCTCAGTGTGATGGTAAACACACATTAAGTCCCTTTGACCACCCTGGAGCACTCGTTGGCTAACTCTTAAAAAGCGCAGGCAACGCAATTATCTTTTATGACCTGCCAGAAAACACTGGCTGTGGGGAGGCTATGGAGGTCCACCTTCGAAGGAGGGTCACAAGTTGTCACCTGAGTCCCTCTGTCCTGCTGGATCAGGAAAACAACACATTTAAAGTGAGGTCTTAAACAACAAGTACCTTTCACTTTGACACCGTTGAGTATTTCAATCAGTCTTTTTTTTTTCTGTCTCCTTTAATGCACCTTATCTTGAAGCTAACTCACCAGCAGTGGCTCTGGTAGTGGAGACCCTGTACATAGTGGATTAAAGAGTTCCCTTTCTTTCATATATATTGTACACCTGTATTCATCCTCATATTCAAAATATGTTCAGGTACTGGACTGATATCTAAACCCACTATGTGTTGTTTTTTGTCATGTGCCATTTTACATGCTTTCTTTCTGGCTGTGTGGAGGCATGTACTGTAGTTGTAGGGGCCAACAATATGCAAATACTGCATATACAGACAAAGAAGATGAAGTAGGTCCCACAATGCCGTAGTTGTTTCCTTTTGGATTTTTATGCCTGTATGAGATAGCTGGCCGTGGAGAGCTGACAGGAGGAGAGAGATGGGGAATGACATGCAACAAAGGTCACCGACAAGATGCAAACTGGGAACGTGCGGTTCACTCACAGTGCCTTAAAGCCTAGGCTGCCAGAGTGTATTTTAAAAAATCATCTTTATTGATCTGTTTAAAAAAACTTTCCTTTCAGCTTTTTGGCAGATTATTTATATATTTTTATAAATAAAATGGTGTTATATTCAAATATTCTGCCAGTTCACGTGCACCTTTTTTACTTTGATCCAGATAAAACACTTGATCTTCTTTCTTTTAATAACTACAACAGTTCTCGATCTCTGCGTCTTTTCTTATCCATTAGCTATTTTACAGAAATGGCTGCTCCAGTCCATAAAGTCAAATGAGGGATGGTGACAGCCAGTCCCTGGGATCTGTTGTACGTTCCTTTATTGCCCTGTGCAGAGACTATTGTCTCTGCTGTAAGGGCGTACCGAGGGTCAGCACTGTAAATCAGTACACTGGGGTTGGTTGTTATACACAGCCTTTACCTCCCCTAAATGGTGTACAGAGGCAGGAGCAGGAGGGAACCTACAAGAATGTCAGCTATCAATTCCTGGAGCCCTCCTTCCTGCTCATCTCATTAAAGGGCAAATAGATGGACCTGCTGGCTCCAGCACATCAATCAGAAAATGACCATCAGGAGACAACAGAGACTACAGGAAATTGGGTTGGTTGAACAAGCCATTGAAGGGGCGAGATAAGATGGAAAAGATTTAGATTTGGCCACCACTATTCTTTTATTACTTTCCTCTCTCTCACCCCTCCTTACTATTTCCTCTTCTTCACTCCCATATGGTTCATATGTTCATTACGTTGACTACCTCTTTGTGCTTTGACCTCAGTGATTCGTTGCAGGATTTAACTAATTAACAGCGGACTTGATAGGTCGTGACAACCCCAAGCTGAGGCTGCGGAGCTCCTGTATGACCCTGAATCAAGAACTGCTCCGTCCGTTAGAGAGTGAAACGTGGAAGGATTGCTCATGTTAAAAAGGTAACAATATCTATTAGATTTTCAGGCAGGGATTCTTTTGTTCGTAATTTAATTCAGGATCATTCAAATTAAACAGAAATTGTACCCATACGTGCCACAGTTAATTACTTCTATTTTAATAGTCCATGTTATATCATTTGTATAAAAGATGGGCTCATTTGTCATTGAATCCGTTTATTCTCAAAAAAAATGTAGTTGCATTCAACAGCAACCAACATCAATTTCACACAATTAAAAGTAATTATTCAGACTTCTCATTTTTTGCTAATTGCTAATTAGTTAATACACCTGAGGTTCGTAAAAGAAATAAGATTTTTCTCCAAATATATTTTCTTGACTCACAATGAGATCGTCATTAAACATCCAAAGTGGTAAAGTAAGGATGTTATTATTATAATGCCCCATTTTTATATAATGTTTTCAAAGATAAACATTGCACATGCATGTTCAGAGGTCATTGAATGCATGTTTTCCCCTTTTTCACTTTAACATAAGGAACACTCCTCAAATGTTTAACCATGTACTGTATTTACTTTTAATTTAGTTTTTGTGTTACTCTGCATTACTTGTACTAATTGTTATGTTCTTGCTGTGAAGCACTTTGGGCTGCAATTCTTGTATGAAAGGTGCTATACAAATAAAGCTTATTATTATTATTATTATTATTATTATTATTATTATTATTATTATTATTATTATTATTATTATTATTATTATTATGATTGTTATTACTGTACGACAATGCAGCTCTCAAACCCACAAATGCTACAGTCTTATCGTATTGTATTTATCATGGCCATGATCAGCGAATGCTCCTCTGACCTTTTGTTGCTGTCCACTGGCAACAATCTTTCCAGATAATATCGCTGATATCAGGAGAGCAGTGGCCTTCACTGAAGGACCCTCATTGTAGTGATGTGTGCATATGGACGCCGTACGACTGCAGGGGAAGAGCCTGGTGCCTGTGTTGGTGTATCGTATGGGACAGGCGGTGTCACACCAGGGCCTTAACAGGCCTACTGATCGTCCCTGTAGAGAATAAAGATAAGGGGAAGGTCTGACTCCGATGTGTCCCCAGGCCCTGACTACAACTGGGGAGTCTGCCTGCAGAAGCTGGTGTGCCTGTTTACCATCTTACCAGGGGTCCCCACAGTCGGCGGCAGCGCCTCGTCTGCACGGACTAGAAATGTCTTGTGAGAACGGGCAAACGTGCTGTGAAGACAAGAATATGGAAGCTGACAGAAATAAACGCGGGTTGGGGGAGAGGCGAGAGGCAGAAAGGGAAAGGGAGATGCAGCAAGCGACGGGGGTCCCGAAGTGCTGAAAAGATTGTGCTGGCATGGTGGCCAGAGGCCTTTCAGCTGAGTAGGCACCACTACGTCTCCTTTCTCCCTCTGAGGAGCTGCTGTGCTGGTGCTGGGGAAGTGTGTTTGACACACACGTACACACATACACAGAGTCACACACCGCTGTAGCCTCGCCGCCTGCATCACTCGCCTCCGTGTTTATCTCTGGCTGTGTGAGCCCGTGTCAGTGTGTCTGTGCATTTTAAATCACAGGCACGCATTTATGTATTTAGTGTGCTCGCTTGTGTGTATATTCATTGTTTATTATGCTTCCTCAGATCAGTCCTCAGATCTTGGAACCACAGCATCACTTAACTGATGAGATTTCTAACAGTGCCAGTGGGCAAACTGTGCATGATACATGACAGACACGATATAATGTGTACGTTGGTAAAGCTAGACAGGGGCTGTATGTTGGCAGACACTAAATACAGTAGCAGAGAGAAAGACAATCTAACAAACACATCCACCGTTTGTTTAGAATACATCTTTTAACATGCTTCAGTATTTAGGTTACTTTTTGTCGAATGATTTTAAACTTTAAAACTAGATTGCTAGATGAATTTGCAAAGTTAAGACTGTGTTAGAGGAACTCTGCCTTCATTTGTGGCATTATAAGATGTTTTCAATTATAGGTGGAAATGGAAGTGCTTCAAGCCAAAGAAATGTCAACACATCCTGGATTAACTAGTTTCTTTTCCCCACTGGGGAATCCATTCCAGTAGCGTGGCTCATTCTGGAGGTATTAAGAAGTTTGGTCTGCGTTTTGCCAATTCAAAGTCTTTTTTCTCCCTTTTGTTTTCTTTACTCTTGAGCTTTAACTCATTCCTTATCCCTCGTAAATCTATCTCTTCTATCTCTACTCATTCTGTCTCCAAAAACAGCCTTCGTCGGACCTTAAAAAGTATTTTACAGAGAAAAAAAGAGGGAAGTGCGAGACGAGTGTCAGGAGAAGAAGGATAGTGTCTTTTAAGTGAAAGAGGAGACCGTGATATAGATGTTGTTATAAATGGTGATCGAGATAGGGTGCTGAGAAGTTCATGAGCTAATGATAACTAACAAATGCATATTCTTTGCTTCTTTCCTCTTGTTTGTTCTCTCCCCCCTCTGACATGATACTAATATTTAACTCTGTCTCTCTGTACCTCACCTTCTGTTTTTTTTCTCTTGCCTCCGTACGTATTCTGATTTTCATACTTCTCACCCTCAATTTGGGGGGAAAGCAAAGCAGAGGGCAAAGGTTTGGAGCCGGGGTTAGGGAGTGCCTGGCGTGGCAGGGGCGCAGCCGATGCAGTAAAGCGATTCTGATTTGTGCCCACAGCCATCAGCGTCACTCTGCTTGGCTTGTCAGTCTGTAGGAGCATCAAAGCGCGCTGTCCGGGACTGCTGTCACTAACAGTAATAGATATAATTTCAAAACAGTCGGTCCTGCCCATTGTGTCTGGCTTAAGTCATTGGTTGAGGCCCACCTTGGCCACGGTTGGATGGGCCCACTCCGCGTGCGGCACACAGGGGCCCCGGCGCCGGGCTTAACTGTTGGGTCACGGTCTGATATGTAGACATTCATGGATGGATAACTCAGTAAATGTGTTGATATGGCCAGAAAGCTGGATGGTTGAGAATATGGTCAGGCATAAGTACTGTCATGTGAGGCGGGTTTATATGTGTAGGAAAGATTTAAGACATAAATGCACTGAGATGTGTCTGGTTTGGTCACTCTTTCAACCAGCCAGCACGTGGAGGTGTCATTGAAGCACACACACACGCACGCATACACACATACACACGTACACACACGGTCACATTGTCTTCCTGCACCAATCAGAGCCTCTGTATAGCCTCTAATGGCCATTAACTACCCAGCCGGTGGTGCAAAGAATCTGACATCACAAATGTCACCCTGCATTAGGCCCACATTATGTCAAGACTTCCTCCAAGATAGCTTGCCTCTCTGGCTGTGTGTGTGTGTGTGTGTGTGTGTGTGTGTGTGTGTGTGTGTGTGTGTGTGTGTGTGTGTGTGTGTGTGTGTGTGTGTGTGCTTTTGTGTATCCGCATATGTAGTTGTGTACTTGTGTGTGTATCTATGTGGCTTTGATAGTGTGTATAGTGTGCAAGTAGCCAATGCTGTTGCACACTATACATTTTGTACCTATGTATATAGTTGTACAGTATGTATATAATTGTACAGTATGTATATGTGTGTGTGTTCACATGTGTATTTATTTATTATAGGTCATTATATCTGTGTGAACGTTCACTCTTATCTGGTTTTTCTCATTCACTGCATTGTTCTGTCAGGTATAGAAATACAGTGCAAGCAACTGACCTCATGTTATATTCCATACAGCAGACACAGAGATCCAACCTTTTGACAAGCTTGTTGTGGCAATTTGTTAGTGGCTTTGATGGACCACTGTTTATAAAAGGGAAGAATCAACATCATCAGCATCATCTATGCCATTCGCTAAATGCAGTTACAATGGCTACTATAAACCACCACAAGAACTAGGGCATCCAAACAGCACATGACAACGTCTGCTTATAGAAATTGCCAAGTGACGATATGCTACAAGCAGATATGAAGATCATTTGCAGAAAACTGGAGAATTATCGTGACATTTATATTTTGATAAACATTGTAGGATGCAATAAGTATCCAGTATCACACTATACTACTTCACACATATACATCTCCCAGAAGTCCCATTCATTTACTACTCAATTATTTTGCCAAATATATTTTGAAGGAAACACATTTTCTGCCTGGATTATGTTCATTGGCAACGAGTCCAGGAAGTATTAAATTCTTAAACGGTACAGAAGCTGGTGCATGATGGGCAGGATTTGACACCTGCTACGGTCATTACCCGATGTTGTCGGGGGAATTTTGTCAGTGAACATTTTGCAGAAACATCCAGTGTAAACATTTTTGCAACTTTGCAGATACTTTCATTAAACATGTTTCCTTATTATGTTGATAAAGTAAATCAGCATGTAAAATGTCTGAGCGACAGGGTTGGTATACAGATAATGGTAATCATAGTAACATGTGTTGAGGCAGCTGTGAGCTGGTTAGACTGCCTTCAGAATCTGTGGAAGGTTGTTTTAATAGACAAACACAACTGTTACCTTTTTACAAGGACGGCTATTCTCAGTGTTGTTGAGATTAATAAACTTCAGCTCCTTCAGTTCATCATCATTTAGATAAACCTCTGCCTTCTGCCTTTAATTCACTATATTTAGCACCAATAACAACTATAAAACCAGGAACAGCGTCATCTTTCAAGCACTTCAAACGCCCAATATTAGAATTTCTTAATTCAAAGTCATTGTCAACTCTGACTTTCTGTTTTGAACAACATTGTAGAATCTACAATGTAGATTGTGATTTGCTCCAATTGGCCACTAAATGTTGAATGTATGGTTTTTGGAACGATACAAATTTGGAAAATTAAACTTACTGACTTTACTGACTTTTAAAATGTATCTTCTTAAGGCAAATATAACAAACAGAGACTTTTCAGGATAACCAGGATCCAAGTTATTGTGAGGTCTTTGGCCTTACATGAGGAATAAGTGTGTCATCACTGGTCCCCGGAGAGACATGTGTAAATGAGGTCAGGTGAAGGAGAGAGAGAGAGAGAGAGAGAGAGAGAGAGAGAGAGAGAGAGGAGAGAGAGAGAAAGAGAGGGATAGAGAGAGAGAGCTGGATGGATGGATGGATGAGAGAGAGACAGTGGGAGAGAACAGAGATCAACAGTAAGTTGACAGAAAGTGCTTACGACGCACTGCCACTTTGCCTCAGCTCCCCCCGTCCCTCCCCACAACCCCCCTCCCCTCTTACATGCTCTTGTCAGCTAATTATCCAGAATTAGAATCTTCTTTCACACCAGTGGTGTCAGGGTGCCTTAGCTTGATCTGTCAAGGCCCTCATGACTGGGTGCTAAACTCACGACAGTTGATGAGTGCGAAGCCCGCCACAGCTAATTGTAAGTGAAAAGCTAGACAGGACTGACAGTGCAGGAAAAACAAATAAAGAGAGGGAGTGCTCTTTGTTTCAGGACAGATGAAGGAGGGAGGGTTTGTTTGTGTTTTGCAGGTGGGAAGAGGGTGGCATTGTGAGCTGGTGCCCATGTTTGACGACCGGATGGGGGAAGAGGTAGGGACAGGGGGGGTTAAAGGGTCCCGCAGCACTGAAATATCTGCTCAGCAAGGAGAAAGAAAAATGGAAGGAGGGCTGGAGAGAGGGAGAAAGAGAGAGAGGAGGAAGCCAAGTGTGAAAAAAACAGGTAGGTGTGATGAAGGAGGACAACAAATCCTTTCTTTCAGGGCATGTCGGCCAAGATCTTACTCATCAGTCCTCATGTCCTGTGACCACCATCAGCACGACAACACGGGCAGTTTGTTATAAATACATTTCTATGCAAGCTGTTTTTGTTTTTTGTGTGATAGTATGTAGGTGTCACATGCTACAGTATGCTTGAAGCCTGTCAGGTGCACATATGTGTTTGCTTGTGTGCGCTCTGTGTGTAGAAGCAAGGACACAATTTGCATTTTAGTATGTGGGTGTGTGTCAGAGCCTGTTTGAATCAATAAAACAATTTGAAAATGACATATTATATGAAAATAAGGAAAAAAAAAATAATTTGTCACATATCCTTATGTGTTTTCTGTCAGTGTACGTTTCTCTGCGTGGATGTGACAGCATGTGAGTGCGTTATGTGTCTCTGTACCCTAGTTGGCCTGCTTTGAATGTCTGTTATTGTAATCTTAGGTTAAATGCTTACTTGCCAGGCCAAATTAAGTGTGTCGCCAGCACAGAAAGGGCGTGATGTGGCATGATGGGAGGTTGTCACCTGTCTCCTTAGGGCATCTGGGTGTCTAAGGATGGCAGAGTCCACTCTCATCACACAGTCAGTAGTTGAACAAATAGTCTCAGAACCTTTTTGAAAATACACACATGCTGAAACATAAAATTAGTTTTGTGGAACAATAATTATACTTCTGAATTATACGCTAGAACAATTCATTTAGATAATGGTGCCACCTCTATATGATGCTTCAAATGTGTATTCTATTATTCTGGACTTACGTTTTTTCTACTAATAATTTGCAAATATGTTTTAAAGCACAAATAAGACACATTTTCCTGCTTGTCATGTGAACTGTTTTAGTTCAAATGTGATTAATGTTAATTAAGTAGCAATTACATTCTGTTTTTAATTTTACTCATATTAGAAATGTTCTACGTACAAGCTGGATATTGAGGAGAGATATATTATTTCTTACTTTTTCTTTTAAAATGTATTTATCTCTCATTCTGTGTTCAGTATTTACAGACATCATGCCCCCTTTGTTAAAGTAAATGAACTTATTTCTCAAACTTCTTTGTTGAGAAGCATTTTCAACCGTCTTTTTTTGACCTCTTTTAATTGAAATGCTGTGTTTTATCCCTGCACAGAAGAATTGTGTTAATTGTCGATGATAATTCATTGTTGTGTTAATGATTATACACATTATTTTATAAATCCAGAGGAGCTGTTGACCTTCCATTTATGTGTTTGCTCGAAAGCTAAACAGGCAGCCACCAGGATTCAGTAGTTAGCCAGCAGCGTCCACTCGAATAGTACTTTCACCCACTTGAAGACTGGAAACAGCTTTTCTCCAGCTAGTGTAGATTTGTGTGGATTAGGCTTCAGCTCTACAGCCGAGGGCTTGGAGAGATTCTGTGCAGAATAGGCCAGGAAGCTGTTTGGAATTAGATGTTGTTCCTCCCCTCTCATCATTACCCTCAAACCCTCACAAAGGACCCAAATCTCCCAGTGCCTTTGAACCTGTGTTTCAAAAAGAAAGACATGTCCAATGGAGGGTCTTTTCTTATTCTTCTTTTTACTGAAAGGAGGAGAGGGCGAAATAGAAGAAAAAAAAAAGCTTTAGAGCCTAATTTTCCCTCCTGCTCTACCTCCTTCGTTTTCTTCCGGCCTTGAGCCACTTGTTGGAGGAAAAGGCAAATTTCTGGAGAAATTCCTAGAGGTTTTTTTCTCCCCAATCAACCAGCGCCCTCATCTACTATTTTTTGGCAAAGAAGCGGAGAGCAAAAGAGCGAGGGAGAAAAAAAAGCAAGGGGAAACATTGTTAAAAAAGAGAACGAGAAAGAAGGGACTCTGGAGACAGCTGTTGGAGAGGTTAGTTAGAGATTTTCAGCCATTAACTTCAGTCCTAGCCAGCTCGCCCACTTGAAGCAGAGCCCCAATATGAAAAGGGACGGGACCCAGCTTGATCTTGTGGTGGGGAAATTGTTTACAAGTGGGACCCTCAATTCCACAATAGAGCCGAGCGCAAGAAAGAGGGACAGCAAGAGAAATGGAGAGAAAGGACAGAGGAACGAAGGAAACGTTTATTGAAAGAGTGAAACAAATCTGCCAAAGCACGGGAGCAGACGTGAAAGAGCATGGAGCGAGAGTGATTAAGGATAGACCAATGATGGCCTTAGACGGGTGCTGTCGGTGGGGGGGGTCAGCGGTTGTGACACAATAAGTGGAGGACTTTTGGGGGTGGAGGGCACGGGGGGGGGGGGAGTCTCTCTTTCTCTTTTCAAAGGCAGGATAAACAAGGAAATGAGTCTGTAATCATTTCCAGAAATTGCCTTCCTCTTTGCCTCTCCTCTCCAGGGCCGTCTACCCGCCTCCGTTCATTAGTAGGCCATGGCCTGATTAAAGACTTTCATTGTCCCAAAGATAGACACAGAGAAAGGATCTTCAATCCACTGCTGTCAACGTGAGTGATACATCACGTATGGTTTGAGATTTTACCACCGTCATGGCCCTGCTGCTTTATCCTTTTTTCATGTGACAAGTGCATTGCAGTGCACCGTAGTATTGTTAATGAGAACTTCCATCACCGCACTCGATATTTCTTTTTATTCATATGCAATGTTCAGGATAAAATGCTAATATATTCCAATATAATTTGATTTCCATAAATAGCTGAACATAATGTCAACAACATGCATGTGTAATTGTTTGTTTTAACTGAACGGTGGCACCTTAAAAGAGATAATGGAATAACCTTGATCTCATCTGATTGCAGAACATTTATTCATTTTAAGCTTGACCTGACAGGCGACTGTGGAAACACTAAGCTCATCTGACAGAAGTCTGAACTGTAATCTATTAATGAGCCATCACATCCTTTCCTGCTTCTCTCTGTGTCCAGTGGTACAAAGCAATACTCTGCAGCTATTCAGACACACAATGCACCTTTCTGCTTTGAAGAAGGATTCCAGTTACCTCGCACGGCACCTGGATTCTCGCGATATCACGAGATCACCTGGAAATCTATCTTGTCAGGATTCAAGTGATGTGTTTGTGTCCAAACCACCGTGATTCGGACCAATAAGCATCACGTGAGGAGCTTCTGGCAGCTACAAGAATGGTTTAGGTGTGTGTGACGACATGGAGAGGTGACTGTTTGTTCAAAACAGGCGGCTCCTGAAGAGGTTAGCTTAGATGCTGCGATAGCATCAGTTAGTGGACAGTATTTCTTCATTAAAAGAAGAGCAAAGAACGGCACTGAAGGCTTTTCTTGATGGGAAATATGTTTTCTCTTCTCCCGATTGGCCCATAATAGACGGTGATGGACAGAAGGTTCGTCCAATCACCTGCCAAGTATTTTTTTTAAGTGCCTGCCCTTTTTCCAATGACAGGTTCTCAGAAGGTTCTGAGTAACACACATTGGCCACCTCACGTTAGGATTCCAGTGCCAACTGCAAATCTCACCAATCCCATCTTTTTTCAATTGTCAATCAATTGTCTGGGTAGTGTTTGTGTTAATATGATACATGGGCACATGCATACAGTAAAGTAGTTATTTCAAGTATATGGATGCATGTTTTTAATCGTTATTATTGTTTTCGTTTTCTCTTATGATGGCTTCCTATTGTTCCCTGTCTAGCCTGTTACCTGCCTAATTGTCAGTGGTTGTATCTAGTGTAACAACACTAATGAGATAGAATGAACCACACACATTGATTTTCTTCCTGTCACTATCACTGTCTTTGGAATAATGTGTGTGTGTGTGTGTGTGTGTGTGTGTGTGTGTGTGTGTGTGTGTGTGTGTGTGTGTGTGTGTGTGTGTGTTTGTGTGTGTCGTTCATTGGGAAGTTGTTGTAGGTAACTATACAGGATCAATGTCTCATTAGAGGACACAGACTTGCAGAGCCCTCTTATTCTTCCAGTGAGCTTATTATTCTCTGATAATGGATGAGGTGCTGATGAATGTCATCATCAGAAAAAACACATTTGTAGAAATAGGGAATGAGAGTTACAGTAGCTTCCACATGATGGGCAAGAGGTTTTTATTCTCCTGCATATTGTTTCTGCACATGTCAGGCTATCATCTGTGTATCTCTGTTTATTTATCTGCATGTCTGCGTCACAAAGAGGATTTTATAGTAGGAATGTTAAATAGTATTCTCTGCTCTCTGCTGTTTACAAGTCCTCAGAGCAAAGGTAAGTGCATGTGGTGTTTTGCCTCACGTTGTTAGCTTATAAAAAACTTCTGTAGCTCCTCAAAGGATTGCTGGCAATTCCCTTTCACCTTAATCTTCTCAAGACATGAATCAGCACCCATTTCCTGCCACAAATGAACAGTTTTCTCTTCTGCTCGCCTTCACACGAGTTACAGAGACGAGAGAGAGAGAGAGAGAGAGAGCAAGACGGTATTCAAAGGGCAGGAGAAAAAGTAGAAAGAGGAATAAATCAAACCAATGTTGAAAAATGGCACCAAATAAAGGAAACATAAAAACAAAAAGGAAAGGGGAAGAATGAGCATGCTTTAAAAGCAAAAGGGCGGTCTGGCAGGACGGTAGACAGTGAGTTGTGGTAGGTTAGGAGGCCTTTCTCTGCCGGGGAGGAAGTGTTTGGATTTTATTGGTTTCATATGACACGACAGAACCTTTTTAAGATGTTGTAGACGCGCTGGTAAAAAAAGCAGTCTGCCCACCCCTGCATTAAGTGCCCCTGTGATCTCGACCATATTTATAGGCACTGTCTTGTGTCACATGGCTTCCATTTCTTCACTTGTTGGGACCCCCTGTGGCTGTTTTTACAAGCACAGGTATGAAGAGGTCAAGAGCACCCTTGTCAGCAACCTGGCCTGCTTTTTCCATGATTCCATGGTGTGTTGGTTTTAAAGCAGCGGTTTATAATCAAATGAAATATTCTTTATCTATTTTCTAACCTCCACATTTAGTGAACACACACTGAAGTTGCTAGATGTACATAGACGTTGTTCAGTGGTGAAGAAAAGCTCTTGTGTTTCACAGCAAGTGTTTTAAAGTCCTGTTTCTGACCTCTGTACACTTTGCTGTGTCTCGTGCAGAGCGGCTGGCACCCAAAGCAAGGATGACTGAGTTCACAAGACAAAGTCCACAGTCCACTATTGCCTGTGTATTAAAGTCATAAACATTTGAATCTTGCATTTATGGCTTTAATTTTCACATCAATGACATCCTGTTCATGATGCCATTGATTAGACAACAGCCACACCCTTATACGCACCCGCTTGCTCTCTCTGGGTCGCGGTTGCGTTACTGTGTACGACTGTGTTCATCGTTCAGGTAAGTGGGTGCCGTTCACTGCTTTCGGTGTCGCCGGCGGTGAAGACAGGAAGGCAGGGGAGCTGTTCCGGAGAGAACTGTGGTGGAATCCCTCTAATCTGTAGTCCCTGAAGGTGACATGGGGAGTTGCAGTGGCCTGCTGCAATGTGCACTCGTGGGTCTGTAGTGTAATCTGCCTTGTGTGCTGTGTGCTGTGATTTGATAAGGTGAAGTCAGTAGTTAGTTTCACCCGTGACGCCTGAGTCTGACTGCAATAACCTAGCTCAACCCAAAATAATGAAATAAAGAGGAACTGATATTTCTTTGTACGCAGTGGTGTGTTTATCTTTCTCCAGCCTCATACTCGGGTTTATTTATAGGCCTGCTACTCCTGTGGCGCTCCCAAACTAACTTTATTTCAACAGCTTTACCACATTTTAAAGCAATCTGACAGGAAGTTGTTGAGAGATATTAAGGTCTAGTTCTGTAAGACTAGATAGATATACAGACCGATTCAGCAATGACTTACCAATCAACAGCTCTGCTGCTTGTTGAGTAAAAACAAGCCAATCCAGGCCTGGTGTCAAGAAAAGGGCACCAGAATGTTACGAAGTCCCTCCTCCTTTGCTCTCTATCTCTCTCCCTTCATCTCTCTCCCACTCTTTAGGACATTGCATCTCTCCATCTTGGCCATGTGGTGTGGTGTGTTGGTTTTAGTGGGCACTAAAAACACACTGTTAAACACAGTTTTAAAAGTTCCTAAAAGCATTTTTCCTCTCTGGGGTTGGCACTTTAATCTACTCTCAGGTTTCACGTGCAGCATGGGCACACCTGGGGAGACGAATGAAATAAGCTGCTTTAGAAAAACTCCCACACATCATAGACTCCTTGTAAAAATGAAGAAAGAGAAAGATAATCAGATTTATTGTTTTAATCATAGAGGGAGGTGTCTTTTTCTCTTGGTGCAGATGAATTTTTGACCTCTGGACTATCCTGGCTAGAGTCCTTTGTAGCTTAAATCTGAGAGACAGAAGTTAAATCCTCCTCGCTATTCAATTCTCAGACTGAACTACTATTACACATTGCGTTATGATGAACAATGCCCAACAGATAAACAGGGAAATGAAGGAGAGAGCCTGTATCATAGATCATGGCGAAAAGGATTTTGATTGGTTTCCAAGTCAGATCATCGAATCATTTCAGAGCAATGTTTTATTGTTTATTGGCTGCTGTGCATCCTTGCAGACACTTCCTAGACTGAGGTTCAGAAAGAAGGGGGTACAATAAGGTCAAATCCAAACATTATAAGGCTCACAGAGAGGGGGCTCCTTCCTTCTTCTACCATCTCGTAAAAATGATTTTTATTTGCACTTTTTCCACTTTTACAGTCCTCTCTGTGTGTGCTGGCAGGCATTTGAAAGCAGGAGGAAGGAGTAAAATAAGCTCTATCTTTCTGTCTTCAGGATACAGCACACAGTGGTTCCAAGAGGAAGGGGTTGTGCGTGAGTTCAAGGGAGTTCAGAATTTCCAAAAGGCCAAAGGTTAGGTTCAGAAGGCGTAGAGGTGAGCTGTTTGGAGTTTTAAGGACTTCTTTTTATTTAGTGTTTGAAGCAGAGATACTGGTGAAATGTCAGGTGGGGTTGCAGTAAATGAAGGGGTCTCACCAAAGAATGAAGTTGGACACAGAACAGAACAACAGAGCAGAAAGTATTTTATGGTAGTGGACAGATCATGTTGAGAAGAAGTAAAGTATACATAAACTGATCCCTTTAATATTGTAATCTTCTAACAAGACAAAGAATCTAGAGCAATATTACCGTCACTGTGAGGCTGTACTGCACAGCGGTACTTTGAGTTTAATGCTAATGGAACAGCTGACATGCTAATGTGTAGCAGGTATAGGCTACCATGTTCATCATCTTAGTTTAGTGTGTTAGCAGGCTAACATTTGCTAAGTGGCATTAAGAAGGAGGTAATGACGGTGTCATTAGTTCTGCAGGTATTTATTTGGTCATCAATCCAAGTGTTGGACAAATCTAAATTTTGACCTGATAATAATCAAAGTAATTACAATTCATCCTACATGAATGCCTGCGCTGTAGCGAATGTCGTGGCAATCCTTCCGATGTTTGTTGAGACATTTCACTCAAAATCACAAATGCTAACCTCAAGGTGGCGCTATAGGAAACATCAGATTATCACCAATATCAGTAGGCTTCATCCTCTGGGGACCATTAATGTCTGTACTGAATTTATTTGCAATTCGTCCATTCGCTGTTGAGATATTTCTGTGTGGACTGAGTGACTGAAGGACAGACCAACATTGCCATCGCTAGAGCCACGCTGATAGCGTGCGTGGGCAGGCACAATTTCAAAAAGACCAAAACCACTGAACATTTTAATTTTGATCGGACAAATCTCCAGACAGGCTTGAATGGATTATATGTATACCTTGCTTGTCAAGTAAAAGTCGCTTAGTGGTGCTATTCCAACCAAGGTCTTTATTTACTGTTTTGGGAATTGTAATCAGGACCAATCCAATCAAAGCCACAAGCCATACCGCTGCTTTAATTTAGTTTTTTTGGGGAGTTGATTGTCTCAGATTTTGGAAGAAAGGTTGATCATCCCTGTGGTCAAGAGTGGCTACATCTGTGTGATGAACAGCATCTCATAACTGCTAAGCCTGTATGATTGGATCATGAGAATCAAAAAGTACGGGCACTACTCCAGTCTGCAACATCGACAGCAACGTCCTACTGAGAAATTGTATTCAATGAAAAAAAAGTGGATTAGTGTACAAAGGGGATCTGTATGACACTGACTCCACAGTTGAGGAAGCTGATTTTCAAATTTGTGAGCGAATTATGCGCCTAAATGTGCACAATACTGCACTGCATTAGAAGGAAGGCATTTTTATTTTCTGTGTTGAGTTTCAATCCAAGTCCAGCTCGCTGGTGAATTCACCAAAACAAAAAGACAAAACACATTTTCTGACAAAATGGTGCGATATTGTTTTCAAAATTGCACCCCACATTTAAAAATTCCAAATCTGTTGTTCTGTTTTGACCAAACCCCCAGCTAAGCAGCAATCACAGAACAAATGTAAAAAGTGACCCCCCCCCCCCTCACCTCTCTGAGGCAGTGTGGAGGGATGGTAGAGTTAGTGTGGATGGGTGTGTCAGGAGGTGATTCCCCCTGTCAGTGATCACTGTAGATGGGATTAGATTAGGCTAGATCAGATTAGGGGTTGTTTGGGAATAAACATTCAATATGACTCTGAAACTAATCCTTGCACAAGAGCCTCTTGCCCTGTAATCTAGTGGCAGGCTGAAGAGAGGAGAGGATAAACTATATTCAGCTGGAATGTGAATTACATACAGATAAGAATACAGATTCCATCATAAAGATAGAATGTAACAAGCAGCTGTGATACCTAAAAGTTAATAGATGTTCGGGGATTGGGCATGCATCGGCCGTGTAAAGACTAATGATACTGGCCTTGTACTCCACTCCAGTCTGACCTCACTATTTTTGATGGTTACAGAAATATTTCTTTGATGGGCTGTTATCCCTTGTCCCCTTCTTGGACAGGGGATTTAGAGCATCTGGACTCAGCGTGGCTACCATCCACTTGTAAAGGCTCCAATTTCTCTTTCCGAGACTCACTAGAGTGGTGGGATATCAGAGTACTGTGCTCCAGTGTTTCTGGAGCATCAGGTCCAGGTGACCAGTGAGAAGCATGCATTTATGTCCCATTATTCTCCAAAGCCTACAGAGCCTGTTAAAGGTTGAAATATATGAAGTTTATGCACTGTATCTTTAGTTCTATGAGCCCATATGGTGCCCTTTGACCTTGTCACAATGACAAAATCAAATCTAAAAAAACTAAAGTGTATTTGATCAGATCCGTAAACATCTCTTTGTTTATGGTGTACCGTATGCGTGCGGTGCACACACAAGTTTCTTGGCTCCATTACTTTCAGTTTTTCTAAAGTAAATTACATAAGCCAGTCAATCCTACATAATAACTGCAACTTTTAGAATAATAACATGTGCATAATGAGCTAGGATTAAGTAAAATAGTATGAATCTAGAGACATGTAAGGGTGACGCAAGAACACAAAGACCGAATATGATGACAATTTAGTGGCTAATATGCTAACCTAATCATACACTGCTACTAATAGAAAGATAAGGAAGTAATGACAATACTTTACTCCTCCTTTGCTTAACCGCATTAAAGTATTTTGTTTACGTACAGGCAACAGAGAGAGAGAAAGTCAAGACTTGGTCTAAGGACAAAGCTGCACTTTATTTCATAACATGGCATAACATCATGAGAGCGTCTGTCCTTGTCCTTCATCGTCCTCCTCATACATTTCCAGTGATTTGTCATTATTTGCAAAACAAAACAAAACAAAAAAGTGAAAAAGATTGAAAGTCAATTTGAAAATGTGATGTCATTTATGGTTTTCCATGGTAACATTTTATCAGCTGGCCAGTGTCCAGGTTTGTCTCAGTCAAAAAAAGTGTTGGCTGAAAAGCTGTTGCGGCCCGTCTCGTTGGCTTCTGTTACTTACACACTCGGAAATGAAATGTGTAACTTGCTGAATTAAAATGGACCGACCGGCTCACGTTTTGAGGCTGCTGTCACATGTATGCACACTAAATGCACACACACACACACACACACACACTTCGAATCAATTCCTGTCTCCGCTATCAATCCATATCTCGATCGTTTGGCCTCCTGATGTGAATAAACTGGGCTATAGGCCTAACAGCAACCCAATACTTTATATATTTCACCGATGTCAAAGTGTCAGAATGAAGTGCTGCTCGCTGGCACTTGGCAAATTTCTCCTCTCTCCTTTCTGGCCAAGTGTAGCTCAAGTTTCATTCGCCTGTCGATATATAAATGTGTGAGGATGAAAAGTTTTGTGACCTGCCAGATATGTTGCTATTTTCAACAATTCAGTGATCGTGCATTTTCCACAAAACAAAATCTCATCGATTTCCCGGAACGACAACTGCAACAATTATTTTCCCAGCAAATCACCTATTCTTTGACTTTTTATAAAAACCTTTTTATTGACAGCAAGGTGCTCAATCAGTG
Organism: Cottoperca gobio; assembly: GCF_900634415.1. Lineage (NCBI taxonomy): Eukaryota > Metazoa > Chordata > Actinopteri > Perciformes > Bovichtidae > Cottoperca > Cottoperca gobio. Next base: position 14,599,803 of record NC_041366.1, on the reverse strand, counting down.
GGAAATGGAGCACCGGGGTTCTCGTTCAACATGCAACAGTAAAGGGGTAAGACTCAGGTAACCAGCAAGTGTAATTACGAGAACGCCTGATCCCTGTGAAAGCTCTTCCCGGCCACTTTCTCCCCTGCACCAAAGGCTTTGGCACGAGTGGCGGAGAGGGTCACTGTTTAATAATGAACAGGTCGAGCCGGCTGTAACTGATACATACACCTGCTTTATACATCAGTCAATTACCTAATTAGAACTCTCCCTCAGGGGAAAGCTAATACCTCGTCCTGGAGCAGGAGGACAACCCCTTCCATGTGAACAGAGGCGCTCGCAAGACAAACAGATACCTGTACGTGTGTGTGTCTGTGTCTGTGTCTGTGTGTGTGTGTGTGTGTGTGTGTGTGTGTGTGTGTGTGTGTGTGTCTGTGTGTGTCTGTGTCTGTGTGCATGTGCATTTGCACGTAAGGTTGAGGAACAATAGGAAGGGGGTCCAGTATTTCTTTGCACAGATCAGGTACCCAAGGACACTCATGGGAAATTGTGCTCTATGCAACTGTGATCCAATAACAATCCTTTCTCTGCCCACCTCCTCACACACGCTGCCCTCAGCTCCCCGCCATTCATCCTGCCATGAGAAAGCGATGTATGGAAAGTCATATGACGGTCTTTCGTGCTCCTTTGCAGAGGGCATAGATTAAATGCATGGTCAACAGTCTTTGTGCGGACTATTTCCTCAGAATAAAATAGTTGAAATCTCTACACAGGTAAAAATGTGAGTTTGTGTGAAGAGATGCTGCTCATTAACTTAAATTATTTTTTCAATACTGCTAAAAGGAATCACAATCTCTCTCTCTCTCTCTCTCTCTCTCTCTCTCTCTCTCTCTCTCTCTCTCTCTCTCTCTCTCTCTCTCTCTCTCTCAACCCGGGGCTGACGGCCGCCCACCCAGAGCCCGGTTCTGCTCGAGGTTTCTTCCTGTTAAAGGGGAGTTTTCTCTCGTTGGTGTCGCACTGCTTGCTCATGGTGGAATGTTGTTGTCTCTGTGAATTAAACAGTACGGTCTACACCTGCTCTTTATGAAAAGTGTTTTTTTTGTATAGATAACTTCTGTTATGATCTATATAAATATAAATTGACTTGACAGAACTGCAACGTTTGGCTGCCCAACACTGATTGCTATAAGGTCACTAAGGTAAGCCTAATTCGGGTGAACCGACCCTTTAAAGTGAATGTTTTCACCTATAGGTGGGTGTGCAGAGGTGTGCTGATTAATAATTTGATCAGACAGTCTGCTTGCATGGACACTATGGGTTTTGCTTAGGCCACCAGCAGCTCTGAGGCAATCAGGGACACTTCAGCTGTGATTAAGTCACATACTTTAGCCTGTGGAGGATGACAGGAGGGGGGGAAAGAGAATGAGTGATGAAGCTCTCACTTCACAAAGAGGGAGTGGACAAGGGTTGAACGTTCAAGATCACTAATGTTAGTCTATACATCCTCATCTAGGTTTCCCTCATGACCTCTGCCCCTCCCATCTCTCTCCATCAGGCAAAAACAAAACACCACCCACCTCCCCGGACTTATAAGCAGAGAAGCCCAGTCACCAACACCACCGCGACTGCTCACGTAACGTTTTTACTACACAGCAAAATCAATTTCTGCTTATTAATAACAGCTACGGTGTAAATATCTGTACTGCAAGGGAGATGGATGGAATTGAAAGAAGAAGAAAAAAGGGCTGAGATTGTGATGGTGGTGGTACGGGGGTCAGGGTCATGGAACATGCTCCTAAAAATCAATTTTCACAGGAGGACTATTAGGTTATTGAGAAGTGGGATGACTGATTGTGGGCTGTCGTGTGTGTGTGTGGGAGTGCACATGAACTGACTGTAAATTACCTAACAAGTTTCAGACTTTAGAGTTAGCCTTCGTACCAAAGTGTGACATAATGTTATCTGGCAAACAATTTGTATTCAAGACACCTTTCCCAAAATTCCAGACTCACTTTTCTTAAGAAACACATATTTTAAATAAAATAAATGATCCTTCCTTCTTCCCCTCTGTCTTTTGAAAGTAAGTGAGAGACCATGCCCACTTCTGCGTAGTAACCAGAAGGGAAAGAGAGGAATGTGGCCTGCCTCAGCGAGAAATCCCAAAGTGCTTGCCGACTCCTAGCTGCTAATACAACTAATGCAGTAATGTAAAGGGCCAAGGCGATTAATGAGAGCGCTCTGCCCCTGACATCTCAGACACCCTAATGTTGCTGCAGCGTCTCCCTAGCCGTGCTTTAATCCATCACCGGTCCCTATAACCCAATTATGGCCTGACGCTTTACTTTTAGCTCCTCTGCTGGGTCCTTCACACACATCTATAAAAGGGCAAACATGCACACACACACACTCAGACAAGAGTGTTTGAGCAACGTCAGACAAGCGCATTTTACAACGAAAAAAAAGACTTGAAGGGATATTTGAGCACGCAGCCATACACACTCACATAGTGATACCAAAGACACGTGCAGATCCAGGTGATACATATAAAAAGACATGCATATATTGCCAAAAGCACACACACATGTAATGCACATAATGCTGTTTGCATATTCAGAGTTAAAGCCTTTAGATCTGGGCTCGTTGTAATGAACTCTGAATGAATGAATGAATGAAAACTTCCTGTAGATCTAATGTCATCTCCATAAAGCCCCGTTCTTGTTATGATTGTAATCGTAGCATGATGCTACACTAACATGCTTCATTCCCAGAGGTCCATCAGAGCTCTGTTTTAGCCAAGGCGTATGTACTGCATTTTTCATGAGGTCCCCCGTGCAACATTTATGATTCACCCTGAAGGCTTTAAAACAATACTTGACTGCTTTTCCCACCAGGATAACCATAACATCTGGAACATACTGTACATGAGGGCGTCTTGCAGGAACTAGAAGAGCGGTGCTGGCCCTCCCAAAACCCCTCCCTCACTCCCATTTCCTCTCTGTCCGTCAGTTATGTCACACATAGAGTAACAGCTCTGTCAATCAAGAGATCTATGTGCTGGCTTCCTCTAAATCAGGTGGATTGACTCCTTAAGAGTTACTGGAGGAGCCTACTTCCATTAGCCACTCCCTACGGCAAATTAACTTAAATGTACCCGCTCAATAAAGTTCAAGACAATCATTTGCATGTCAATGTCTTTTTTTTTTTTTACTCTCAAGGCCTTCCCAAACATAAGGCTGACTCATGCTAATCCCGAGATTGCTGTTATTCCATTGCACTAATACCAATTAGCCAGAAAGCTAATTGCGGAGAGAAATTGGTTAGTTGGGAGAGAAATTTTGCACTCTGGTGCTAAAAAAACAGAAATCAATTTAAGAAAATAGGAGGTTTTTTACTTTAAATGGACATATTTCTGGGGTGTGGAAAAATGTGTCCATACTTGGGTACTTGTTATCATGCTATTTTACTGTATTTCTAACTGCTTTGCAAATATACTATACCATTATGCAACTGTTTGTGTCAGTTGACTGTAACGTGGGTGGATTTCACTAATGCAATAACAAACTGGCCTAAAGAGTGTAAAAAGTTTCCTTTGAACGGTATAGCAATAACAGTCATCGCATATCCTCCTATGATATTCATTGTCAAAGTACATGCTCCAATCACTTAAGCCCAAGTTTCTGATGGTTATCTACTCTCACATCTGGTGCTCCTTTAACCTATTCCAAAATCACTTCATAGCTGCAGCCCATCTCCAGCCATCCATCTGTCATCCTAATCATGATATGTTTCACTTTTGGTCCTTAGAGCCAGAATCGTGTCTCTACTGGGCTATGTTACATCATCAGTTATCATGTTCATACAAATATAGGTAGGTATAATATGAGAAATAGTGCTGTAGGGAGGATTACTGTTCTCGTAAACCACCTAGGGGTGGAGGTCAGAGTGGTTAAGAAGAATATTAAAGCTGTGTTTATCAATAGAGGAGGCTGACCAGGCAAAGGTGGTGAGAACAGGAGGCCTAACCTGTGTGGATGAACAATGAACAAACTCAGAAGTACATCTATTTGCTTAGCATGGTATTGGATAAAGGGATTACCACTGTTCATCCTCAGTGCTGGGAATCTGCTACTGATTGAGATGCTCACAGAGACTTTACTCTCTTCTTCTTTCTATCTGTCATCTGTTTATATACCAAATTTCTTGTCTCCTCTCTATCCTCTCCTCTCCTCTCCTTCTCCTCTCTTCTCCTCTCCTGTCCTGTCCTCTCCTCTCCTCTCCTCTCCTCCCCTGTCCTCTTCTCACCACTCCTCTCCTCTCCTCTCCTCCCTCCTCTCCTCTCCTCCTCCTCTCCTGTCCTCTCTCTCCTCTCCTCGTCCTCTCCTCTCCTCTCCTCTCCTCTCCTCTCTCTCTCTCCTCTCCTGTCCTCTCCTCGCCTCTCCTCTCCTCTCCTCCCCTGTCCTCTTCTCACCACTCCTCTCTCCTCCCCTGTCCTCTCCTCTCTTCCCCTCCTCCTGGTTCCTCTCCTCTCCTCTCCTCTCCTCATCTCCTCTCTCACTCTCCTCCTCTCTCTCTCCTCTCCTCTCCTCTCCTCTCCTCGTCCTCTCCTCTGCCCCCTTCCTCCCTGTCCTCTCCTCTCCTCTCCTCTCCTCTCCTCCTTCCTCTCCTTCTCCTCTCCTCTTCTCTCCTCCCCTGTCCTCTTCTCACCTCTCCTCTCCTCTCTCTCCTCTCTTCTCCTCTCCTCTTCTCCCTCTCCTCTCCTCCCCTGTCCTCTCTCTCACATCTCCTCTCTCCTCCCTTCCTCTCCTCCTCTCCTCTCCTCCTCTCCTCCTCTCCTCTCCTCCTCTCCTCTCCTCTCCTCTCCTCTCCTCTCCTCTCCTCTTCTCACCTCTCCTCTCCTCTCCTCTCCTCTCTCCTCCCCTCTCCTCTACTCTCCTCTCCTCTCTTCCAGCCCCTGGGTGTCTTCAGCATCAGATGTCATCCTGCCAGAGACAAAGTAAGTCAGACAAACACACAGGCTGGACCTCTGAGGAGAACCTTGCCGCATGCTCAAGTGCTATAAGTGCCTGGGAGTCGTCTTACAAGAAACACTTATTGCATTTTGTATTGAGCATGATGTTATGAAAAATTAATACAGGGATGGTGTGCTTTCCTTTCTGTAGCCTTTCTCAGTGTGAGTCTCTGTGTCCATTTGTATGCATGTAAATGCACACTCACATACTTGCATGTCTTACTTTCTGTATTTATGTTTTGGTAAATGCATGTGCTTGTCCAGAGCGTGTTGCTGCATTCATGTGAGTCTGGCAAGAGTTTCAGAGAATTATTGTATAATAATATCCATCTCCAGAGAACTGGTGTTTTGTTGAAAGAGCCTGTGTCTGATTCCCAGCTTCATTATTGACAATAGTTACGACACAGTCCTCCTTCCATTTGCTGCATTTAGGCTTTTTATTCCCCTAGGTTAGTGCATATATTGACTCCACTATTGGCAAAACAATAGTGAAAATATACTACCTTAAAGTACAGTAAATTGATATGTATATAAAAACAAGAACAGCAGAAAACAACAGATACACTGCACAAAATCGAAGTTCTTTACAGTAGTTTGTACAAAACATATTGTGATATGTTACACATTATACATGTGCCAAGGTATCATGTTGCTTACCCATACATTTAGCTAAAACTAAGAGATCTTTCAACTGAGCTCATGTCACTTTTCGAAAGAAAAAAATATATGTGAACCTGCCTCTAGTTCATTCCCTTTTCCTATAACATCTTTATTTGTATTTCATTTTGAAAATTAATGCAGCCAACCTGTACTCTTTAAAATATGATGGATTATTTTAAGTAGATCCAAATAAATCTTGTAAAAAAAGGATTGCACACGAAAAGAATGTTTTATGCAATTTTCCTAAATATGCATTTCTAAATCTGTGCTTTGGCATCGGACAGGATTAGGGGCTTTTTTTTTTTTTTTTTGATTGTTATGCTTAAATTTGTCTTTATCCCCTTAAAATACTGTGTGTTACTCTTGTGCATGTATTCATACAGGCCAGCATTGATTTCTTTCCCAGCTTTCGTGTGGAAGACTGGGTCAAAGCTTAAATTTTTTTTAAACCTATGGACATTTTAACTTGAAGAATCACATTGGCACTGAGATCAAGCTTTTCATTATGTGCTGATTTTGGGCACAATGTGGTAATGTTGTAATCAGCAATCATGATTCTCTTCTCTTCTCTTCTCTTCTCTTCTCTTCACTTCTCTTCTCTTCTCTTCTCTTCACTTCTCTTCTCTTCTCTTCTCTTCACTTCTCTGCACTTCTCTTCTCTTCTCTTCTCTTCACTTCTCTTCTCTTCTCTTCTCTTCACTTCTCTTCACTTCTCTTCACTTCTCTTCTCTTCTCTTCTCTTCACTTCTCTTCTCTTCTCTTCTCTTCTCTTCACTTCTCTTCTCTTCTCTTCTCTTCTCTTCTCTTCTCTTCTCTTCTCTTCACTTCTCTTCACTTCTCTTCTCTTCTCTTCTCTTCTCTTCTCTTCTAAAAATAGGCACCAAGCCTCTCTGGACATTGATGGATGGACTGTGAACTCCTGACCCGATGAAATGTAACAAGGCCTATAGCAGCAGTGTTTAGCTAACAACCCACCTTGGCATTGTAACACTGAATACCTCACCATCTCATTTATACCTTTGCATAACCAAGTATGCTGTAGATTTCAGCAGATAACAAGACTAGGGAGTATATAGCTCTGTAGCTCTAAC